>NC_086448.1:620128201-620473826 GCF_028390025.1 Pseudophryne corroboree | reverse complement strand
GATATTCAGCATCCCGTGCGCTGGCATCCCATACCGATTCCGGTAATAAATCTTCCATTATAAGGGTTAAAGACAGACTAAAATATTTTCACTATCAAAAATAAGATTTTAAACCTACTGGTAAATCTTTTTCTCGTAGTCCGTAGAGGATGCTGGGGACTCCGTAAGGACCATGGGGATAGACGGGCTCCGCAAAAGACATGGGCACTTTAAGAAAGACTTTAGGTATGGGTGTGCACTGACTCCTCCCTCTATGCCCCTCCTCCAGACCTCAGTTAGAGAAACTGTGCCCAGAGGAGACGGACAGTACAAGGAAAGGATTTTGTTAATCCAAGGGCAAGTTTCGTACCAGCCACACCAATCATACCGTATAACTTGTGATATACTAACCAGTTAACAGTATGAAAACAACATAACATCAGTCCAAGAACGATGAAAACTATAACATAACCCTTATGTAAGCAAAACTATATACAAGTCTTGCAGAAGTAGTCCGCACTTGGGACGGGCGCCCAGCATCCTCTACGGACTACGAGAAAAAGATTTACCGGTAGGTTTAAAATCTTATTTTCTCTTACGTCCTAGGGGATGCTGGGGACTCCGTAAGGACCATGGGGATTATACCAAAGCTCCCAAACGGGCGGGAGTGCGCGGATGACTCTGCAGCACCGATTGAGCAAACAGTAGGTCCTCCTCAGCCAGGGTATCAAACTTGTAGAACTTTGCAAAGGTGTTTGAACCCGACCAAGTAGCAGCTCGGCACAGCTGTAGTGCCGAGACCCCTCGGGCAGCCGCCCAAGAAGAGCCCACCTTCCTCGTGGAATGGGCCTTGACCGATTTTGGTAACGGCAATCCAGCCGTGGAATGAGCCTGCTGAATTGTTACAGATCCAGCGAGCAATAGTCTGCTTTGAAGCAGGGCCGCCAACCTTGTTGGCCGCATATAGGACAAACAGTGCTTCTGTTTTCCTGACTCTAGCCGTTCTGGCCACGTAAATTTTCAAAACCCTGACCACATCAAGGGACTCGGAATCCTCCAAGTCACGCGTAGCCACAGGCACCACAATAGGTTGGTTCATATGAAAGGATGACACCACCTTAGGCAAGAATTGAGGGCAGGTCCGCAATTCCGCTCTATCCATATGGAAAACTAGATAGGGGCTTTTATGAGACAAAGCCGCCAATTCCGATACTCGCCTAGCCGAAGCCAAGGCTAACAACATGACCACTTTCCAAGTGAGATATTTCAACTCCACCGTTTTAAGTGGTTCAAACCAGTGTGACTTAAGGAAACTCAACACCACGTTAAGGTCCCAAGGTGCCACCGGAGGTGCAAAAGGAGACCGAATATGCAGCACTCCCTTTACAAAAGTCTGTACATCTGGGAGAGAAGCCAATTCCTTTTGAAAGAAAATGGATAAGGCCGAAATCTGAACCTTAATGGAGCCTAATTTTAGGCCCAAATTCACTCCAGTTTGTAGGAAGTGAAAAAAACGGCCCAGATGGAATTCTTCCGGAGGAGCATTCCTGGCCTCACAACAAGCAACATATTTTCGCCATATACGGTGATGTTTAGTTGTCACGTCCTTCCTAGCCTTTATCAGAGTAGGAATGACTTCATCCGGAATGCCCTTTTCCGCTAGGATCCGGCGTTCAACCGCCATGCCGTCAAACGCAGTCGCGATAAGTCTTGGAACAGACAGGGCCCCTGTAGCAACAGGTCCTGTCGTAGAGGAAGAGGCCATGGATCTTCTGTTAGCATTTCCAGTAGATCCGGATACCAGGTCCTTCGTGGCCAATCTGGAACAATGAGAATTGTCTGTACTCCTCTTTTCCTAATTATTCTCAACACCTTTGGGATGAGAGGAAGAGGAGGAAACACATAAACCGACTGGAACACCCACAGTGTCACTAGGGCGTCTACAGCTACCGCCTGAGGGTCCTTTGATCTGGCGCAATACCTCTGCAGCTTTTTGTTGAGGCGGGATGCCATCATGTTTATCTGGGGCAGTCCCCACTGACTTGCAATCTGTGCGAAGACTTCCTGATGAAGTCCCCACTCTCCTGGATGCAGGTCGTGTCTGCTGAGAAAGTCTGCTTCCCAGTTGTCCACTCCCGGAATGAACACTGCTGACAGTGCGTTTACATGATTTTCCGCCCAGCGAAGAATCCTGGCGGCTTCCGCCATTGCCACTCTGCTCCTTGTGCCGCCCTGGCGGTTTACATGAGCCACTGCGGTGATGTTGTCTGACTGGATCAGAACTGGTTGGTCGTGCAGTAAGGTCTCCGCTTGACGTAGGGCGTTGTATATGGCCCTCAGTTCCAGGATGTTGATGTGAAGACAAGTCTCTTGACTTGACCAAAGACCTTGGAAGTTTCTTCCCTGCGTGACTGCTCCCCAACCTCGGAGGCTCGCGTCCGTGGTCATCAGGATCCAGTCCTGAATGCCGAACCAGCGGCCCTCTAGAAGGTGAGCACTCTGCAGCCACCACAGGAGAGATACCCTGGCTCTGGGGGACAGGGTGATCAACCAATGCATTTGTAGATGTGACCCGAACCACTTGTCTAATAGGTCCCATTGGAAAGTCCTCGCATGGAACCTGCCGAAGGGAATGGCTTCGTATGATGCCACCATCTTTCCCAGGACTTGAGTGCAGTGGTGCACTGACACCTGTTTTGGCTTCAATAAGTTCCTGACTAGAGTCATGAGTTCCTGAGCTTTTTCTATCAGAAGATAAACCTTTTTCTGGTCTGTATCCAGAATCAAGCCCAAGAAAGTCAGACGAGTCGTAGGAACCAACTGTGACTTTGGGATATTGAGAATCCAGCCGTGTTGCTGTAACACCTTCAGTGAAAGTGACACGCTGTTCAGTAACTGCTCTCTTGATCTCGCTTTTATGAGGAGATCGTCCAAGTACGGGATAATTGTGACACCTTGCTTGCGCAGGAGCACCATAATTTCCGCCATTACCTTGGTGAAAATCCTCGGGGCCGTGGAAAGCCCAAACGGCAACGTCTGAAATTGGTAATGACAATCCTGTACCGCAAATTTCAGGTACGCCTGATGAGGTGGATAAATGGGAACATGAAGGTATGCATCCTTTATGTCCAGAAATACCATAAAATCCACCCCGCCCCCCCCCCTTCCAGGCTGGCAATGACCGCTCTGAGCGATTCCATCTTGAACTTGAACCTCTTCAAGTATAGGTTCAGGGATTTTAAATTTAAAATGGGTCTGACCGAACCGTCCGGTTTCGGGACCACAAATAGGGTTGAGTAATATCCCCTCCCTTGTTGAAGCAGGGGAACCTTGACCACCACCTGTTGAAGATACAATTTGTGAATTGCATTTAACACTATCTCCCTTTCCGGGGGAGAAGCTGGTAGGGCTGATTTGAAAAACCGGCGAGGAGGTACCTCTTCGAATTCCAGCTTGTAACCCTGGGAAACAATTTCAATTGCCCAGGGACCACCTGTCAGTGAACCCAGATGTGGCTGAAAACTTGAAGACCTGCCCCCACTGGGGCGGACTCCTGTAGCGGAGCCCCAGCGTCATGCGGTGGATTTTGTAGAGGCCGGGGAGGACTTCTGTTCCTGGGAACTAGCTGTGTTGTGCAGCTTCTTTCCTCTGCCCTTACCTCTGGCAAGAAAGGACGCACCTCGTACTTTCTTGTTTCTTTGTGATAGAAAGGACTGCATTTGATAATGTGGCGCTTTCTTAGGCTGTGAGGGAATATAAGGTAGAAAATTTGATTTACCAGCTGTAGCTGTGGAGAACAGGTCCGAGAGACCTTCCCCAAACAATTACTCACCCTTGTAAGGTAAAACCTCCATATGCCTCTTTGAGTCGGCATCACCTGTCCATTGCCGGGTCCATAGGACTCGTCTAGCAGAAATGGACATCGCGTTGATTCTAGAACCCAGTAGACTAATGTCTCTTTGAGCATCTCTCATATATAAGACCGCATCTTTTATATGCCCCAGGGTCAATAAAATGGTATCTTTATCTTGGGTCTCAATATCCGCTGATAAGGTATCTGTCTATGCTGCTACCGCACTACAAACCCAGGCCGACGCAATCGCCGGTCTGAGTAAGGTACCAGAATGTGTGTAAATGGACTTCAAGATAACCTCCTGCTTGCGGTCAGCAGGGTCCCTGAGGGTAGCCGTATCTTGGGATGGCAGCGCTACCTTTTTGGGTAAGCGTGTTAATGCCTTATCCACCTTAGGGGAGGATTCCCACCGTATCCTGTCCGTTGGCGGGAAAGGATACGCCATAAGAAACCTTTTGGGAATCTGCAGTTTTTTGTCTGGAGATTCCCAAGCTTTTTCACATAATTCATTTAACTCATGTGAGGGGGGAAAAGTTACATCACGTTTCTTCCCCTTATACATGTGTACCCTCGTGTCAGGGACAGGGGGTTCCTCTGATATGCAAAACATATTTTATTGCAATGATCATATATCGAATACATTTAGCCGCTTTTGGCTGTAATTTTGCATCATCGTAGTCGACACTGGAGTCAGAATCCGTGTCGGTATCTGTGTCTACAATTTGGGATAGTGGGCACTTTTGAGACCCCGAAGGTCCCTGCGACATAGGGACAGACATGGGTTGACTCCCTGGCTGTTCCCTAGCTTCAGCTTTGTCTAATCTTTTGTGCAATAAATTTACATTAGCACTTAGAACCTTCCACATATCCATCCAGTCAGGTGTCGGCGTTGTCGACGGAAACACCACACTCATTCTCTCCTCCTCTTCCCCCTGAAAGCCCTCTACCTCAGACATGTCGACAAACGCGTAACGACACACCACACACTCAGGGAATCCTCTTATATGAAGACAGTTCCCCCACAAGGCCCTTTGGAGACAGAGAGAGTATGCCAGCACACACCCAGCGCTATATGACCCAGGAAAAAACACTATATAAATATATGTTTACCCAGTAGCGCTGTTTGTACATGTGTAAATGCGCCAAATTATGTGCCCCCCCCTTCTTCAAAACCCTCTTTCACCGTGGTTAAGCAGGGGAGAGTCCGGGGAGCTTCCTCTCAGCGCTGTGCTGTGGAGAAAATGGCGCTGGTGAGTGCTGAGGGAGAAGCCCCGCCCCCTCGGCGGCGGGCTTCTGTCCCACTCAAATATACTGAAAACTGGCGGGGGCTCATTATATATACAGTGCCCAACTGTATATATGTCTATTTTTGCCAGAAAAGAGGTTCATATGGTGCCCAGGGCGCCCCCCTTGCACCCTGCACCCTTACAGTGACTGCCGTGTGTGAGGTGTATGGGAGCAATGGCACACAGCTTCACCGCTGTGCGTTACCTCAGTGAAGATCATGAAGTCTTCTGCCGCCTCTGAAGTCTTCTTTTCTTCTCATACTCACCCGGCTTCTATCTTTCGGCTCTGTGAGGAGGACGGCGGCGCGGCTCTGGGACGGACGGCGAGGGTGAGACCTGCGTACCGATCCCTCTGGAACTAATGGTGTCCAGTAGCCTAAGAAGCAGAGCCTTGAAACTCACAGAAGTAGGTCTGCTTCTCTACCCCCAAGTCCCTCGATGCAGGGAGTCTGTTGCCAGCAGGCTCCCTGAAAATAAAAAACCTAACAAAATACTTTCTGACAAGAAACTCAGGAGAGCTCCCTGTAATGCACCCAGTCTCCTCTGGGCACAGTAGTAAACTGAGGTCTGGAGGAGGGGCATAGAGGGAGGAGCGAGTGCACACCCATACCTAAAGTCTTTCTTAAATGCCCAGGTCTCTTGCGGAGCCCGTCTATCCCCATGGTCCTTACGGAGTCCCCAGCATCCTCTAGGACGTAAGAGAAATAAAGGTTATGTAAAAGTATAAGCATAATTTACAGAAGGCAGTTTAAGGCCCACTCCTCTTCGGCGGCGTAGTATACTCTGGTATTGTGCCGAATCTACTGAGCATGTGCAGGTCTCTGGTAACATGGAGCCTACACCTTGTTCCCGGGACATCTTTATTGCACTTGTGCAAATAACTGGGAAACCACGGTTGCCATTTTCCTGGTGATTTCTGAGCTCTAAAGCCAGTGCCAGGCCAACGAAGCAGTAAGTATAATAATCTAGGTGCAGGTTGTGTGGCTTGTGGCCTCCTGGACCAAGGTGCCTGTGTGCACTGTACATATTGCACCCATTAAACAGATGTTTCCTCCTGCATTTCTTCAATACCTACGCAGTGGGAGAAGCCTGACGTGAGTGAGCTGACAGGTCCCGTGCAGCTCCCGTTAACATTGGGTGTCTCTATAATTGCCAAAAATGTGTCTGTTTCACATCACTATGCCAATAAGACGCACAGACTCTGCTGATTAAAACAATATGCGGCATGCATATATTCTGTGTTCAACTGCGGCTGTATCTGCATACAACCTGCTACATTACAGTGTGTTCTAGTAAAACGCTGTAGCGTAGCATTTTGTATACAGTTACAGCCACGGTCGGACACAGAGTATAGACATGCCACATATAATTTTAATCAGCAAATGCTGCTTGTGCATTTTTTTTGCATCATTTTGTGAATAAGATGCATTTTAACGGAAAACAATTGCACATGACTAGAAGGGCTGTTTAACATGCAAGGAGGCTACATGTTAATGGACACATTTGTACGTCAGTAACTGAACTGATTAACTGAAGATGGTAACCATGTTGCTATGGGACAAAAAGCCCTTCATGAGAGGTGAGGAGAAGGCACAAGTGTGCATGTACTGTATAGCGGATAGGGTAGGTTGGAAAAAATGTTTGCGTTTAGCTGTCCTTCAATTGTGCTCTTGTTGTCATGTTCCTATTTCATCTGGTATACGGAATTCATGATACTGCCCCAGCACAATCACCTTTACCATCTTCTAATAGGCTCTAAAACTCCTTCTTTACTAAAGCTGATTTATAGTATGATTGCGCTACTTCAGTCACTAATAGCTAAAATGTTTTGCACTTTTCATACCAGTGGCTTTGGAACTATGACAATCTTAGCTTCAGATTAGTAATAATAACTACAACTTGCACACCACACATGGTGCTATTTCCCATTACTCCACATTCAGTTTTAGAATGGTCTCAGTTTGTGATGTTACCTTGGAGGTGGAATTTGGCTTTCCTCATCAGAATTTATTTCAATTTCAAAGATGTCTTCCACACCTGGAGGAGAAGGAATATCTTCCTTTTTTTCATGTTTCACTCTCCTTCGCTTCCTCTTTTTCTTCTTTACAGACCCTGTAATAATATTCTCAGGCTCCATTGTATGGGAAAACGGAGATGTTTTCTCCTCTTCACCAGAGTTTGGCAAGTGGCTGTAGACATTCTTGAAGAAGTGGCCATCTGTGGGTATTGGTGAGGTAGCCAAGTATGCAGGGACTTGTTCCTAAAGACAAGACAACATAAGCAGGAAAGGAGTGACTCTCCAGCCAGCCAGCGCACAGGTACAGCTAATATTACTAAGGGTAATTTCACAGCTCCAAGAAAACAAGGTGAGCATATGGGTTGTGACCTGTATACCCACCTATAGATTTTACTTCCACAGGGAGAAATTGCATTTTCATTTAAAATGTAATTAATATTTGAACTTGTTATGCTATTCCTTTTGGATCATGTGGCTTCGTTTCATGGCCTAAGCACTATTAACTTTACTTCCCAGACACTTCAATATACATGGATATTGTACTTTCTACACAGGAAACATGACAGCATATTCTCATTGGGGGCACCTCTACCAACGCACACTACACCAATGGAAACCTTCATTTACCAAGCCCTGTGAAGTCTTATAGTGGTTATATGTGCGTGATATAACATGCTGTGTATAGGACAGAGAGAGAGCGAGTGTGAGTGTGTATAGAATCTGAGTGTTTAGGTAGTGCACAGCATGGGATAACCAATGATATGGTTAAGTCATGTGAACATGAAATTCATGGGAGACGTGGAGACGTGGCATGCTGACAGAGTAGACCACAACATTTGGCATCTGGAAGGCGAGTAAGCTTTTGTTCTTGTTTATTTATTTTTTTTAGATTTTTAACGCCACTCTCCTGCCAAAAAACTGCATTTATTTCTAGCCCACCTCACTTTATATGTTACATATTATGTTCTTTGCTTTAGAAGACATTGTTCCATATCAGGGTTGGCTGGTTTAAACCATGGGTTAAACCAAATGTTTAAAAAAAAAAAAAAAACATACAAAAAAAAAACACAAAACACTCCGGTCTTTTTTCTTATGCTGTGACTACAGGCAGGACACGCCGTGACTTCTTAAAAAAAGCATATTATACTAAAAAACGAGTTTTATGGTAAGAACTTACCCTTGTTAAAACTCTTTCTGCAAGGTACACTGGGCTCCACAAGTCTGGACAATGGGGGTGTAGAGTAGGATCTTGATCCGAGGCACCAACAGGCTCAAAGCTTTGACCTTCTTGCCAAGATGCATATCGCCGCCTCCTGTATCACCCCGCCCCCCAGCACAGGAGCTCAGTTTAGTTAACCAGCCCAATACAGTAGCAGGAAAAGAGACGACAACGGTTAGTACCCACATACACCACACTCTCACGACAAGAGAAGTGTCAGCGGCTAATGCCATATCAACCCAAAGAAGCTAAGTGCGTCAGGGTGGGCGCCTTGTGGAGCCCAGTGTACCTCGCAGAAAGAGTTTTAACAAGGGTAAGTTCTTACCATAAAACTCGTTTTCTGCTGCGGGGTACACTGGGCTCCAAAAGTCTGGACAATGGGGATGTCCTTAAGCAGTTCCTTATGGGAGGGGACGCACTGTAGCGGGCACAAGAACCCGGCGTCCAAAGGAAGCATCCTGGGAAGCGGCAGTATTGAAGGCATAGAACCTTATGAACGTGTTTCCGGAGGACCACGTAGCCGCCTTGCACAATTGATTAATGGCCGCCCAAGAAGGTCCAACAGACCGAGTAGAATGGGCCGTAATGTGAACAGGACCTGACAGACCAGCCTTCACATAAGCATGCGCAATCACCATTCTCATCCACCTGGCCAGGGTATGCTTGTGAGCAGGCCAGCCACGTTTGTGAAATCCAAACAAAACAAGAGAGAATCAGACTTTCGAATAGAAGCAGTTCTCTTCACATAGATACGGAGAGCCCGTACCACATCCAAAGACCGCTCTTTGGGAGACAAATCAGGAGAGACAAAAGCTGGAACCACAATCTCCTGATTAAGGTGGAACGAAGAAACCACCTTAGGCAAATATCCGGGACGAGTCCTAAGAACCGCCCGGTTACGGTGAAAAATCAGATATGGGGAACTACAAGACAAGGCACCCAAATCCGACACTCTTCTAGCAGAGGCAATAACCAACAGAAACACCACCTTAAGGGAAAGCCACTTAAGGTCAGCTGAACCAAGAGGTTCAAATGGAGACTCTTGTAATGCCTCCAAAACCATCGACAAGTCCCAAGGAGCCACAGGCGGGACATAGGGAGGTTGGATACGCAACACACCGAGTGAAAGTATGAACATCAGGTAAAGTCGCAATTTTTCTCTGAAACCACACCGACAAGGCAGAAATATGAACCTTGAGGGAGGCCAGACGCAGGCCTAAATCTAGGCCCTGCTGTAGAAAAGCCAAAAGTTTGGCTGTACTAAACTTGGAAGCGTCATAATTAGATGTGCACCAAACAAAGTAGGAATGCCAGACCCGATGGTAAATACGAGCAGAGGCCGGTTTCCGGGCCCGCAACATAGTTTTAATGACCTCTTCAGAAAAACCCTTAGCTCTTAAGACGGAAGCTTCAAGAGCCACGCCGTCAAAGACAGCCGGACTAGGTCCTGGTAGACACAGGGGCCCTGAACGAGGAGGTCTGGGCGTTGTGGAAGTAGAAGTGGACGCTCTGACGATAGGCCTTGCAGGTCTGAGAACCAGTGCCGTCTGGGCCACGCCGGAGCTATGAGAAGCAGATTTCCTTTTTCTTGCTTGAACTTCCGAATTACCCTGGGCAGGAGTGACACCGGAGGGAACACGTACGGCAGCCGAAACCTCCACGGCACTGCCAGCGCATCCACGAATGCTGCTTGAGGATCCCTTGTCCTTGCTCCGAAGACCGGAACCTTGTGATTGTGCCGAGACGCCATCAGATCCACATCTGGAAGACCCCACCTTTACACGAGGAGTTGAAACACTTCTGGATGGAGGCCCCACTCGCCGGCATGCACGTCCTGACGACTGAGAAAGTCCGCTTCCCAATTCAGGACTCCCGGAATGAATATTACCGATATTGCCGGTAGATGGCGTTCTGCCCAACGTAGAATCCGTGAGGCTTCCTTCATTGCCAAACGGCTTTGAGTGCCGCCTTGATGATTTATGTAAGCCACTGTGGTAGCGTTGTCCGACTGTACTTGAACAGGACGGTTCTGAATCAAATTGCTGGGCTAGGTTCAACGCATTGAAGACCGCCCGCAATTCCAGAATGTTGATCGAGAGGAGAGATTTCTCCTTGGTCCACCGACCCTGCAAGGAGTGCTGCTCCAGCACCGCGCCCCAACCTCTTAGACTGGCATCTGTCGTCAACAGGACCCAGTTGTATATCCAGAAGGGACGGCCTCTGCACAATTGTCGATCCTGGAGCCACCAGAGCAGCGACAGACGGACCTCCGGAGTCAAAGAGATCATTTGAGACCTGATCCGGTGAGGCAGGCCGTCCCACTTGGCTAGAATCAGCTTCTGGAGGGAGCGAAAATGGAATTGAGCATACTCCACCATGTCGAATGCTGATACCATGAGGCCCAGCACCTGCATTGCCGAATGTATCGACACTTGCCGACGAGAAAGGAAGCAACGAATCCTGTCCTGAAGTTTCAGGACTTTCTCCTGAGACAAGAACAACCTCTGGTTGTGAGTGTCCAACAGCGCTCCCAGATGCACCATGCTCTGAGCAGGGACCAGGGAGGATTTCTTCCAGTTGATGAGCCACCCGTGGGCTTGTAGAAACCGGACCGTAATATCCAGATGACGCAGGAGAAGATCTGGGAAATTTGCCAGGATTAACAAGTCGTCCAGATACGGCAGTATCCTGACCCCTTGACGGCGGAGTACCACCGTCTTCACCGCCATAAATTTGGTGAAGACTTGCGGAGCCGTTGTTAAACCAAAAGGTAACGCCCGAAACTGGTAATGGAGGTTGCCAATAGCGAACCTAAGGTATTGTTGATGTGACACTGCTATAGGAATATGCAGGTAAGCATCCTGTATGTCCAGGGAGACCATGTAGTCCCCAGGTTCCAAGGCCAGAACTAGAGAGCGAAGGGTTTCCATACGGAACTTGGAAACCTTCACAAACTTGTTCAGTGCCTTGAGGTTGAGAATGGGCCGGAGGACCCATTCGGTTTCGGGACTAGAAACAGCGGAGAATAGTACCCCCGGCCCCTCTGAGCAAGAGGCACCTGTACTACGACTCCTGTATCCAGGAGGGTCTGTACCACCGAATGCAGTGTGTTTGCCTTTGTCTGGTCCGACGGGACGTCTGTCTGGCAAAATCGATGAGGGGGTCGGTTTTTGAAGGCTATGGCGTAACCTCGAGTGAAGACTTCCCGTACCCATGCATCTGAAGTGGTCTTCAACCATTCCTGGGTATACCCTAGAAGCCGGCTCCCCACCCTGGGATCCCCCAGGGGGAGGCCCGCCCCGTCATGCGGCAGGCTTATCGGTCTTGGCTGCTGGCTGACGGGCAGCCCAGGCTCTTTTGGGCTTCAGCTTACCAGGTTTGGAAGTGCGGGCCTGCTTATGGTACGCCTGACCTTTTGCTTTACCTGAAGGACGAAAGGGGCGAAAGGACGTGCCTTTGGCCTTCGACACAGAAGGAGCTGTAGTAGGCAGACAGGCAGTTTTGTCAGTAGCCAAGTCACCAACTATCTTATTTAAGTCCTCCCCAAACAGAATATCCCCCTTGAAAGGGAGTACCTCCAGGGTTTTTCTAGAGTCCAGATCCACAGACAAGGATTTCAGCAACAATATCCTGCGAGCCAGGACTGACGTAGTAGAGGCCTTGGCTGCTAGGATACCAGCATCAGAAGCCACCTCTTTAATATAGCGAGAAGCTGTGACAATATATGACAAGCATTGTCTAGCATGGTCAGAGGAGATTTCAGCTTCTAACTCCAAGGCCCATGCTTCAATAGCCTCTGCCGCCCATATAGCTGCAATAGTGGGCCTTTGTGCAGCACCCGTGAGGGTGTAAATCGCTTTTAGACAACCCTTGACACGTTTATCCGTAGGCTCTTTTAGAGACGTGATGGTAGTGACAGGTAGAGCTGAGGAAACCACCATCCTAGCCACATGTGAGTCTACTGGAGGAGGTGTTTCCCAATTCTTAGACAGCTCTGGCGCGAGGGGATAGCGAGCCAGCATCTTCTTTTGAGGCACAAACTTCGTACCTGGGCTTTGCCAGGGTTCCTGACTTATATCCACTAGGTGGTCAGAGTGAGGTAAAACTAGTTTAATCACCTCCTGACGCTTGAACCTATCTGGTTTCTTAGGAGGAACGGATGGAGCGGGATCATCAGTAATCTGCAGAATTAACTTAATAGCCACCAAAAGATCAGGAACATCCACATGTGAACTACCCTCCCCATCAGCCGTATCGGAGTCAGAACCTGTGGGGTCAGTGTATGTGCGGTCTTCATCAGACGAGATGTCAGTGACAGCAGTGGATTGTGAGGAGACGAGCGCATGCTTAGAGGACCTCTTGGACTTAGGCGAGCGTTGGTCAGACTTTTTAGTAGTCAGGGACTGGTTCAACTTCTTTAATTGAGCAGATAAATCGTCCGCCCACAGCGGGTTAGCTGCAGGGACCACATATGGTTGTACCGGCATTGGGGGTCCCATAAGGGGTGTTAGTTTATGAACTAGCGTATGCAGAAGCGTGGAAAAAGTGTCCCACGGAGGGTCAGTATGTGCCTCAGTTGCCTCAGTCCCACTGGGGGGCAAGGAGCCCCCAGAACCAGAGCCCACAGCTGCTATATTCTCCCCATATGTGCCTGTGGCTGCAGCAACACCAGCAGTGTGTTCCGCCCCAGAACCGTTACCCTCAGAAGCAGACATGATATAACTTGCAGTATCAGGTAACACAGTACAATTATTAGCAGCACTATATCCCTAAACCCAAACCCCTGCGCAGTGTAGTCAGCAACAGCAGAGATAAAGGAGAGATATGGTGACTAAATCACAGAGAAAAATACGTAATACAGTATATCTTTGTGAAAATCCTATATTAAATAACACCTGACGCACCAAGCCCCCTCAGGTTATAGAATATAGGGATAGCAAGTTGAGTGAAAGACACGAGATGGACACCACTCAGCTATCAATGCACACACAAATAGTCACAGTTTGTACAATGCAGAGGTTATTACAGACAATAATACTGCACTGGACTAGCTTACACAGTTATATAGTCAATAGATATAACACTACACAGTAAGAAACTGGATGTATATCACAGGGTAATTGTACTATAAAAACCCCTGACTAAATGCACTCTTTCTTACTAACACTGACTAAAAAGGCAGGTAGAATACTTAAGTGTCATGTAAAGTCACAGCACTGACAACCAGGCGGCTTTACATAGGAGGATTTGCCCAAGCAGTCCCAGGAACAGTGAGCTGAGGAGTAATGGCACCGCAGACACTGACAGGGAGTGAGGAAAGACAGAGATGCAGCTCCAGGGTGGGAACACTTGCTGGAAATGGCGCCCTGGGGTTGGGGCTTCAGGTCTAAGCCTTATCCCCCTTGCTGGCAAAACCACCGGGTACTGTGGGCGATAATCAGTTTTCTCTAACGTCCTAGTGGATGCTGGGGACTCCGTCAGGACCATGGGGATAGCGGCTCCGCAGGAGACAGGGCACAAAAGCAAGCTTTTAGGATCACATGGTGTGTACTGGCTCCTCCCCCTATGACCCTCCTCCAAGCCTCAGTTAGGTTTTTGTGCCCGGCCGAGAAGGGTGCAATCTAGGTGGCTCTCTTAAAGAGTTACTTAGAAAAAGTTTTTAGGTTCTTTATTTTCAGTGAGTCCTGCTGGCAACAGGCTCACTGCATCGAGGGACTTAGGGGAGAGATTTTCAACTCACCTGCGTGCAGGATGGATTGGATTCTTAGGCTACTGGACATAGCTCCAGAGGGAGTCGGAACACAGGGCTCGCCCTGGGGTTCGTCCCGGAGCCGCGCCGCCGACCCCCCTTGCAGACGCTGAAGATGAAGAGGTCCGGAACCAGGCGGCAGAAGACTCTCAGTCTTCATCAGGTAGCGCACAGCACTGCAGCTGTGCGCCATTGTTGTCAGCACACTTCACACAGCGGTCACGGAGGGTGCAGGGCGCTGGGGGGGGGGGGGGGGCGCCCTGGGCAGCAATGTATAATACCTGTATGGCGAAAAATACATCACATATAGCCCTTGAGGCTATATGGATGTATTTAACCCCTGCCAGATATCTAAAACTCCGGAGAAGAAGCCCGCCGAAAAGGGGGCGGGGCCTATTCTCCTCAGCACACAGCGCCATTTTCCCTCACAGAAAGGCTGGTGGGAAGGCTCCCATGCTCTCCCCTGCACTGCACTACAGAAACAGGGTTAAAACAGAGAGGGGGGGCACTGATTTGGCGATATGTATATATATTAAAATGCTATAAGGGAGGAACACTTATATAAAGGTTGTCCCTGGATAATTATAGCGTTTTGGTGTGTGCTGGCAAACTCTCCCTCTGTCTCCCCAAAGGGCTAGTGGGTCCTGTCCTCTATCAGAGCATTCCCTATGTGTGTGCTGTATGTCGGTACGTGTGTGTCGACATGTATGAGGAAAATATTGGTGAGGAGGCGGAGCAAATTGCCTGTAATGGTGATGTCACTCTCTAGGGAGTCGACACCGGAATGGATGGCTTATTTATGGAAATTACGTGACAATGTCAACACGCTGCAAGCCGGTTGACGACATGAGAGGGCCGGCGAACAAATTAGTATCTGTCCAGGCGTCTCAAACACCGTCAGGGGCTGTAAAATGCCCATTTACCTCAGTCGGTCGACACAGACCCAGACACGGACACTGATTTCAGTGTCGACGGTGAAGAAACAAACGTATTTTCTTTTAGGGCCACACGTTAAGGGCAATGAAGGAGGTGTTACATATTTCTGATACTCCAAGTACCACAAAAAAGGGTATTATGTGTGAGGTGAAAAAACTACCTGTAGTTTTTCCTGAATCAGATAAATTAAATGAAGTGTGTGATGATGCGTGGGTTTCCCCCGATAGAAAATTATTGGCGGTATACCCTTTCCCGCCAGAAGTTAAGGCGCGGTGGGAAACACCCCTCAGGGTGGATAAGGCGCTCACACGCTTATCAGAACAAGTGGCGGTACCATCTACGGATAGGGCCGTACTTAAGGAGCCAGCTGATAGGAGGCTGAAAAATATCCTAAAAAGTATACACACACATGCTGGTGTTATACTGCGACCAGCGATCGCCTCAGCCTGGATGTGCAGAGCTGAGGTGGCTTGGTCGGATTCCCTGACTAAAAATATTGATACCTTTGACAGGGACAGTATTTTATTGACTATAGAGCATTTAAAGGATGCATTTCTATATATGCGAGATGCGCAGAGGGATATTTGCACTCTGGCATCAAGAGTAAATGCGATGTCCATATCTGCAAGAAGATGTTTATGGACACGACAGTGGTCAGGTGATGCAGATTCCAAACGGCACAAAGATGTATTGCCGTATAAAGGGGAGGAGTTATTTGGGGTCGGTCCATGGGACCTGGTGGCCAGGACAACTGCTGGAAAATCCACCGTTTTTTACCCTAAGTCACATCTCTGCAGAAAAAGACACCGTCTTTTCAGCCTCAGTCCTTTCGTCCCTATAAGAGTCATATCTGCCCAGGGATAGAGGAAAGGGAAGAAGACTGCAGCAGGCAGCCCATTCCCAGGAACAGAAGCCCTCCACCGCTTCTACCAAGTTCTCAGCATGACGCTGGGACCATACAGGACCCCTGGATCCTACAAGTAGTATCCAAGGGGTACAGATTGGAATGTCGAGAGGTTTCCCCCCTCGCAGGTTCCTGTAGTCTGCTGTACCAATGTCTCCCTCCGACAGGGAGGCAGTATTGAAAACAATTCACAAGCTGTATTCCCAGCAGGTGATAATAAATTTACCCCTCCGACAACAAGGAAAGGGGTATTACTCCACACTATATGGTGGTACTGAAGGCTAGGTGAGACCTATTCTAAATCTGAAAAATTTGAACACTTACAAGGGTTCAAATCCAGATGAAGTCACTCAGAGCAGTGATAGCAAAGAACAAGGGGACTATATGGTGTCCCGGGACATCAGGGATGCTTACCTCCATGTCCCAAAATTTGCCTTTTCTCACCAAGGGTACCTCAGGTTCGTGGTACAGAACTGTCACTATCAGTTTCAAGACGATGCCGTTGGATTGTCCAAGGCACCCCGGGTCCTTACCAAGGTAATGACCGAAAGGAGGATTCGTCTTCAAAGAAAATGGACGACCTCCTGATAAGAACAAGGTCCAGAGAACAGTTGGAGGTCGGAGTAGCACTATCTCAAGTAGTTCTACGACAGCACGGGTGGATTCTAAATATTCCAAAACCGCAGTTGTTCCGACGACACGTCTGCTGGTCCTAGGGATGATTCTGGACACAGTCCAGGAAAAGGTGTTTCTCCCAGAGGAGAAAGCCAGGGAGTTATCCGAGCTAATCGGGATCCTCCTAAAACCAGGAAAAGTGTCAGTGCATCATTGCACAAGAGTCCTGGTAAAAATGGTGGCTTATTACGAAGCGCTTCCATTCGGCAGATTTCACGCAAGAACTCTTCAGTGGGATCTGCTGGACAAATGGTCCGGATCGCATCTTCAGATGCATCAGCGGATAACCCTATATCCAAGGACAAGGGTGTCTCTCCTGTGGTGATTACAGAGTGCTCATCTTCTAGAGGGCCGCAGATTCGGCATTCAGGATTGGATGCTCGTGACCACGGAGGCCAGCCTGAGAGGCTGGGGAGCAGTCACACAAGGAGTGTGATCAAGTCTGGAGAATTCTCTCCACATAAATATACTGGAGCTAAGAGCAAATTTATAATGCTCTAAGCTTAGCAAGACCTCTGCTTCAAGGTCAGCCGGTATTGATACAGTGGGATAACATCACGGCAGTCGCCCACGTAAACAGAAAGGGCGGCACAAGAAGCAGGAGGGCAGTGGCAAAACTGCAAGGATTTTTCGCTAGGCGGAAAATCATGTGATAGCACTGTCAGCAGTGTTCATTCCGGGAGTGGACGACTGGGAAGCAGACTTCCTCAGCAGGCACGACCTCCACCCGGGAGAGTGGGAACTTCATCGGGAAGTTTTCCGCATGATTGTGAACCGTTGGGAAAGACCAAAGGTGGACATGATGGCGTCCCGCCCGAACAAAAAAATGGGACAGGTATTGCGCCAGGTCACGAGACCTTCAAGCGATAGCTGTGGACGTCCTGGTAACACCGTGGGTGTAACAGTCGGTGTATGTATTCCCTTCTCTGCTTCTCATAACCAAGGTATTGAGAATTATAAGACATAGAGGAGTAAGAACTATACTCGTGGCTCCGGATTGGCCAAGAGGGACTTGGTAACCGGAACTTCAAGAGATGCTCACAGAGGACTAATGGCCTCGGGAGCTAAGAAGGGATTTGCTTTCAGCAAGTACCATGTCTGTTCCAAGAGGAACCGTGGCATCGGCCTTTAAGAAAGGACCTGCTCCAGCAGGGACCTTGTCTGTTCCAAGACTTACCGCGACTGCGTTTGACGGCATGGCGGTTTGAACGCCGGATCCTAAGGGAAAAGGCATTCCGGAAGAGGTCATACCTACCCTGGTCAAAGCCAGGAAGGAGGTGACCGCACAACGTTATCACCACATGTGGTAAAAATATGTTGCGTGGGTGAGGCCAGGAGGGCCCCACGAAAAAATTTCAACTAGGTAAATTTCTGCACTTCCTGCAAACAGGAGTGTCTATGAGCCTCAAATTGGGGTCCATTAAGGTTCAAGTTTCGGCCCTATAGATTTTCTTCAAGAAAGAATTGGCTTCAGTTCCTGAAGTCCAGACGTTTGTCAAGGGAGTATTGCATATACAGCCCTTGTGTGCCTCCAGTGGCACCGTGGGATCTCAACGTAGTGTTGGGATTCCTCAAATCATATTGGTTTGAACCACTCAAATCTGTGGATTTGAAATATCTCACATGGAAAGTGACCATGCTGTTGGCCCTGGCCTCGGCCAGGCGATTGTCAAAATTGGCGGCTTTGTCTTACAAAAGCCCATATTTGATTTTCCATTCGGACAGGGCAGAACTGCGGACTCGTCCCCAGTTTCTTCCTAAGGTGGTGTCAGCGTTTCACCTGAAACAACCTATTGTGGTGCCTGCGGCTACTAGGGACTTGGAGGACTCCAAGTTGCTAGACGTTGTCAGGGCCCTGAAAAAATATATATATATATATATATATATATATATATATATATATATATATATATATATATATATAATTCCAGGACGGCTGGAGTCAGAAAGTCTGACTTGCTGTTTATATTGTAGGCACCCAAAAAGCTGGGTGCTCCTGCTTCTAAGCAGACTATTGCTCGTTGGATTTGTAGTACAATTCAGCTTGCACATTCTGTGGCAGGCCTGCCACAGCCAAAATCTGTAAATGCCCATTCCACAAGGAAGGTGGGCTCATCTTGGGCGGCTGCCCGAGGGGTCTCGGCTTTACAACTTTGCCGAGCAGCTACTTGGTCAGGGGCAAACACGTTTGCTAAATTCTACAAATTTGATACCCTGGCTGAGGAGGACCTGGAGTTCTCTCATTCGGTGCTGCAGAGTCATCCGCACTCTCCCGCCCGTTTGGGAGCTTTGGTATAATCCCCATGGTCCTGACGGAGTCCCCAGCATCCACTAGGACGTTAGAGAAAATAAGATTTTACTTACCGATAAATCTATTTCTCATAGTCCGTAGTGGATGCTGGGCGCCCATCCCAAGTGCGGATTGTCTGCATTACTTGTACATAGTTATTGTTACAAAAAAATCGGGTTATTATTGTTGTGAGCCATCTTTTTTAGAGGCTACTTCATTGTTATCATACTGTTAACTGGGTTCAAATCACAAGTTGTACGGTGTGATTGGTGTGGCTGGTATGAGTCTTACCCGGGATTCAAGATCCTTCCTTATTGTGTACGCTCGTCCGGGCACAGTACCTAACTGAGGCTTGGAGGAGGGTCATAGGGGGAGGAGCCAGTACACACCATGTGATCCTAAAAGCTTGCTTTTGTGCCCTGTCTCCTGCGGAGCCGCTATCCCCATGGTCCTGACGGAGTCCCCAGCATCCACTACGGACTATGAGAAATAGATTTATCGGTAAGTAAAATCTTATTTTAAGAGAAATCCTGACCTGTGCCCATGGCCTGGTGATCTAGTGGGATCGCCTGTATCCACAGTGTCCACCACCAGCGCGCGTGGCCCGCCTCCCACAGACCGCACCGGATCGCAATACCACCTCCCGAAGCGTGGCAAGCGATCCTGGAGAGCCCCAGCCGTGTGTGTGTCTAACATGAAGAAAACCGGAGCCTCCGCTCTAGGTACCCGGCAACCAGGGCTCGGGAGTGTACAGCGCCGCTAGGGAGAGCTGGAGCTGCAGCAGTGAATGTCACAAGACATTTACCACTGCTGCTGCCCTTGAAGTCTTCACTTTTTACCTCATAAAAAGCTTTTCTCAGGGCTGCTTGGAGCAGCCCCTCTGTTAAGTGCCTGCTTACTGCAGCACCAACTGACAAACTGAGCTCCTGTGCTGGGAGGCGGGGTGATACAGGAGGCGGCGCTATGCATCTTGGGAAGAAGGTCAAAGCTTTGAGCCTGTTGGTGCCTCGGATCAAGATCCTACTCTACACCCCCATTGTCCAGACTTGTGGAGCCCAGTGTACCCCGCAGCAGAAAAAGTGTTTTTGATTCAAGATGTGTAATGCCTGTGGCATATCTAGTGCTAATGCCGAACTTTCCATTTTGTATTGCTATTCAGATTAATTTAATTATAGTAAGTAGGACTAATAATTAACATTAATTTGTTATCTTCAATGTCATCTGAGTGTACTTTTTATGTATTACTATGTTTAGTCTATTAGTCATATATTCAAATGTAATAATAATAAGCTGTAAAAATTAGTTTTTATTAAAAGATGTAAAATAAATAAAAGTCTATTAAGGTTAGAAAGCATTAAAACATGGTTGATCAAGATTTCTAATACATGATAACATTTTGTTTCATTAAAACATTAATGCAAAAAAAAAAAAAAAAAAAAAACAGCCAAAATTTCAGTATTCAATTTGCGGCCAAACTCCGACAGGCTTTGGCCATTTCCGACAATAGCAATCCGACTTTTTTAAAGCCGGATTGACATTGTAGGAAATGGGGCTAAAACCTGTCGGATTTGGCTACTAATGGGCTAATCGTCATTTCTGACTTGTCCGATAAATGGCAGTTTGATCGAATAGGTCAAATCTCCTTAAAATGTTAGCAACTGCCATTTATCCGACAAGTCAAAAAATAGGAATTTGATACCTACCGGTAATTCCTTTTTTCCTAGTCCATAATGTATACTGGGGTCTTGTACTTTAGTACCATGGGGTATAGATCGGGTCCACTGGAGCCTGTTACTTTAAAAACATTTAGTGTGTGTATGTGTGTGCTGGCTCCTCCCCTCTATGCCCCTCCTACCAGACTCAGTCTAGGAAAACTGTGCCCGAGGAGATGGACATAAAATGGACAGAAGAAACATTACAACAGCGGTGAGGCAACAAGCCAACATATAACCATAAACGAAAGGAGGGCGCTAACCAGAACAAAGGATAGCAACACCAACCCAACCCGGATAGCACAGCTATCCCAACAACATAATAAGACTGCAACACAAGTCCAACCAAACACTTACACAGGTAAGCAGGAACGAAACACTGAGGCGGGCGCCCAGAATCCACTACGGACTAGGAGAAAAGGAATTACAGTTAGGTATTAAATTACTATTTTCTCTTACGTCCTAGTGGATATTGGGGTCTTGTACTTTAGTACCATGGGGAAGTCCCAAAGCTCCCAAACAGGTTGGAGAGTGCTGAGACCCCTGTAAAACCGCTTGACCAAAAACTGAAGGTCACCCTTGGCCAGGGTATTGAACCGATAGAATTTTACAAACGTGTTCGAACCAGACCAAGTAGCAGCTCGGCACAACTGTAGGGCAGATACTCCCTGGGCAGCCGCCCAGGAAGAGCCCACCGACTTCGTCGAGTGGGCCTGAATAGACGTCGGCAAGGGCAGAGCCGCCGAAGTATGCCTGTTGGATGGTCAACCGGAGCCAGCGAGCAATAGATTGCTTAGAAGCCAGCAGACCAACTTCGGAGGCATCATAAAGGACAAACAGCGAGTCAGATTTCCGATGATGAGCCGTCCTTTTGACATAAATCTTCGGGGCCCTGACCACATCCAGGGACACAGGACAAACGGAAGCGTCAAACAACACCGGAACCACAATAGGTTGATTCATATGAAAGGCTGACACAACTTATGGCAAGAACTGAGGACGGGTCGAAAGTTCTGCTCTGTTTTCATGAAATATCAAATAAGGGCTCTTACAGGATAAGGCCCCCAATTCAGACACCCATCTGGCAGATGCCAATGCCAATCCAGGTGAGAAATCTTAACTCCATCCTATGTAAGGGTTCAAACCAGTCTGATTGGAGAAAGGACAGAACCACATTGAGGTCCCACGGAGCCGTGGGAGGTACAAAGGGCGGTTGCAAATGAACAACTCCCTTCAAGAAAGTTTGTACTTCAGGCAACACGGCAAGTTGTTTCTGGAAGAAAATACAGAGCGCAGAAATCTGAACTTTGATGGAGCCTAATCGTAGGCCCGTGATGGCTAACCTATGACACGCGTGTCACTCGTGACATGCCGAGGCACTTTGACTGACACGCCTGTTGGTGCTGCCCTTTGGTTATATGTGCCGCTCTGCTCCAATTCCTGCTTGTTGCGTCATCTGCGGCTCTGCTCCAATCCCTGCTTGTTGCGTGCTTGTTGCATGGAGGCGTGGTGTCACCGCTGGCACGAGCGCTCTGCAGAGAACCGGTCGAAAGAACGCTACAGGAGAAAAGGTTACCGGCGAGGTTCACAGCCCTGTAGACAGCCAAGTAAGGTGGCCTTCCGATCCCCACATCCTGCACCTGCAGGCCTGAGACCCGGGAGACGAGTTTCACAGCCCTGTGTGATCACCCCAGCCCAGTCCGTCATAAACAGCGCAGGAGGACTTGTGATAAGCAGCATTGTGTGGCTCTCCTGTAAGTGCAATCATTACGTAGTGTAGTGCTTTAAATTATTTTGTACCAGGAGTCTGTCCAACAACAGAGGTAATAAAGCATTTAATTTAATAGGTTTTTAATTACCTCTGTAACAGTGTTGTTGGACTGACTCCTGGTACAAAATAACTCTCACCATTAAATAATATTAAAACAAATAAAAGAAACAGACTGACAGATCAAGTTAGTAGCGCTTGCTTGGCCCTAAAGTGCACAAAATACGGGTGGTCTTCAGTATGCCGACTACAACCCTGCAAGATTTAGCAAATGCAATTCAGCAACAGAAAAGTCACTAAGCCTGGTAAATCATTATTTGTTTTTTGCTTTTTGAACTAATAAATATAATAAATATATTAAATATATAACTCTTTCTTTATTATGGCTGCAAATATCACCAAATTATTAATATTTCTTGAAGTGACACGCGACCCGAGGAAGGATACACTTTTTTCCGATTTTCGACACACCAAGCTGAAAAGGTTAGCCATCACTGTCGTAGGCCCATATCCACTCCCGCTTGCAGGAAAAGTAGAAAACGAACAATTCTAAATTCCACAGGAGAAATCTTTCTAACCTCAAACCAGGAAACATACTTTTTCCAGATACGATGGTAAATGTTTTGACGTAACCATCATCCTGGCCTGGACCATGGTGGAAATGACCCTGGAAGGAAGCCCTTTCCCAGCTAGAATTTCCCTCTCAACTTCCAAGCTGTCAGACGTAGCCGCTGTAAGTCTGGATAGATGAACGGACCTTGTTGAAGATCTTCTCGGAGTGGTAGAGGCCAGGGATCCTCCAGAGCCATGGTTAGGAGGTCCGAGAACCACGCTGTCGCGGCCAATCCGGGGCAATTAGAATTGCCTGAACGATTTCCCTTCTTAGTCTTTTCAGAACCCTTGGGATTAGGAGGGAACAGGTACACAAACTAGTACATCCACGGCGTCGTCAGTGTGTCCACTGCAACAGCCTGGGGATCCCTCGATCTGGAACAGTAACTGCATAGCTTCTGGTTGAGTCAAGAAGCAGTCAGATCCATCGAATTCACCGGTGCGGATAGCCCCACCGGTGAATTAGCCGTTAAAACACCTGGGGATGTAGGCTCCATTCCCCCGGATGGAGGTCGTGCCTGCTGAGGAAGTCTGCTTCCCAGTTGTCCACTCCTGGAAGGAATACGGCCGAGATGGCCCTTGCGTTGGCCTCCGCCCAGATGAGGATTTTTGACACTTCTCACATCGGCACTCTGCTTCTTGTTCCCTCTTGTCGGTTTATGTACGCCACAGCCGTGGCATTGTCAGACTGATCCTTCAGGAGATGAGACGCCTGCAGAAGAGCATTGAAAACTGCCCTGAGTTCCAGGATGTTTATCTGCAGAACAGACTTCTGTCTCGACCATATCCCCTGGAACTGGGCCCCTTGGGTCACAGTACCCCAACCCCGGAGGCTGGCATCCGTTGTCAGTAGCGTCCATGAGTTGATATTGAAACTCCAGCCCTCTACCAGGTGAGGAACCTGTAGCCACCATAAAAGAGAAATCCGTGCTTTCGGAGATGAGGTCACTTCCTGATGCATATGAAGGTGAGACCCCGACCATTTTTCCAGTAGATCCAGCTGAAATGGATGGGCATGGAATCTGCCGTATTGTATTGCCTCGTAAGCAGCCACCATCTTGCCCAGTAATCAAATGCAATGTATGGATACCTTGCAAGGACTGAGCACAGAGTGAACCATAGCCTGGATAGTCAAGGCCTTGTCCATCAGGAGAAATACCTTTTGAGACACTGTATCCAGAATCATTCCCAGGAACTGAAGACGTTGGGTCGGTTCCAGGTGAGATTTCTGAAAATGTAGGATACACCCATGATCCGTAAATAGGTGAGTCGTCAGATCGATGCTGTGCAGCAGACGCTCCTTGGAAACAGCCTTTATGAGGAGATCGTCCAAGTAGGAGACTATGTTTACTTCCATCATGCGCAGCTGCACCATCATCTCCGCCATGACTTTGGTGAAGACCCTCGGAGCTGTGGATAATCCAAAGGGTAAAACCTGAAACTGGAAATGATCGTCCAATATGGCGAACCTGAGGTAAGCCTGATGAGGAGGCCACATGGGAATGTGTAGGTAAGCATCCATGACATCAAGAGACACCAGAAATTTCCCGACTGGAGTAAAACCCCATAACCAAGGCGGCACTGGAACAACCACCCCCGTCGGCAAGAGTTTTTGAATAGCCTCTTGTAAGGTAACTTTTGCTGCGGGTAAAGCTGGTAAGCAAGACTTAAAAAATATGTGAGGAGGGAGTGTTTGAAATTCCAGCCGGTATCCTTGGGAAAGGAGGTCCCTCACCCAAGGATCTCGGCAGGATTCCGCCCACACGTGGATGAAGTGTTGAAGGCGAGCACCTACCTGAAAGTCGCCTTGCTGCTGGGGCCAACAGTCACGCTGAAGGCTTAGCAGCAGGGGATCCGGTGGTCAGGTCCAGGGAGACAGCAGTTGCAGGTTTACGGGATTTACTGTGGGATTGGAGGAGACCCCTTGGCCACTGCCCTGGGTCCTTGCCACACGAAAGGACTGCAAGGAGTGTCCAGTGTAAGAACGTCTAGCAGGCGGCGCAGCCGTCGGCAGATAGGTAGACTTACCAGTCGTTGCTTGGCAGATCCATTTATTAAATTTGTCTCCAAACAAGGCATCACCTGTAAAGGGAAGATTTTCTACACCCTTTTTTTGAATTAGCATCTGCCAACCACTGACGTAACCACAGAGCTCTGCACGCCGAAACAACCATGGCAGTAGTGCGGCCATTTATCTTACACAACTCTTTAATAGCATCACTCATAAAATTTGCAGCATCCTCCATCAATAACATTATCTGACCACTTGACAACCGCCCTGGAAATCCACCCACAAACAATTGTGGGGCGTTGTGCTGCGACTGCTGCCGTATATATTGCCTTGAGCGTGGTCTCAATCTTACGGTCAGCTGGCTCTTTTAGGGATATAGCCCCTGGTACCGGCAGTACCAATTTCTTAGACAGTCTATATACAGACGAATCGATTGACAGGGGGGGGGGGGGGGGGGGGGGATTAGGGAGGGGTTCCCATACCTTACTGTCCTTACTGGTCTAACATTAAAATACAACGCCTCATCTGGCTCTGACTCCAGGGAGGTCATTCCGAGTTGATGGCTCGCAAGCTATTTTTTACAGCGCTGCGAACAGATAGTTGCCGCCTATGTGTATTTTCACTTTGCAAGTGTGCGAACGCTTGTGCAGTCGAGCGGTACAAAAAAGTTTTGTTCAGTTTCGGAGTAGGTCTGAACTTACTCAGCTGCTGCGATCACTTCAGCCTGTCCAGTCCCGGAATTGACGTCAGACACCCTCCCTGCAAACACTTGGACACGCCTGCGCTTTTCCAAACACTCCTTGAAAACGGTCAGTTGACACCCGGTCAGTCTTCTTCCTGTCAATCTTCTTGCAATCAGCTGTGCGAATGGATTCTTTGCTAAATCCATCGCCCAGCACCGATCGACTTTGTACCCGTACAACGCGCCTGCGCATTGCGGTGCATATGCATGTGCAGTTTTGCCGAGTTCTGACCTGATCGCAGCGCTGCAAAAAATAAGAATTTACTTACCGATAATTCTATTTCTCATAGTCCGTAGTGGATGCTGGGGACTCCGTAAGGACCATGGGGAATAGCGGCTCCGCAGGAGACTGGGCACATCTAAAGAAAGCTTTAGAACTACCTGGTGTGCACTGGCTCCTCCCCCTATGACCCTCCTCCAAGCCTCAGTTAGGATACTGTGCCCGGACGAGCGTACACAATAAGGAAGGATTTTGAATCCCAAGTAAGACTCATACCAGCCACACCAATCACACCGTATAACCTGTGATCTGAACCCAGTTAACAGCATGATAACAGAGGAGCCTCTGAAAGATTGCTCACAACAATAATAACCCGATTTTTGTAACAATAACTATGTACAAGTATTGCAGACAATCCGCACTTGGGATGGGCGCCCAGCATCCACTACAGACTATGAGAAATAGAATTATCGGTAAGTAAATTCTTATTTTCTCTAACGTCCTAAGTGGATGCTGGGGACTCCGTAAGGACCATGGGGATTATACCAAAGCTCCCAAACGGGCGGGAGAGTGCGGATGACTCTGCAGCACCAAATGAGAGAACTCCAGGTCCTCCTCAGCCAGGATATCAATTTTGTAGAATTTTACAAACGTATTTGCTCCTGACCAAGTAGCTGCTCGGCAAAGTTGTACAGCCGAGACCCCTCGGGCAGCCGCCCAAGATGAGCCCACCTTCCTTGTGGAGTGGGCATTTACAGATTTTTGGCTGTGGCAGGCCTGCCACAGAATGTGCAAGCTGAATTGTACTACAAATCCAACGAGCAATAGTCTGCTTAGAAGCAGGAGCACCCAGCTTGTTGGGTGCACACAGGATAAACAGCGAGTCAGATTTCCTGACTCCAGCCGTCCTGGAAACATATATTTTCAGGGCACTGACAACGTCTAGCAACTTGGAGGCCTCCAAGTCCCTAGTAGCCGCAGGCACCACCAATAGGTTGGTTCAGGTGAGACGCTGAAACCACCTTGGGGAGAAACTGGGGACGAGTCCTCAATTCCGCCCTGTCCGAATGGAAAATCAGATAAGGGCTTTTTCAGGATAAAGCCGCCAATTCTGACACGCGCCTGGCCCAGGCCAGGGCCAACAGCATGACCACTTTCCATGTGAGATATTTTAACTCCACAGACTTAAGTGGTTCAAACCAATGTGACTTTTGGAACCCAAAACTACATTGAGATCCCAAAGTGCCACTGGAGGCACAAAAGGAGGCTGTATATGCAGTACCCCTTTTACAAACGTCTGAACTTCAGGGACTGAAGCTAGTTCTTTTTGGAAGAAAATTGACAGGGCCGAAATTTGAACCTTAATGGACCCCAATTTCAGGCCCATAGACACTCCTGTTTGCAGGAAATGTAGGAATCGAGCATTGTAAATGTCCCTTAGCTTCAGGATATTTATGTGAAGTGATGTCTCCAGGCTTGACCATAAGCCCTGGATATTCCTTCCCTGTGTGACTGCTCCCCAGCCTCGCAGGCTGGCATCAGTGGTCACCAGGACCCAGTCCTGAATGCCTAATCTGCGGCCCTCTAGAAGATGAGCACTCTGCAACCACCACAGGAGGGACACCCTTGTCCTTGGTGACAGGGTTATCCGCTGATGCATCTGAAGATGCGATCCGGACCATTTGTCCAGCAGGTCCCACTGGAAAGTTCTTGCGTGGAATCTGCCGAATGGGATTGCTTCGTAGGAAGCCACCATTTTACCCAGAACCCTTGTGCATTGATGCACTGAGACTTGGCTCGGTTTTAGGAGGTTCCTGACTAGCTCGGATAACTCCCTGGCTTTCTCCTCCGGGAGAAACACCTTTTTCTGGACTGTGTCCAGGATCATCCCTAGGAACAAAAGACACGTCGTCGGAACCAGGTGCGATTTTGGAATATTGAGAATCCAATCGTGCTGCCGCAACACTACCTGAGATAGTGCTACACCGACCTCCAACTGTTCCCTGGATCTTACCCTTATCAGGGAATTGTCCAAGGAAGGGATAACTAAAATTCACTTCCTTCGAAGGAATATCATCATTTCGGCCATTACCTTGGTAAAGACCCGGGGTGCCGTGTACCATCCATACGGCAGCGTCTGAACTGATAGTGACAGTTCTGTACCATAAACCTGAGGTACCCTTGGTGAGAAGGGTAAATTTTGACATGAAGGTAAGCATCCTTGATGTCCCGAGACATCATGTAGTCCCCTTCTTCCAGGTTCACAATCACTGCTCTGAGTGACTCAATCTTGAATTTGAACCTCTGTACGTAAGTGTTCAAAGATTTTAGATTTAGAATCGGTCTCACCGAGCCGTCCGGCTTCGGTACCACAACAGTGTGGAATAATACCCCGTTCCCTGTTGCAGGAGGGGTATCTTGATTATCACCTGCTGGGAATACAGCTTGTGAATGGCTTCCAAAACTGTCTCCCTGTCAGAAGGAGACATCGGTAAAGCCGACTTTAGGAAACGGCTAGGGGGAGACGTCTCGAATTCTAATTTGTACCCCTGAGATATCACCTGAAGGATCCAGGGGTCTACTTGCGAGTGAGCCCACTGCGCGCTGAAATTCATTGAGACGGGCCCCCCACCGTGCCTGATTCTGCTTGTAAAGCCCCAGCGTATACTGAGGGCTTGGCAGAGGCGGGAGAGGGTTTCTGTTCCTGGGAACTGGCTGATTTCTGCAGCCTTTTTCCTCTCCCTCTGTCACGGGGCAGAAATGAGGAACCTTTTGCCCGCTTGTCCACGAAAAGACTGCGCCTGATAATACGGCGTCTTCTCATGTTGAGAGGCGACCTGGGGTACAAACGTGGAATTCCCAGCTGTTGCCGTGGCCACGAGGTCTGAAAGACCGACCCCAAATAACTCCTCCCTTAATAAAGCAATACTTCCAAATGCCGTTTGGAATACGCATCACCTGACCACTGACGTGTCCATAACCCTCTACTGGTAGAAATGGACAACGCGCTTAGACTTGATGCCAGTCGGCAAATATTCCGCTGTGCATCACGCATATATAAAAATGCATCTTTTAAATGCTCTATAGGCAAAAATATACTGTCCCTATCTAGGGTATCAATATTTTCAGTCAGGGAATCCGACCACGCCAACCCAGCACTGCACATCCAGGCTGAGTCGATTGCTGGTCGCAGTATAACACCAGTATGTGTGTAAATACCTTTTAGGATACCCTCCTGCTTTCTATCAGCAGGATCCTTAAGGGCGGCCATCTCAGGCGAAGGTAGAGCCCTTACAAGCGTGTGAGCGCTTTATCCCCCCTAGGGGGTGTTTCCCAACGCACCCTAACCTCTGGCGGGAAAGGATATAATGCCAATAACATTTTAGAAATTATCCGTTGTTATCGGGGGAAACCCACGCATCATCACACACCTCATTTAATTTCTCAGATTCAGGAAAACTACAGGTAGTTTTTCCTCACCGAACATAATACCCCTTTTTTGGTGGTACTCGTATTATCAGAAATGTGTAAAACATTTTTCATTGCCTCAATCATGTAACGTGTGGCCCTACTGGAAGTCACATTCGTCTCTTCACCGTCGACACTGGAGTCAGTATCCGTGTCGGCGTCTATATCTGCCATCTGAGGTAACGGGCGCTTTAGAGCCCCTGACGGCCTATGAGACGTCTGGACAGGCACAAGCTGAGTAGCCGGCTGTCTCATGTCAACCACTGTCTTTTATACAGAGCTGACACTGTCACGTAATTCCTTCCAACAGTTCATCCACTCAGGTGTCGACCCCCTAGGGGGTGACATCACTATTACAGGCAATCTGCTCCGTCTCCACATCATTTTTCTCCTCATACATGTCGACACAAAAGTACCGACATACAGCACACACACAGGGAATGCTCTGATAGAGGACAGGACCCCACTAGCCCTTTGGGGAGACAGAGGGAGAGTTTGCCAGCACACACCAGAGCGCTATATATATACAGGGATAACCTTATATAAGTGTTTTTCCCCTTATAGCTGCTGTATAGTTAATACTGCGCCTAATTAGTGCCCCCCTCTCTTTTTTTAACCCTTTCTGTAGTGTAGTGACTGCAGGGGAGAGACAGGGAGCTTCCCTCCAACGGAGCTGTGAGGGAAAATGGCGCGAGTGTGCTGAGGAGATAGGCTCCGCCCCTTTTTCGCGGACTTTTCTCCTGCTTTTTTATGGATTCTGGCAGGGGTTAAATGCATCCATATAGCCCAGGAGCTATATGTGATGCATTTTTTTGCCATCCAAGGTGTTTTTATTGCGTCTCAGGGCGCCCCCCCCCCAGCGCCCTGCACCCTCAGTGACCGAAATGTGAAGTGTACTGAGAGCAATGGCGCACAGCTGCAGTGCTGTGCGCTACCTTGTTGAAGACAGGACGTCTTCTGCCGCCGATTTTCCGGACCTCTTCTGCCTTCTGGCTCTGTAAGGGGGCCGGCGGCGCGGCTCTGGGACCCATCCAAGCTGGGCCTGTGATCGTCCCTCTGGAGCTAATGTCCAGTAGCCAAGAAGCCCAATCCACTCTGCACGCAGGTGAGTTCGCTTCTTCTCCCCTTAGTCCCTCGATGCAGTGAGCCTGTTGCCAACAGGACTCACTGAAAATAAAAAACCTAATCTAAAACTTTCACTAAGAAGCTCAGGAGAGCCCCTAGTGTGCACCCTTCTCGTTCGGGCACAGAGATCTAACTGAGGCTTGGAGGAGGGTCATAGGGGGAGGAGCCAGTGCACACCAGGTAGTTCTAAAGCTTTCTTTAGATGTGCCTAGTCTCCTGCGGAGCCGCTATTCCCCATGGTCCTTACGGAGTCCCCAGCATCCACTTAGGACGTTAGAGAAAATAGCTAGTGTGCGATCAGGTCATAATGACCCCCCAGATCCGGTATGTGAAGAGCCTCTTTCACAGAAACGATGAGGGCCTCCAACCCTGGGGACAGAGAGCTGTCCTCATTCATATCATCATTATCATCTACATCAGGCTGATCAGAATCAGACTGGAGCACCTGTGGCAGTGAGCATTTATGTGAAACCACTAGAGGGGGCTGAGAAGCCTTCTTGGTATTTGCTGCTTTGGCCACACAATCAATAGAGTGTTTTAACATAACCATACTACACCAATGTACATCTCTTCGCTCATCTCAAAATATCTCCTAATCCGACCTTCACAAGATCTACGTCTCTCATCCACACTCATTACTTGCTCCCCATGCACGATTGGGGGACTTCCTTCGGGCTGCACCCACTCTGTGCAATGCCCAACCACGCACAATAAGACTCTCCCCTAGTCTCCAAACGTTCCCTGAAAACTCACCTCTTCAGGCTAGCTTATCACATTCCAGAACCGCTCACTCAACCTTCATAAGCTTTCCTATCTGATTATATCCCCACTGTACAGTCCGCACATATCCCCCACATATTTTCTCTTTCTTCACTTTCCCTTCTTTCTGACCAGGGTTCATCATTGCTGTGATGTGATATCATGCAACCCACCTAGAACCTTTGCAATCCGGTGGACAAATATGCAATAGATAATGCCTTTCCTTGTATACCAGTGCCTATTTCCCTATAGATTGTAAGCTTGCGAGCAGGGCCTTCCTACCTCTGACTGTTTGTTTATTACCCAGTTTTGTAGTATCATTGTGTCCAATTGTAAAGCGCAACGGAATTTGCTGCGCTATATAAGAAACTGTTAATAAATAAATAAATAACACCTGTCTCTCTTTTCTAGCTGCAGCTAATTCTGAATTAACATTCTGAATCATGCTTTTAAAACTATCTAGCCAGTCAGGTGCCTGTGAACTATGTCCCTGTAGATATAAGGAGCATTGTTCACACATGAGTGACCCCGCTGACGTCGGGGTTGAGTTACAAGCAGCACACACAACCATGTCAACAGACATCTTACAGAACTGTAAAAACAGCGCAGCCCACTGACCAACATCTCCACACAGACCCTAGAGAGCCCCTGGAGTGACACTGAGGAGCGGACACCAGCACACAGAACACAGCAGCACAATGTGTAACTAAGTGTATGACCTGACGGTAGTGCAGCGGTGCTACCGCCGGCATGCGCCCCCCTTTCTATTACCCCCTGGTACCAGCACAGAGTCCTGTAGTAGCGTGGGTCTCTGGAGGACCAGCGTGCATGCAGCCTTGATCCACAGCAGCAGGAAATGGCGCCTTTCCGCCTCAGGTCTAGCTCCGGGAATCCCCGCCCCTGTAATGGAGCACGGTCCCTGATCAATAGTCTATACTGGCTATGTTAGAAATAACATCAGAATATGCATACAGTACACACAAAGCTTTTTTGTGACAGTGAGCACTGAGGGGCATCAGCCCTTAGTCAGTTTGTCCGCTGCGGGCACCGCAGCTCTGGTCCCATGACCGCCGCGTGACTTGCTGCCAAAACTGCACTGGGGACCCGCTAACCGGGACCCCAGTGTAACACTCACCGCACCTTATACTTTGGCATCTGTTAGGGGGTGGTGGCTAGCTGCTGGCGTGGGCACACATACTAACGATGTGTGATCAGTACCTCAGGAGCTCAGTGTCCTGTCAGCTGGAATTACGAACCATTAACCCTCAAGAGGTTGGTTCGGTCCCCCCTCTAAGTCGCATGAAGCAGGTAGCCTGGTTACCAATCAGGGCTACCTGAAAATAACAAACTAAAATAAAAACAAAGGAAACTGTCTGGAGCTCCAGAGAAATGAACCCGGTTCCTTGGGCACATTTTTCTATACTGAGTCTGGTAGGAGGAGCACAGAGGGGAGTCAGCACACACACACACACTAAAGGTTTTTAAAGTGCCAGGCTCCAGTGGGCCCGATCTATACCCCATGGTACTAAAGTACAAGACCCCAGTATCCACTAGGACGTAAGGGGTAACTGTAAAAAAAAATAAAAAAAAATTGGCGTTTGATATTTGATGATATTTTATGTTCCTTGATCTTATTGTAGCTTTGTTCTACATGAAATATCAAACTTTTTTTTTTTTTACTTTTGTTTACAGTTAACCCTCAGAGTACCACATATGCTGTGAATTTGAAATTTTTATCAGGTTTCCCACCAGAGATATTGGAGGTAAATTTAGGTGAAAAACAGAAAATTTAGCAATATCAAAGTGATCTAATAAAAATAGTAGACAAGATAGATCACTCAAAAATTGGTTGCCAAATCTTTGAGTATACAGCTATTCCCCCCTGCAAAAAAAAAAAAAAATATTAATAATACAGCTGTAAAAATAGGATTTTAATACCTACCGGTAAATCCTTTTCTCCTAGTCCGTAGAGGATGCTGGGGACTTCAAAAGGACCATGGGGTATAGACGGGATCTGCAGGAGACATGGGCACACTATAAGACTTTGAATGGGTGTGAACTGGCTCCTCCCTCTATGCCCCTCCTCCAGACCTCCGTTATAGGAACTGTGCCCAGGGAGACGGACATTTCGAGGAAAAGGATTTTTGTTAAACTAAGGGTGAGACACATACCAGCTCACACCACAACACACCGTACACTGGATTACCAGGAATACCAGATAACAGTATGAACGAAAAACAGCAACAAGCTGAACATAACCGATACACAACCTTCGTGTAACCGAAAACAACAACTAACAATACAACTGCAAGTAACAGTACGCACTGGGATGGGCACCCAGCATCCTCTACGGACTAGGAGAAAAGGATTTACCGGTAGGTATTAAAATAAGATTTTACTTACCGATAAATCTATTTCTCGGAGTCCGTAGTGGATGCTGGGGTTCCTGAAAGGACCATGGGGAATAGCGGCTCCGCAGGAGACAGGGCACAAAAAGTAAAGCTTTTCCAGATCAGGTGGTGTGCACTGGCTCCTCCCCCTATGACCCTCCTCCAGACTCCAGTTAGGTACTGTGCCCGGACGAGCGTACACAATAAGGGAGGATTTTGAATCCCGGGTAAGACTCATACCAGCCACACCAATCACACCGTACAACTTGTGATCTAAACCCAGTTAACAGTATGATAACAGCGGAGCCTCTGAAAGATGGCTTCCTTCAACAATAACCCGAATTAGTTAACAATAACTATGTACAATTATTGCAGATAATCCGCACTTGGGATGGGCGCCCAGCATCCACTACGGACTCCGAGAAATAGATTTATCGGTAAGTAAAATCTTATTTTCTCTATCGTCCTAGTGGATGCTGGGGTTCCTGAAAGGACCATGGGGATTATACCAAAGCTCCCAAACGGGCGGGAGAGTGCGGATGACTCTGCAGCACCGAATGAGAGAACTCCAGGTCCTCCTTAGCCAGAGTATCAAATTTGTAAAATTTTACAAACGTGTTCTCCCCTGACCACGTAGCTGCTCGGCAAAGTTGTAATGCCGAGACCCCTCGGGCAGCCGCCCAAGATGAGCCCACCTTCCTTGTGGAGTGGGCCTTTACAGATTTAGGCTGTGGCAGGCCTGCCACAGAATGTGCAAGTTGGATTGTGCTACAGATCCAACGAGCAATCGTCTGCTTAGACGCAGGAGCACCCATCTTGTTGGGTGCATACAATATAAACAACGAGTCAGATTTTCTGACTCCAGCTGTCCTTGCAATATATATTTTTAATGCTCTGACAACGTCCAGTAACTTGGAGTCCTCCAAGTCACTTGTAGCCGCAGGCACTACAATAGGCTGGTTCAGATGAAATGCTGACACCACCTTAGGGAGAAAATGCGGACGAGTCCGCAGTTCTGCCCTGTCCGAATGGAAAATCAGATATGGGCTTTTGTAAGATAAAGCTGCCAGTTCTGACACTCTCCTGGCCGAAGCCAGGGCTAGAAGCATGGTCACTTTCCATGTGAGATATTTCAAATCCACCTTCTTTAGTGGTTCAAACCAATGAGATTTTAGAAAGTCCAAAACCACATTGAGATCCCACGGTGCCACTGGAGGCACCACAGGAGGCTGTATATGTAGCACTCCCTTAACAAAGGTCTGGACTTCAGGGACTGAAGCCAATTCTTTTTGAAAGAAAATCGACAGGGCCGAAATTTGAACCTTAATAGATCCCAATTTGAGACCCATAGACAATCCTGATTGCAGGAAATGTAGGAATCGACCCAGTTGAAATTCCTCCGTCGGAGCACTCCGATCTTCGCACCACGCAACATATTTTCGCCAAATTCGGTGATAATGTTGCACGGTTACTTCCTTCCTTGCTTTAATCAAAGTAGGAATGACTTCTTCCGGCATGCCTTTTTCCTTTAGGATCCGGCGTTCAACCGCCATGCCGTCAAACGCAGCCGCGGTAAGTCTTGAAACAGACAGGGACCCTGCTGAAGCAAGTCCCTCCTTAGAGGTAGAGGCCACGGATCTTCCGTGATCATCTCTTGAAGTTCCGGGTACCAAGTCCTTCTTGGCCAATCCGGAACCACTAGTATCGTCCTTACGCCTCTTTGCCGTATAATTCTCAATACTTTTGGTATGAGAGGCAGAGGAGGAAACACATACACCGACTGGTACACCCAAGGCGTTACCAGCGCGTCCACAGCTATTGCCTGCGGATCTCTTGACCTGGCGCAATACCTGTCCAGTTTTTTGTTGAGGCGAGACGCCATCATGTCCACCATTGGTCTTTCCCAACGGGTTACCAGCAAGTGGAAGACTTCTGGATGAAGTCCCCACTCTCCCGGGTGAAGATCGTGTCTGCTGAGGAAGTCTGCTTCCCAGTTGTCCACTCCCGGGATGAACACTGCTGACAGTGCTATCACATGATTCTCTGCCCAGCGAAGAATCCTTGCAGCTTCTGCCATTGCACTCCTGCTTCTTGTGCCGCCCTGTCTGTTCACATGGGCGACTGCCGTGATGTTGTCCGACTGGATCAACACCGGTTTTCCCTGAAGCAGAGGTTCTGCCTGGCTTAGAGCATTGTATATTGCTCTTAGTTCCAGAATGTTTATGTGAAGAGACGTTTCCAGGCTCGTCCATACTCCCTGGAAGTTTCTTCCTTGTGTGACTGCTCCCCAGCCTCTCAGGCTGGCGTCCGTGGTCACCAGGATCCAATCCTGTATGCCGAATCTGCGGCCCTCCAATAGATGAGCACTCTGCAACCACCACAGAAGAGACACCCTTGTCCTTGGAGACAAGGTTATCCGCAGGTGCATCTGAAGATGCGACCCTGACCATTTGTCCAACAGATCCCTTTGGAAAATTCTTGCGTGGAATCTGCCGAATGGAATTGCTTCGTAAGAAGCCACCATTTTTCCCAGGACTCTTGTGCATTGATGTACAGACACCTTTCCTGGTTTTAGGAGGTTCCTGACAAGCTCGGATAACTCCTTGGCTTTTTCCTCCGGGAGAAAAACCTTTTTCTGAACCGTGTCCAGAATCATTCCTAGGAACAGCAGACGAGTTGTCGGCATTAACTGGGATTTTGGAATATTCAGAATCCACCCGTGCTGTTTTAGCACTTCTTGAGACAGTGCTAATCCCATCTCTAGCTGTTCTCTGGACCTTGCCCTTATTTGGAGATCGTCCAAGTATGGGATAATTAATATGCCTTTTCTTCGAAGAAGAATCATCATCTCGGCCATTACCTTTGTAAAGACCCGAGGTGCCGTGGACAATCCGAACGGCAGCGTCTGAAACCGATAGTGACAGTTTTGTACAACGAACCTGAGGTACCCCTGGTGTGAGGGGTAAATTGGAACGTGGAGATACGCATCCTTGATGTCCAAGGATACCATAAAGTCCCCCTCTTCCAGGTTCGCTATCACTGCTCTGAGTGACTCCATCTTGAACTTGAACTTCTTTATGTACAGGTTCAAGGACTTCAGATTTAGAATAGGCCTTACCGAGCCATCCGGCTTCGGTACCACAAAAAGAGTGGAATAATACCCCTTCCCTTGTTGTAGAAGAGGTACCTTGACTATCACCTGCTGAGAGTACAGCTTGTGAATGGCTTCCAAAACCGTCTCCCTTTCGGAGGGGGACGTTGGTAAAGCAGACTTCAGGAAACGGCGAGGTGGATCTGTCTCTAATTCCAACCTGTACCCCTGAGATATTATCTGCAGGATCCAGGGATCTACCTGCGAGTGAGCCCACTGCGCGCTGTAATTTTTGAGACGACCACCCACCGTCCCCGAGTCCGCTTGAGAAGCCCCAGCGTCATGCTGAGGCTTTTGTAGAAGCCGGGGAAGGCTTCTGTTCCTGGGAAGGAGCTGCCTGTTGCTGTCTCTTCCCTCGACCTCTGCCTCGTGGCAGATATGAATAGCCCTTTGCTCTCTTATTTTTAAAGGAACGAAAGGGCTGCGGTTGAAAAGTCGGTGCTGTCGTTTTGAATCCGCATCGCCTGTCCACTGTCGCGTCCATAAAGCTCTTCTGGCCGAAATGGACATAGCACTTACCCGTGATGCCAGTGTGCAGATATCCCTCTGTGCATCACGCATATAAAGAAATGCATCCTTTATTTGTTCTAACGACAGTAAAATATTGTCCCTGTCCAGGGTATCAATATTTTCAATCAGGGACTCTGACCAAACTACCCCAGCACTGCACATCCAGGCAGTCGCTATAGCTGGTCGTAGTATAACACCTGCATGTGTGTATATACTTTTTTGGATATTTCCCATCCTCCTATCTGATGGATCTTTAAGTGCGGCCGTCTCAGGAGAGGGTAACGCCACTTGTTTAGATAAGCGTGTTAGCGCCTTGTCCACCCTAGGAGGTGTTTCCCAGCGCTCCCTAACCTCTGGCGGGAAAGGGTATAATGCCAATAATTTCTTTGAAATTATCAGCTTTTTATCAGGGGCAACCCACGCTTCATTACACACGTCATTTAATTCTTCTGATTCAGGAAAAACTATAGGTAGTTTTTTCACACCCCACATAATACCCTGTTTAGTGGTACCTGTAGTATCAGCTAAATGTAACGCCTCCTTCATTGCCAAAATCATATAACGTGTGGCCCTACTGGAAAATACGGTTGATTCGTCACCGTCACCACTGGAGTCAGTGCCTGTGTCTGGGTCTGTGTCGACCGACTGAGGCAAAGGGCGTTTCACAGCCCCTGACGGTGTTTGAGTCGCCTGGACAGGCACTAATTGATTGTCCGGCCGTCTCATGTCGTCAAACGACTGCTTTAGCGTGTTGACACTATCCCGTAGTTCCATAAATAAAGGCATCCATTCTGGTGTCGACTCCCTAGGGGGTGACATCCTCATATTTGGCAATTGCTCCGCCTCCACACCAATATCTTCCTCATACATGTCGACACACACGTACCGACACACAGCAGACACACAGGGAATGCTCCTAACGAAGACAGGACCCACTAGCCCTTTGGGGAGACAGAGGGAGAGTTTGCCAGCACACACCAAAAGCGCTATATATAACAGGGATAGCCTTATAATAAGTGCTCCCTTATAGCTGCTTTATATATATCAAAATATCGCCATAAATTTGCCCCCCCTCTCTGTTTTACCCTGTTTCTGTAGTGCAGTGCAGGGGAGAGACCTGGGAGCCGTCCTGACCAGCGGAGCTGTGAGAGGAAATGGCGCCGTGTGCTGAGGAGATAGGCCCCGCCCCTTTTCCGGCGGGCTCGTCTCCCGCTATTTAGTGAATCCAGGCAGGGGTTAAATATCTCCATATAGCCTCTGGGGGCTATATGTGAGGTATTTTTAGCCTTTATATAGGTTACATTTGCCTCCCAGGGCGCCCCCCCCCAGCGCCCTGCACCCTCAGTGACTGCGTGTGAAGTGTGCTGAGAGGAAAATGGCGCACAGCTGCAGTGCTGTGCGCTACCTTTAGAAGACTGCAGGAGTCTTCAGCCGCCGATTCTGGACCTCTTCTGACTTCAGCATCTGCAAGGGGGCCGGCGGCGCGGCTCCGGTGACCATCCAGGCTGTACCTGTGATCGTCCCTCTGGAGCTGATGTCCAGTAGCCAAGAAGCCAATCCATCCTGCACGCAGGTGAGTTCACTTCTTCTCCCCTCAGTCCCTCGTTGCAGTGATCCTGTTGCCAGCAGGACTCACTGTAAAATAAAAAACCTAAGCTAAACTTTTTCTAAGCAGCTCTTTAGGAGAGCCACCTAGATTGCACCCTTCTCGGCCGGGCACAAAAATCTAACTGGAGTCTGGAGGAGGGTCATAGGGGGAGGAGCCAGTGCACACCACCTGATCTGGAAAAGCTTTACTTTTTGTGCCCTGTCTCCTGCGGAGCCGCTATTCCCCATGGTCCTTTCAGGAACCCCAGCATCCACTAGGACGATAGAGAAAATCCTATTTTCTCTTACATCCTAGAGGATGCTGGGAACTCCAAAAGGACCATGGGGTCTATACCAAAGCTCCAGACCGTGCGGGAGAGTGCGGACGACTCTGCAGCACCGATTGAGCAAACATGAGGTCCTTATCAGCCAGGGTATCAAACGTGAAGAACTTAGCAAAAGTGTTTGAACCCGACCACGTAGCTGCTCGGCAAAACTGAAGTGCCGAGACCCCTCGGGCAGCCGCCCAAGATGAGCCCACCTTCCCGGTAGAATGGACCTTCACTGGATTCGGCAATGGCAATCCAGCCGTAGAATGAGCGCGCTGAATCGTATTACAAATCCAGCGTGCAATAGTCTGCTTGGAAGCAGGATTTCCAATCTTGTTGGAAGCATACAGGACAAACAGAGCCTCCGTTTTCCTAACAAGAGACGTTCTGGCGACATAAATTTTCAAAGCTCTTACGACATCGAGAGATTTTGGCACTGCCACGGCATCCGTAGCCACAGGCACCACAATAGGTTGATTTATGTGAAACGAAGAAACCACCTTCGGCAGAAATTGTTGACGAGTCCTCATTTCCGCTCTATCCACATGGAAAATCAAATATGGGCTCTTGAGAGACAAAGCCGCCAATTCCGACACCAAAAGCATGACCACTTTGAAGTGAGAAATTTCAACTCAACCTTTCACAAAGGTTCAAACCAGTGAGACATAAGAAATTGTAACAGCACGTCAAGCTCCCACGGTGCCACAAACGGAGGATGGATATGCAGCACTCCCTTCACGAAAGTCTGAACTTCAGGAAGGGCAGCCAATTCTTTTTGAAAGAAAATAGATAAAGCCGAAATCTGCACTTTGATGGAACCTAATTTCAGGCCTGCATCCACGCCTGCCTGCAAAAAATGGAGGAAACGACCCAGCTGAAACTTCTCTGCAGGAGCTTTCTTGGCTTCACACCACGACACATATTTTCTCCAAATACGGTGAAAATGCTTCGCCGTGACCTCCTTTCTAGCCTTAAGGAGAGTGGGGATGACTTCCCCGGGAATACCCTTTCGAGATAGGATTTGGCGTTCAACCTCCACGCCGTCAAACGCAGCCGCAATAAGTCCTGAAATACGCATGGCCCCTGCAGTAACAGGTCCTCTCTGAGCGGCCAAGGATCTGCTATGAGCAATTCCTGAAGATCCGGATACCAGGCCCTCCGTGGTCAATCTGGGACGACGAGTACTGCCGGAACCCTTGTTCGTCTTCTGATACTCAACACTTTTGGAATGAGAGGAAGTGGAGGGAACACATATACCGACTGAAACACCCACGGAGTTACCAGGGCGTCCACTGCACTGGCTTGGGGGTCCCTCGACCTGGAACAATACCTCGGAAGCTTCTTGTTGAGGCGAGACGCCATCATGTCTATTTGAGGAATTCCCCAACGCCTTGTCACTTCTGCAAATATCTCTTGATCAAGAGCCCACTCTCCTGGATGGAGATCGTGTCTGCTGAGGAAGTCTGCTTCCCAGTTGTCCACGCCCGGAAAGGAAGACTGCGGACAGAGCGCTCACGTGCTTTTCCGCCCAGCGGAGAACTCTTGTGGCCTCCGCCATCACCGCTCTGCTCTTTGTTCCACCCTGGCGGTTTACGTACGCTACCGCTGTTACGTTGTCCGACTGAATCAGGACAGGTAGACCTCGAAGCAGGTGTTCTGCTTGCAGAAGGCCGTTGTAAATGGCTCTTAACTCCAGAACGTTTATGTGGAGACAAGTTTCCTGGCTTGACCATTTTCCCTGGAAACTTCTTCTTAGCGTGACTGCTCCCCAGCCTCGGAGACTTGCATCCGTGGTCAGCAGGACCCAATCCTGGATTCCGAACCTGCGTCCCTCTAGAAGGTGAGAACTTTGCAGCCACCACAGGAGAGAAATTCTGGTCCTGGAAGATAGACTTATTTTCCAGTGCATGTGCAGGTGAGACCAGGACCATTTGTCCAGCAGGTCCAACTGAAACACCCGGGCATAAAACCTGCCAAACGGAACGGCTTCGTAAGCCGCAACCATCTTCCCTAGCACTCGAGTGCATTGATGAATCGACACTCTTGCCGGTTTCAGAATCTCCTTGACCATGCATTGGATTTCCAGAACTTTTTCCGCTGGAAGAAACACTCTTTGCAGTTCCGTGTCCAGGATCATGCCCAAGAAAGGCAGCCGAGTTGTCGGAAACAACGGAGATTTTGGCAAATTTAGAATCCAACCATGATGTTGCAGAACCGTCAGGGAGAGTTCCACATTTCTTAGCAACTGCTCCTTCGATCTCGCCTTTATCAGGAGATCGTCCAAGTACGGGATAATTGTGACACCCTGCTTGCGTAGGAGTACCATCATTTCCGCCATCACTTTGGTGAAGACCCTCGGGACCGTAGAAAGCCCAAACGGCAACGTCTGAAATTGGTAATGATAATCCTGCACCACAAATCTCAGGAAAGATTGATGTGGAGGATATATCGGGACGTGTAAGTAGGCATCTTTTTTGTCGACTGACGCCATAAAATCCCCCCCTTCTAGACTGGAGATCACTGCTCGAAGAGATTCCATCTTGAACTTGAAAGATTTCAAATACAGATTGAGGGATTTTAGGTTCAGGATCGGTCTGACCGAGCCGACCGGCTTTGGTACGACAAAGAGGCTCGAATAAAACCCTTCTCCCCGTTGGGACGGGGGTACCAGGATAAAGACACCCTGTTGACACAGCTTTTGTATCGCCGCACTCACTACTTCCCTTTCTGGGATAGAAACTGGCAAGGCTGATTTGAAAAATCGGTGGGGGGGCACCTCCTGAAACTCCAGTTTGTACCCTTGGGACACTATGTCTAAGACCCAAGGATCTAGACCCGAGTGAAACCAGACCTGACTGAAGAGTCTGAGACGCGCCCCCACCAGTACGGACTCCCGTAGTGGAGCCCCAGCGTCATGCGGTGGACTTGGCAGAGGCCGGGGAGGACTTTTGGTCCTGGGAGCCTTACACAGCAGGCGCCCTTTTTCCCCTTCCTCTACCTTTTGAAGCAAGGAAGGACGAGCCTCTTCCTTTTTTGTACTTATTAGGCCGAAAGGACTGCATCTGATAATGGGGTGCCTTTTTCTGTTGTGCTGGAACATAAGGAAGAAAAGATGACTTACCCGCTGTAGCGGTAGACACCAGGTCAGCGAGGCCGTCACCAAACAAGACACTACCTTTATAAGGGAGAGCTTCTATAGCTTTCTTGGAGTCGGCATCAGTATTCCATTGATGAATCCACAGCGCTCTCCTGGCCGAGACTGCCATGGCATTGGCCCTTGATCCCAAGAGGCCAATATCCCTCGCCGCATCCTTTAGGTAAGCTGCAGCGTCCCGGATATAACTGAGAGTCAAAAGAATGTTATCCCTATCCAGGGTATCCATGTCAGATGCCAAATTATCAGCCCATTTAGCAATAGCACTACTCACCCATGCCGACGCCACGGCAGGTCTGAGGAGTGCCCCCGTAGTGACATAAATGGCCTTTAATGTCGTTTCCTGCTTACGATCCGTAGGATCCTTGAGGGCAGCAGTGTCGGGAGACGGAAGCACCACCTTCTTGGACAGCCGGGACAGGGCCTTGTCCACACTGGGAGATGACTCCCACTTTTCCCTGCCGTCAGAGGGGAAAGGATATGCCATAAAAATTCTCTTGGGAATCTGCCACCTTTTGTCAGGCGATTCCCAAGCTTTTTCACAAAGAGCATTCAGTTCATGAGAGGGGGGAAAACGTCACCTCAGGCTTTTTCCCCTTATATAAACAAACCCTTCTATCTGGAACAGCAGGCACTTCAGAAATATGTAAAACATCTTTAATTGCCACAATCATGTACTGAATACTCTTAACCACTTTTGGATGTAAACTGGCCTCACTAAAGTCGACACTGGAATCAGAGTCCGTGTCGGTATCAGAATCCGCCATCTGGGTAAATGAACGCTTTTGTGACCCCGAGGGGGCCTGTACCTGGGATAAGGCTTCCTCCATGGATTTTCTCCACGTTTGTGTCTGAGAATCAGATTTATCCAGCCTCTTAGACAATAACGCCACATTTGCATTCAATGTACTCAACATGGCCACCCAATCAGCAGTCGGCGGTGCCGACAGAGTCACTCCCAAATCTTTCTCTGCACCCCCAGCAACCTCCTCCGGGGAGGGGCACTCAGCCTCAGACATGTTGACACACTGTACCGACATACACACACTCACACTGGCAATAGGGGACAGACCCACAGAGAAGCCTGTTAGAGAGAACACAGAGGGAGTATACCAGCTCACACCTCAGTGCCCATATACTACAGAAAAAATAATATATGATCACTGCACTGTTAAATAGCACCAAGTGACTGTGCTTCCCCCCCCCCCCCCCCCCGTTTTGCTCCCTGTACTTGCTAAGGAGATTGGAGGTCCGGGCCAGCATCTCTGCAATGTCTGTGAAGACAGAAAAATGGCGCTGGTAAGCTGTGAGGGCTAAGCCACGCCCCCTCCTGGCGCGCTGTAGTCCCGCTCAATTTTAAATATTTATACTAGCGGGGGTCTTATATTTATTGCCTAGGCACTTATATATGCTATTTTGCCAGTTTATACATCTCCAGTAACTTGCTGCCCAGGGCGCCCCCACTGCGCCCTGCACCCTGTGAGTGCCGTGTGTGGGAGCATGGGGCGCAGCGCGACCGCTGCGCTGTACCTCCGTTACTAAAGTCTTCTGCCGTCACTGAAGTCATCTTGCTTCTGTATACTCACCCGGCTATTTTATTCTGGCTTCGGTGAGGGGGAAGACGACGCGGCTCCGGGAACAAGCAGCTAGGCGCACCAAGTGATCGAACCCTCTGGAGCTAATGGTGTCCAGTTGTCTAAGAAGCAGAGCCTTTAACTCTTAAGAAGTAGGTCTGACTTCTCTCCCCTCACTCCCGCGAAGCCTGTAGCCAGCAGGTCTACCTGAAAATAAAAATCCTAACAAAGTCTTTTCAGAGAAACTCAGGAGAGCTCCGCTAGTGTGTGTCCAGTCTCTCTGGGCACAGAATCTAACTAAGGTCTGGAGGAGGGGCATAGAGGGAGGAGCCAGTTCACACCCATTCAAAGTCTTATAGTGTGCCCATGTCTCCTGCGGATCCCGTCTATACCCCATGGTCCTTTTGGAGTCCCCAGCATCCTCTAGGACGTAAGAGAAATTGTATTCTTTCCTACAGAAATACAATCCAAAAAATTAACTTTTTTTCAAATCTGACAATTAACTTTGGGCTTAATTTTCAGCCATGTGGAAGTGAAGTAGGGAAATAGTTATAGGATAAAACATTTAACTTGAAAATAATGGTTTTTATCCTAGCTTTCTACTGTATGAATCTTCTAAGCAGAGATATTGCATTTACCCACAAACTTCCGCAACAGTGAAAAATTCATACGCAATGATACAAAAATGGCCGATATCTTCATACGAAGGTACATAAAAGTAATTGTGGCTTCTGACTACTAACAGGGGTCATCACACCCAAAAAATAAAATACACTGCTCAAAAAAATAAAGGGAACACTTAAACAACACATCCTAGATCTGAATGAATGAAATATTCTTATTAAATACTTTGTTCTTTACATAGTTGAATGTGCTGACAACAAAATCACACAAAAAGTTATCAATGGAAATCAAATTTATTAACCCATGGAGGTCTGTATTTGGAGTCACACTCAAAATTAAAAGTGGAAAAACACACTACAGCCTGGACAGTCTGTGGTGCAACGTGGCGTTGGTGGATGGAGCAAGACATGATGTCCCAGATGTGCTCACTTGGATTCAGGTTTGGGGAACGGGCGGGCCAGTCCATAGCATCAATGCCTTCGTCTTGCAGGAACTGCTGACACACTCCAGCCACATGAGGTCTAGCATTGTCTTGCATTAGGAGGAACCCAGGGCCAACCGCACCAGCATATGGTCTCACAAGGGGTCTGAGGATCTCATCTCGGTACCTAATGGCAGTCAGGCTACCTCTGGCGAGCACATGGAGGGCTGTGCGGCCCCCCAAAGAAATGCCACCCCACACCAGTACAGACCCACTGCCAAATCGGTCATGCTGGATGATGTTACAGGCAGCAGAACGTTCTCCTTGGTGTCTCCAGACTCTGTCATGTCTGTCACATGTGCTCAGTGAGAACCTGTTTTCATCTGTGAAGAGCACAGGGCGCCAGTGGCGAATTTGCCAATCTTGGTGTTCTCTGGCAAATGCCAAACGTCCTGCACGGTGTTGGGCTGTAAGCACAACCCCCACCTGTGGACGTCGGGCCCTCATACCACCCTCATGGAGTCTGTTTCTGATCGTTTGAGAAGACACATGCACATTTGTGGCTTGCTGGAGGTCATTTTGCAGGGCTCTGGCAGTGCTCCTCCTGTTCCTCCTTGCACAAAGGCGGAGGTAGCGGTCCTGCTGCTGGGTTGTTGCCCTCCTACGGCCTCCTCCACGTCTCCCAATGTACTGGTCTGTCTCCAGGTAGTGCCTCCATGCTCTGGACACTACGCTGACAGACACAGCAAACCTTCTTGCCACAGCTCGCATTGATGTGCCATCCTGGATGAGCTGCACTACTTGAGCCACTTGTGTGGGTTGTAGACTCCGTCTCATGCTACCACTAGAGTGAAAGCACCGTCAGCTTTCAAAAGTGACCAAAACATCAGCCAGAAAGCATAGGAGCAGAGAAGTGGTCTGTGGTCACCACCTGTAGAACAACTCCTTTACTGGGGGTGTCTTGCTAATTGCCTACAATTTCCATCTGTTGTCTATTCCATTTGCACAACAGTATGTGAAATTGATTGTCAATCAGTGTTGCTTCCTAAGTGAACAGTTTGATTTCACAGAAGTGTGATTGACTTGGAGTTGCATTGTGTTGTTTAAATGTTCCCTTTATTTTTTTGAGCAGTGTAAATAGTCAAGCAACCAAGGCTGGACCACTGCACATGGATTGACCCTCACTGAAAACAAGTATCTTGGGTTTTATGTAGAAAAAGAAAAAAAAAACACCTAATAGTTTTATTATCATGTTCTCATTAGTACCATGTAGTTACTGAAATACTGCAAAGTTAATAGACAGCATTACTCCAGAGTATATTCTCCAAGCAAAATTGTGTTGAAAAATGGATTACTGTAATTATAGGTTATCCTCTATGTAAAACCCAATATGGCAGCTCCCATTCATATCTACACTTGCAGATGTAAATATAAATATAGACAAAATACAGAAAATATTGCTGGGATTGTGAAACGTATGCATACGGCACTTACATTTTCTTCTTCAGTTTCTTCTACAAAAAATGCTTCACCATTATCGCCAAGTTTCATGTGCAAATCCACTGGTTCCCCATTGATTTCAATATCAATCTGTAGCATAAGGAAATCAATGTAATATATTGAAACAGACATGAAAGAGACCAATATAATCCAATCACATAAACGGATAATGACTGTATTTATGAAACATGTCTGATAAATAATGATCACCATGGCAACTAAAAATAAGATTTTACTTACCGGTAAATCTATTTCTCGTAGTCCGTAGTGGATGCTGGGGACTCCGAAAGGACCATGGGGAATAGACTGGCTCATCAGGAGACATGGTCACTTTAAGAAAGAATTTGGATTCTGGTGTGCTCTGGCTCCTCCCTCTATGTCCCTCCTCCAGACCTCAGTTAAAGAAACTGTGCCCGGAAGAGCTGACAGTACAAGGAAAGGATTTTGGGAATCCAGGGTAAGACTCATACCAGCCACACCAATCACACCGTATAACTTGTGATAACTTTACCCAGTTAACAGTATGAACAATAACAGAGCATCAGATAAACCCTGATGCAACTATAACATAACCCTTATTTAAGCAATAACTATATACAAGCATTGCAGAAAAAGTCCGCACTTGGGACGGGCGCCCAGCATCCTCTACGGACTACGAGAAATAGATTTACCGGTAAGTAAAATCTTATTTTCTCTAACGTCCTAGTGGATGCTGGGGACTCCGTAAGGACCATGGGGATTATACCAAAGCTCCCAAACGGGCGGGAGAGTGCGGATGACTCTGCAGCACCGATTGAGCAAACGATAGGTCCTCCTCAGCCAGGGTATCAAACTTGTAGAACTTTGCAAACGTATTTGAACCTGACCAAGTAGCAGCTCGGCATAGCTGTAATGCCGAGACCCCTCGGGCAGCCGCCCAAGAAGAGCCCACCTTCCTAGTGGAATGGACTTTCACTGATTTTGGCTGCGGCAATCCAGCCACAGAATGAGCCTGCTGAATCGTGTTACAGATCCAGCGAGCAATAGTCTGCTTTGAAGCAGGAGCACCAAGCTTGTTGGATGCATACAAGATAAACAGTGACTCCGTTTTCCTGACTCTAGCCGTTCTGGCTACATAAACTTTTAAAGCCCTGACCACATCAAGTAACTCGGAATCCTCCAAGTCACGAGTAGCCACAGGCACCACAATAGGTTGGTTCATATGAAAGGATGAGACCACTTTTGGCAGAAATTGTGGGCGTGTCCTCAATTCCGCTCTATCCATATGAAAATCAGATATGGGCTTTTATGAGACAAAGCCGCTAATTCTGACACGCGCTTAGCCGAAGCCAAGGCTAATAGCAAGACCACCTTCCACGTGAGATATTTCAACTCCACTGTTTTAAGTGGTTCAAACCAGTGTGATTTCAGGAAACTCAACACCACGTTAAGATCCCAAGGTGCCACTGGAGGCACAAAGGGAGGCTGAATATGCAGCACTCCTTTCACAAACGTCTGAACTTCTGGCAGAGAAGCCAACTCCTTTTGAAAGAAAATGGAAAGGGCCGAAATCTGGACCTTAATTGAGCCTAACTTCAGGCCCAAATCCACTCCTGACTGAAGGAAGTGAAGGAAACGGCCCACCTGAAACTCCTCTGTAGGAGCATTGCTGGCCTCACACCAAGAAACATATTTTCGCCATATCCGGTGATAATGTTTAGCTGTTACGTCCTTCCTAGCCTTTATCAGCGTAGGAATGACCTCCTCCGGAATAATCTTTTCTGCTAGGATCCGGCGTTCAACCGCCATGCCGTCAAACGCAGCCACGGTAAGTCTTGGATAAGACAGGGTCCCTGTTGCAACAGGTCCTGTCTTAGAGGAAGAGGCCACGGATCCTGTGTGAGCAATTCTTGCAGATCTGGATACTAAGTCCTTCGTGGCCAATCTGGAACAATGAGATTTGTTCTTACTCCTCTTTTTCTTATTATCCTCAGTACCTTGGGTATGAGAGGAAGAGGAGGAAATACATAGACCGACTGGAACACCCACGGTGTCACCAGGGCGTCTACAGCTACCGCCTGAGGGTCCCTTGACCTGGCGCAATAGCTCTGTAGCTTTTTGTTGAGGCGTGACGCCATCATGTCTATCTGTGGTAGTTCCCACCGACTTGTAATCTGTGTGAAGACTTCTTGATGAAGTCCCCACTCTCCCGGGTGGAGGTCGTGTCTGCTGAGGAAGTCTGCTTCCCAGTTGTCCACTCCCGGGATGAACATTGCTGACAGTGAAGAATCCTGGTGGCTTCCGCCATCGCCACTCTGCTCCTTGTGCCGCCTTGGCGGTTTACATGAGCCACTGCGGTTATGTTGTCTGACTGAATCAGAACCGGTTGGTTGCGAAGTAGGGACTCCGCTTGACGTAGGGCGTTGTATATGGCCCTTAGTTCCAGGATGTTGATGTGAAGGCAAGTCTCCTGACTTGACCACAGGCCTTGGAAATTTCTTCCCTGCGTGACTGCCCCCCACCCCCGGAGGCTTGCATCCGTGGTCACCAGGACCCAGTCCTGAATGCCGAATCTGCGGCCCTCCAGAAGGTGAGCACTCTGCAGCCACCACAGGAGAGACACCCTGGCCCTGGGGGATAGGATGATTAACCGATGCATCTGAAGATGTGATCCGGACCACTTGTCCAGGAGATCCCATTGAAAGGTCCTCGCATGGAACCTGCCGAAGGGAATGGCCTCGTATGATGCCACCATCTTTCCCAGGACTCGTGTGCAGTGATGCACAGACACCTTTTTTGGTTTTAATAGGTCTCTGACTAGTGTCATGAGTTCCTGAGCCTTCTCCATCGGGAGATAAACCCTCTTCTGGTCTGTGTCCAGAATCATGCCCAGGAAGGGCAGACGAGTCGTAGGAATCAACTGCGACTTTGGAATATTCAGACTCCAGCCGTGCTGTCCTAACACTTCCAGAGAGCGTGCTACGCTGATCAGTAACTGCTCTCTTGACCTCGCTTTTATGAGGAGATCGTCCAAGTATGGGATAATTGTGACCCCTTGCTTCCGCAGGAGTACCATCATTTCTGCCATCACCTTGGTAAATATTCTCGGTGCCGTGGAGAGACCAAACGGCAACGTCTGAAATTGGTAATGACAATCCTGTACCACAAATCTGAGGTACGCCTGATGAGGTGGATAAATGGGGACATGAAGGTATGCATCCTTTATGTCCAGCGACACCATAAAATCCCCCTCTTCCAGGCTTGCAATGACCGCTCTGAGCGATTCCATCTTGAACCTTTTCAGGTATATGTTCAGGGATTTTAAATTTAATATGGGTCTGACCGAACCGTCCGGTTTCGGTACCACAAACATGGTCGAATAATAACCCTTCCCTTGTTGAAGGAGGGGAACCTTGACCACCACCTGCTGAAGATACAATTTGTGAATTGCAGCTAACACTACTTTCCTCTCTAATGGGGAAGCTGGCAGGGCCGATTTGAAGTATCGGTGAGGGGGCATTTCTTCGAATTCCAGCTTGTATCCCTGAGACACAATCTTTATTGCCCAGGGATCCACCTGGGAGTGAACCCACTTGTGGCTGAAATTTCGGAGACGCGCCCCCACCGGGCCTAGCTCCGCCTGTGGAGCCCCAGCGTCATGCGGTGGATTTAGTGGAAGCCGGGGAGGACTTCTGTTCCTGGGAACTAGCTGTGTTGTGCAGCTTCCTTCCTCTGCCCCTGCCTCTGGCAAGAAAGGACGCACCTCGGACTTTCTTGCCTTTTTGTGGTCGAAAGGACTGCATTTGGTAATACGGTGCTTTCTTAGGTTGTGAGGGAACATATGGCAAAAAATTTGACTTTCCAGCAGTAGCTGTGGAGACCAGGTCCGAGAGACCCTCCCCAAACAGTTCCTCACCCTTGTAAGGTAAAACCTCCATGTGCCTTTTTGAGTCGGCATCGCCTGTCCATTGCCGAGTCCACAGGACCCTTCTGGCAGAAATCGACATTGCATTTATTCTAGAGCCCAGTAGGCTAATGTCTCTTTGAGCATCTCTCATATATAGGACAGCGTCTTTTATATGCCCCAGGGTCATTAATATAGTATCCTTGTCTAAGGTATCAAGTTCCTCAGACAAGGTATCCGTCCATGCTGCTACAGCACTACACACCCAGGCCGACGCAATTGCCGGCCTTAGTAAGGGTACCCTCTTGCTTTCTATCCGCAGCATCTTTTAGGGTGGCCGTATCCTGTGACGGCAGGGCTACCCTCTTGGATAAGCGTGTTAGAGCTTTGTCCACCCTAGGGGAGGATCCCCAGCGTAACCTGTCAGTTGGCGGGAAGGGATACGCCATAAGCATCCTCTTGGAAATCTGCGGTTTTTTATCTGGAGATTCCCAAGCCTTTTCACATAACTCATTTAGCTCATGTGAAGGGGGAAAGGTCACCTCCTGCCTTTTTTCCCCATACATATGAACCCTCTTGTCAGGGACTGGGGTTTCCTCTGTGATGTGCAACACATCCTTCATTGCTATAATCATATAACGGATGGCTTTAGCCAATTTAGGCTGTAACTTTGCATCATCGTAATCGACACTGGAGTCAGAATCCATGTCTGTATCTGTGTCAACAATTTGGGATAGTGGGCGCTTCTGAGACCCTGGCGGCCTCTGCGACATCGGATCAGGCATGGGCTGAGACCCCGACTGTCCTAAGGTTTCAGCTTTATCCAACCTTTTATGCAAGGAATTAACATTATCATTTAAAACCTTCCACATATCCATCCAATCAGGGGTCGGCGCCGTCGGCAGAGACCCCCACATTCATTTGCTCCCGCTCTGCTTCGACATAGCCTTCCTCGTCAAACATGTCGACACAAGCGTACCGACACACCACAAACACACAGGGGATGCTCTTTTTTGAAGACAGTTCCCCCACAAGGCCCTTTGTAGAAACAGAGAGAGAGTATGCCAGCACGCACCCCAGCGCTATATGTCCCAGGAATCACACAGTAACTTAGTGTTAACCCAGTAGCTGCTGTATATTATGTTTTTGCGCCAAATTTATGTGCCCCTCCCTCTCTTTTTACCCTCTTCTACCGTGAATCTGCAGGGGAGAGCCTGGGGAGCTTCCTCTCAGCGGAGCTGTGGAGAGAAAATGGCGCTGGTGAGTGCTGAAAAAGAAGCCCCGCCCCCTCAGCGGCGGGCTTCTGTCCCACGTTTCTGTACACTATTATGGCGGGGGCTCATACATATATACAGTGGCCAACTGTATATATGTGTAACTTTTGCCAAGAGGTCCTAATTGCTGCCCAGGGCGCCCCCCCCCCCCCCCCTGCGCCCTGCACCCTACAGTGACCGGAGTATGTGGGTGTAGTGTGGGAGCAATGGCGCACAGCTGCAGTGCTGTGCGCTACCTCAGTGAAGACTGGAGTCTTCTGCCGCCGATTTCGAAGTCTTCTTGCTTCTATCACCCGGCTTCTGTCTTCCGGCTCTGCGAGGGGGACGGCGGCGCGGCTCCGGGATCGGACGACAAAGGGTGAGATCCTGTGTACGATCCCTCTGGAGCTAATGGTGTCCAGTAGCCTAAGAAGCAGGACCTATCTGCAGAGAGTAGGGCTGCTTCTCTCCCCTCAGTCCCACGATGCAGGGAGTCTGTTGCCAGCAGATCTCCCTGAAAATAAAAAACCTAACAAAATACTTTCTTATAGCAAGCTCCGGAGAGCTCACTAAATAGCACCCAGCTCGTCCGGGCACAGATTCAAACTGAGGTCTGGAGGAGGGACATAGAGGGAGGAGCCAGAGCACACCAGAATCCAAATTCTTTCTTAAAGTGCCCATGTCTCCTGCGGAGCCCGTCTATTCCCCATGGTCCTTACGGAGTCCCCAGCATCCACTAGGACGTTAGAGAAAACATATTGCTAATGCCTAAATGTAATTCTCCCCAAATGGCTACCTAACATAGGGGGTAATTCAGACCTGTTCGCTAGGGTGTTTTTTTTTTTTTTTTTGCTATATTTTGTGTGCAGGTGTGCGTTCGCATTTGTAGCATCAGATTGTGCAGTCTCTGCAGCAGCCCAGGGCTTACTCAGCTGCTGCGATGATCGGGGCCGGAGCCAACGTTAGGAATCCTCCTTCCAAACGCCGGTCCCTCCTGCGTTTTCCCGGACACTCCTACAAAAACGGTCAGTTGCCACCCACGAACGGCCTCTTTCTGTCAGTCACTTAACGATCGCTCCTGCAATGCTTTTTTCCCAGCATCCCATCACTATGCACCTATGCCGGGTGCAGTTGTCTGACGCGCCAGCGCCCGCTGTACGAAAATGCACAGCAGCGATCAGGTTTGAATTACCCCCATAGTTACTATCTAAAATGTCTTTAGAACCCATGATACTGAAATACTGACCAATGCTTAGGAAAATTCAGGCAGACACTAGTGTAACATTTACTGTCCATCCCATCTCCCAATCGTAGTATCTTCCGGGTCTCACACCCTTGAAAATAGGGAGTCATGACTGCAGTATTTTCTGCTTAGTCCATGGAGGATGGAAGCCCAAGTACAGGCTCATACATCTATGTAAAGTGACTGGTCGTTTAGCCACCACATACTCTTGAAACATAGTAAATGGAAGTTGCTGCTCTTTCCATTGTAAAATATAGCAAGAGAGACACTGGGACAGATGTATTAACCTGGAGTAGGGATAAAGAAGTGATAAAGCAATGATAAGTGGAAGGTGATAATGCGCCAGCTAGTCAGCTCCTAACTGTCATTTTTCAAATCCGTAATGATTGGCTGGTGCGTTATCACCTTGCACTTATTACTGCTTTATACTTTCTCCAGGTTAATACATCTGCCCCATTATACTGCAGAAGTGTACAGTTATGGAAGGGAGAGGTTGTAAGCACCCGACTCTCAGATTATCACTTCTGCCAGTGGTCTGCCATGGTTCACTCCCTCACACTAAATGTCCCCATACACTTATGAGACGTCTCAGAGGGGAGAAGTAGCATTGGATTCCCTTGAGCTCCCTGGCAGCTTCCCAGGCCGCAGGATCACATATAATACATCGATTGTGGTCCTTTTGCATACGATTTATCATATGCAATCCCAGCCAAGGCTCCGGAATCATATGTATAGTGCAGCCCTTGCGCAAAACACCTGCGATTTGCCACTTTTCACCCGATTGTTCGGTCCAATTAATCGAAATCAGATGAAATCAGCCCAAATCACACAAGTGTATGGGCACCATTAGGCTGGGCACACATTTAACGATCCGGGTATCGTGGCAGACAGCACGAGATGTCGGTCAGCAGTACACACTGAAGGACAGAGCGCACTATATTGTTCATGGCCGTACAGCACAGCAGATGGGACAACCCAGATGTCGGCGGGCGGGGGCACATGGTAGGGAGTACATACTACCCGATGTGAACAATAAGTTGGTTCGATCCGCCGACATATCGTCTAATGTGTACCGAGCCTTCCCTGTGTACCGTCCACCCTGAAGTCTGATCAATACTCATAGTGAAGAGGGTATATGAAACAATGCACACAAAAAACACAAAAATACTAGTTTGAGCCACCAAACTAATAAAATAACTCACCAGTACTTATCATATGTACCTATATTTAAAATACCATCAGTGGTAAAGGAAGTGGTAGGAGCTTAATTTACTGAAGTTTAACCTGACATTTCCCATAACCTAGAGATCCACAGTACTATTGATATACAGTAAATGGTTATATAGTACTGGTATTATCTGCAATGCAAGAATTCATAGAAAAGTAAGAAAAATACAGGTACAGACAATGTTGAGTTACAGTACTACACCTGTACATAAATATAGTTATAAAAAAATTAAAAACAATGATTTTTAAAAAAAAATTCCTAACAAAGTTGCTGGCTCTTAACGTTTGGTAATGGATTCTTCAAGTAGAATCAGCCAGGTCTGCATTTAGATGTGTTTAGATTGCATTTACGTACCACTTTTTCCTTGGAACGAAGGACTCCTAATTTCCCAAAGCGGACATGGAAAGGTGAGCACATGTAAGTGCCATCCTGCTGACAAACCACGATGACATCAATGCAGCCCGACAGCGTGGCCTGGTTGATACCTTTGTACAGCTCCCTCACAGTAACCAGGACCTGCCCGGCAAGTTGTCCAACATAATTCATAGTTTGAGACTAGAAAGAAAGAGCAATGCATTAATAGAAGAGTAACAAACAGTGACTGATTAGTACTATCAGTGAACCTCTGTGGTGCTCAAGGTAACGCACGGACACCACACAGAGTAAGGTTATGTGTATATCTGTCTACTAATTGCTCCATGAAATTCCAGAGTTTCAGATTCCATTAGAGCTCATCTCAAATTCCTGTACACAGCAAGCCTCATACTCAAATACTTTGCAAAATACAGCAAGATTATCTCTAATATTCACAGGAATAAATAGCTAAGTAATTTAACCCAACTCACTTTCATTTGCCAAGAGTTCAAGTTCTGACCAGCCTTATGGCTCTAACTAACCCCAAGTCTATTTTTCCCAAACAGTCTTACAGTAATTCCCCAAACATTTGTCAACACCACTAATCTTTTGGATGTAATGCGATTCAGCTCATCAGGGATAAGCAGCTTTTAGATGTGTTTTTCTAAGTTAAGCACCTTTTGCCCTATCCTGATTCTGTCAGGTTGTAATTTCCAGAGCCAAACCCTTTTTTCACAACACACTTTAAAAACACTCCAGAATGGGATGTGTTATGACAGGTGGAGGCAACATGTGGCACTCCAGCTGCTGTTGAACTACACATCCCAGCACACCCTGCCACAGTTTTAGCATGCCATGATAGCAAAACTGTGGCAGGACATGCTGGGCTGTGTAGTTCCACAGCAGCTAAAGTGCCACATGTTGCCTCCACCTGTCATAACACATCCCATTCTGGAGTGTTTTTAAAGTGTGTTGTGAAAAAAGGGGTTGGCTCTGGCTCAGTTGCTAAAACTGTGGCAGGGTGTGCTGGGATGTGTAGTTCAACAGCAGCTGGAGGGCCGCTTATTACCCACCACTTATATAAGGCATACTTGATCTGCTGGTATTCAATGCTTATTTCCAGTTCATTTTCAACGAACACCCTTTTTTAGTAGACAAGGGTAGAAAACCCGTCAGAATGATCATAGTCATGTCCATCTATGTTAGAGAACTGGTCGGCATGAGACAGGGCCAGTGTAATGACTGGTATGGAGGATAGGCAGAAGCAGGAGACTGAGCATTAGATACTGGAAGAGAAGGGTGCCCCAACAATAGCAATGTAAAATAGAAGCATTGAGGGTGCGATGTTAAATGTGACAACATTCATACAATAGTAGTAGGGAACTGTACAGCTCGACCAACTCAAGGGGGGGGGGGGGGAGTTAAACTTAAAACATGTCAGACGTTGGATATCATCTTTATTAATAGGATGTCTATGGCATACAGATGTAGCCAAGCTCATTGTGGCATCGCCATGCTGAGCCAATTGCTGCTCAATACACATACTTAATGGGCAGCACTAAAGGTGGGTACACACTAATAGATATATCTGCAGATCAATTGATCTGCAGATATATCTATGGACGGATCGGGCAGTGTGTTGAGCATACACACTGCCCGATCCGTCGGGGACCGACGTCATGAACTGGGTGGGTGTGTACACACGCCCGCCCAGTTCAGCTGTCAATCACCGCCGACCGCCGCAGCATGTGGCTGTGTGCCCTGTACACACACAGTGACGCGCCAATATATCAGTAGATATATTGTCCGTCGGCTGTGCTGCGGGGCCGACGCAATACATCTGAACGACGGAGTTCACAGACGTATCGGCCGTACACACTGGCCGACGGTCCCGCGATATATCGGCCGTTCAAGAGAACGGCCGATATATCGGCCAGTGTGTACGGGCCTTAAAGGTGCCCATACACTAAAAGATTTATCTTCCAATCTGGCTGGTTGGAACGAAAATCTGGTAATGGATGGGAGCAAATGACAGTTGACCATTTTGAAATGGTCAACTGTCATTTGCTCCCATTCATGTCATTTGTACCCATCCATTACCAGATTTTCGTTCCAACCAGCCATATTGGAAGATACAGTGCATCCGGAAAGTATTCACATCACTTCACTTTTTTCACATTTTGTTATGTTACAGCTTTATTCCAAAATGGAATAAATTAAATCTTTCCCTCAAAACTCTACACATAATACCCCATAATGACAACATGAAGAAAGTTTTAATTTGTGAGATTTTTGCAAATTTATTAAAAATACAAAACTAAGAAATTACATGTACATAAGTATTCACAGCCTTTGCCATGAAGCTCAAAATTGAGCTCAGGTGCATCCTGGCATCCTGTTTCCACTGACCATCCTTGAATTGTTCCTATAACTTAATTGAAGTCACTTGTGGTAATTTCAGTTGATTGGACATGATTTGGAAAGGCACACACCTGTCTATATAAAGGTTCCGCACTTGACAGTGCATGTCTGAGCACAAACCAAGCATGAAGTCAAAAGGAATTGTCTGTAGACCTCAGAGACAGGATTGTCTCGAGGCACACATCTGGGGAAGGGTATAGAAAAATATCTGCTGCTTTGAAGGTACCAATGAGCACAGTGGCTTCCATCATCCATAAATGGAAGAAGTTCGGAACCACCAGAACTATTCCTAGAGCTGGCCGGCTATCTAAACTGAGTGATAGGGGGAGAAAGGCCAAGTCAAGGAGGTGACCAAGAACCCGATGGTCCTTCCACCAATCAGGCCTGTATGGTAGAGTGGCCAGATGGAAGCCACTCCTTAGTAAAAAGCACATGGCAGCCTGCCTGGAGTTTGCCAAAATGCACCTGAAGGACTCTCAGACCATGAGAAACTAAATTTTCTGGTCTGATGAGACAAAGATTGAACTCTTTGGCGTGAATGCCAGGCGTCATGTTTGGAGGAAACCAGGCACTGCTCATCACCAGGCCTACAGTGAAGCATGGATGTGGCAGCATCATGCTGTGGGGATGTTTTTCAGTGGCAGGAACTGGGAGACTAGTCAGGATAGAGGGAAAGATGAATGCAGCAATGTACAGAGGCATCCTGAATGAAAACCTGCTCCAGAGCGCTCGACCTCAGACTGAGGCGACTGTTCATCTTTCAGCAGGACAATGACCCTAAGCACACAGCCAAGATAGCAAAGGAGTAACTTCAGGACAACTCCGTGAATGTCCTTGAGTGTCCCAGCCAGAGCCTAGACTTGAATCCGATTGAACATCTCTGGAGAGATCTGAAAATGGCTGTGCACTAACGCTTCACATAAAACCTGATGGCGCTTGAGAGGTGCTGCAAAGAGGAATGGGCGATACTGACCAGAGATAGGTGTGCCAAGCTTGTGGCATCATATTCAAAAAGACTTGAGGCTGTAATTGCTGCCAAAGGTGCATCAACAAAGTATTGAGCAAAGGCTGTGAATACTTATGTACATGTGATTTTAGTTTTTTTATTTTTAATAAATTTTCAAAAATCTCAAAAAAACTTTTTTCACGTTGTCATTATAGGGTATTGTGTGTAGAATTTTGAGGGGAAAATGAATTTATTCCATTTTGGAATAAGGCTGTAACATAAAATGTGGAAAAAAGTGAAGCGCTGTAAATACTCTCCAGATGCACTATGAGGTAAATTTCCAAAGATGCGAATTCTATTTAAGATGGGATGATGCCCATAGCAACCAATCAGATTCCAGGTATTATCTTCTAGAAGGTGCTAGATAAATGAGAAGTAGAAGCTGATTGGTTTCTATGGGTAACATCCCATCTTAAATAGAACTCCCATCTTAGTAAATTTACCCCTATATGTTTTTAGGTGTAAGGGCACCTTAAGATGCACACAGGTCACGCATACATTGGCAGCAAACGAGGCCCTAATGTGCCTAGGTGAAGCCAGGATGAACGTGGCTAAATCTGTAGAAGTAGAATTACAGTTGGTCTATATAAAAAGAATCTGCTTGCAGAATGTACATTTATCAGAATTTTTCAGATCTGGTTATAACTGATATTTGAGGTTGTATCCGGAACTCTTGACTCCAGGTAAAAACAGTAAGAGACAAAGGGGGTAATTCCAAGTTGATCGCAGCAGGATTTTTGTTAGCAGTTGGGCAAAACCATGTGCACTGCAGGGGAGGCTGATATAACATGTGCAGAGAGAGTTAGATTTGGGTGGGGTGTGTTCAATCTGCAATCTAAATTGCAGTGTAAAAATAAAGCAGCCAGTATTTACCCTGCACAGAAACAAAATAACCCACTCAAATGTAACTCTCTCTACACATGTTATATCTGCCTCCCCTGCAGTGCACATGGTTTTGCCCAACTGCTAAAAAATTTCCTGCTGCGATCAACTTGGAATTACCCCCAAAGCTGGGAGAGTACATCAGATAACTCCATTCACTCAGCTGACAACCAGTACATGCAATGATGATCACCATCTTATTTTAGATGTCAACCACTGACATTAGATGTCTACTTACAGTGACTAGTTTTATTTACAACTGTACACACATTGCTTCTTCAGATTTAGTATGTTTTACCGGCGGACAGGACACCGGCTGTCAATATCTTGACAGCGTCATCCCACCGGCCAGAATGCATTAAGTGGGGCAAGCGCTTAAATTCCCCTTTCAGGCTCTATGGGGTCGATTCAATTCGGCAACAGATGAATAGCGCCGGGAATTAGCTCCCGACGCTATTCAATTCAGCTAAAGTTAAGTCGGCAAATGCCCGTTCTCGCCGACTTAACAGGTAGTTTTGTGGGGGGAACGGGCATTCTCCGACTTAACTACCCGCAACGATGCTGATTCCCGACAGAATCAGCCTCGCGGCAGCACTTTTGTCGGTTTTCTTCTTTCACCCCCGAGGGTGAGAGAAGAATTCCCGACAATTGCGGTTAACTAGTAGCTGATTTGAATAGCGTTGAGTGCTAATTCCCGGCGCTATTCATCTGTTGCCAAATTGAATCAACCCCTATGGGTGTCATGGACACACACGAGTGGGAATAGCCCTGGATTCAGGCTGGCGGCATTGTTGGCTGTCGGGATTCCGGCGTCGGTATCCTGACCACCGGGATCCCGCCAGAAGACAAATTAAATGCATCTCACTTCATCCTATTTAGGCCTTATTAAAGGGTTAAGGTGACTTAAAAACACACCAATTCCTAGTCAGAGAAGTTCTGTGGATATTTCTCCCCTATCACAATTCACATCCTGTCACTTTCTGTGTTGTCAGATAAGTCTGTCAAACTGCTAAGTCAGGACTTGTTTCTCGGTCAGTCTAGCTATCAGACAGTTCCTGTGCACTCCGTGAACCTACTCACTTTTACTGTGCACGCAGTGAACCTACTCACTTTTACTGTGCACGCAGTGAACCTACTCACTTTTACTGTGCACGCAGTGAACCTACTCACTTTTACTGAACACGCAGTGAACCTACTCACTTTTACTGTGCACGCACGCAGTGAACCTACTCACTCACTTTTACTGTGCACACAGTGAACCTACACATATTTTTAGCAGTTTATCTTAGAATTCCAGTTCTGATCAAGCTTCAGCTGCTATAGTGCAGAACACCATCAGTAACAAAAAATGTAATTAACAACATGCAATAAATACACCCCCCCCCTTTTTTACATAATGGTCTTGCACGGAGTAGCAATTTACTCTGTAGTTCTTAAAACATAAAAGTTATTAAACAACAAAGTGCAAATATACAGTAACCCATTGCAAAAAATCAATTACTGTAGATTTGCTCATTCTAGAGCATGGATTGCAAACTTTGGGTGCTATTGCTGCATGCAGCCCTCTGTGCTTCCACCTGCGCCACCCAGCTCCTTCCACATTCATGTGTCAATAGTACTTCTCTTAGATTTCAGCTCCAGCTATTCGCTGCTTTATGCATAGCAGTGTATAAACATACAATCACCTATTAGAAGAGTAAAGGCCCCCATACATCTAGCCGCCATTTCCCTAATTCCCTGACCTGCCCTGAACCGCTGATGTGCGGCCATTGATAATCGGCAATCCACTGGGGTATCAGGAAAATTCTCATGTTAAAAATTCCAAATTTCAAACTGATATTTTTAAACTTGCTGAATATTTCCGATTCACTGACCTAGGTGTCAGGGATACGGAAATTGCAACAATTTGTTGCAGATGTATGGGGGCCCTAAAAGGCCCTACATATTAGCCGTTATCGCAAAAAAATGATGAACGATCTCGTTTATTAATGAACGAGATACCGTTCATACCTTTCAGTGTGTAGGCACCAACGATAAACGATGCGCGCCCCGCACTCGTTCATCGTTGGTGCCAGGTCCATCCATGTACATCCAGGCCAATATAGACAATCTCGTCCGTATTAGCATGCATTGCTATGGGGCCGGGGGGAGTGAAGAAACTTCACTCCCCCCGTCACTCTCCCCCCGCCGCCAGGTTGCCCGCCGGCCCCTCGGCGGCATACCGCCTAATGTGTAGGGCCCATTAGTCAGACGTTCAACATGTTCTTTGAATGGAGAAGACATCACAAGATATCCTCCTCAGTACAACGTAGTGTGGACAGCACTAGGAAAAAATCAGAGATCATACAAGGAGGGAGAAACATTGTGCATTACAGGTGGGGAAATTTACTGATTGGCGCTTCTCAAAACCTTTGCGGCTTTGGCTATTAAACTTAAAGGGTCAATAATAATAAATACAAAACACATCTTTGAAAATCTGCCAGATTCCCGCTTACTCTTCATATTAAAGGATAGTGAGGGATTATAACATTGTATATTTCTGGTTTCACTTACATATTTGAACAAACATTTCTATCTTGGAGCACATTATAAACAAGTGCAACAGGTTCACTGGTGAAACCTCCTCTGCAGAATTGCATTGTGACTGTTCTAACCATTCAAACACTAGTAGAAAATCTAGTCACTCACTAATCAGATTTGTTTGGTTTAGCTTGTAAAACTTGTTTATCCTACAATACATGTCTGCTGATGCCATTACAGTCATACCTCTTTTCCACCTAAGGTCCGGGTCTGACCTGAGATGTGGAACACAGCTCCAAACCGGGTTAGACCCAGGACTGGCCACTTTCATCCGTGGCTCAGATCTGGATAATTCCTGGGTCGGAGCCGATTACACTGCACACGGGTGTAGCAGCGCTGAGAGTCTCATCAGCAGTATTAGCCCAAGAAGATAGTCTGGCCCCGCCCCCTGATGTCACCGGACCCTCCTTCAAATCAGGACGCAGGAAGCAGCATCCTGTGGATCTCCCCATGGAGTAAACTGGAGCCTGGCTTACCTATTTACATTGCCCCTCGGGTCCTTCCCAGGACCAACCCTGCAATCTAGCAGTGTTGGACTGCCGAATCACTGGACTCAGATTAACCCTTTTCCACCGAGCCACGACCCATCTTATCATTGCACTAACCCAGGTTTTAGCGGCAGTGGAAAAGGGACATTAGATGCCTCTTCCCTTGATGAATGTTGTATTACTGGGAATAAGGGTAATCTGTTGCTATTCTCTAGGTTAGGAGACTGCCTATGAAGTGTATTATATGTAAGGCAGACAAAAAAAAAAAAAAAAAAAACAGACAGCTGATTGGCTGCATGTAGATGTTTAAGAGATTTTTTTTTTTTTTTTAAAGAAAAAAAGGGAACAACCCAAATAAAAGTATATGTTATACTTGTTACAAACAAATGAGAACAGAAAAATGGATCTCTATGGTGCAGCGAGGAAAGCTGGGAGACACAAATACCTTAGTTGGCCGTACCCAGCCAATGAAACAAAACTTTTAAATTTTCAGTTATATTTTACCCAGATCATATTACAGTGGCTCCCATTAGACCACATAGTTCAGAATGACTTAAAGTATGATTTATATTCATATACAGGATCTATGATCAAAAACAACTTCAGATGTTTCTCTAATTTAGACACCACATTAATAATCTACTAAACTACAGATAAAAGACTGGGATTATTTCTCTTACCGTACCCATAGCACCCCCTCCTCACTAAACTCTTTATCAGTGATTCTCCAAGTGAAAGTGTAGGAGGAGACACTTTATGATCACTGAGCAACAGCAATATAGTTCCAAACACAGGCTTCTGAATAACAAATAAATTACCTGAACACTAGTAACCAGTCACAGAACTCAAATATCTAACCAAAAGGCTACCTTCTAGTAGCATATTGGACAACAATTTTTTTCAAATAATTACCACCCATCCCAAATATCAAGACCTACAGCGTAAGCCAGTGGTCCTTAAAACTGTGTGCCGTGGCTCCCTGGGGTGCCGAGGGACACTTGCAGGGGTGCCTTAGGTTGGTGGTCAAGGACCAATTCAAACTATATATTGTCATTATAATAAGCAAAACTAGTGCTTGTGGCTGCCAATCATAAAATATGTGGACAAACCTGTACCTCACCACATAAGGATGACATATAAACACAATTTATTTCATTTAATATTTCTTTCTAAAATTTCTCAATAAGAAACTTGTGGCCTAGGGGTGCTGTGAAAAAAAAATCTGATCGTCTAGGGCTGGTCAATCTGGGATGGGGTGGAGGAATCTGGGGTATGTAAGGCAGCTGCAGGCCATTTGTCAGGATGACCGATGCCGATAGTGGCCAGTGACTAGGGAGTAGGACTCTTGTTAGTGAGAGTCCAGGCTGTGTACATTCTACTCTGTGAAAAGTTACTGTTTTCACAGTGCGGTCATCCAAACAAGATAACACAGTGGTAAAAGAGTAAAAGAGTCCAGAATGAGAGTGTGTGCTACTTTGCCACACTGGGTAATAACTAACAAAGAAGTAAGTGGCCCTGCTCGCAAGCTTACAATCTATAGAACAGTTCTCGCTATTATGAGACATAAAGGTCGATGCCCGCAGTATTATGTTGGATACCATCAATGGTACCAGTCATTGCATCAATTTTGCCCCTAATTTGTGCATGTCAGTTTGCAGCCCCAAAGGGCTACCGTACACAAATTAGGGCAGCCATAAGTGCGGCTGAAGTGCCATAAGTGCACACTGCATTACCAATTGAGTCAACCCTATAATGTGCCAAAATATGATAACAAATGTGTATTTCCCATATTTCAATTAAGACATCTGATACAGAGTAGAAACTTCCCATAAAAAATGTAAAATGTAAAATAGTTCATAATATTCAATATATTATGTAACTTTCTTGCTAAACAGATTAACACAAAACAAAGGCAGGAATGTTTCAAAGTCCAGAAAACACATGACTTCTCCGGTAAGGAAAACACCGGGTGATAATAGCAAGCCAAAGGTAATGTCACACTGAGGACAGAACAGCAGGCTTTGCTGCACTTGTTCAACTACAGGGATACGGTCATTAGGTCGACCACTATTGGTCGACATGCATTAGGTCAACATGGGAAAAGGTCGATATGAATTTTTCACTTTTTTTTTCATTTTTTGAACTTTTTCATACTTTATGATCCACGTGGACTACGATTGGGAATAGTTCCTCGTCACTTTACAAAGAAAACAACACCAAAAAAAATAAGAATTTACTTACCGATAATTCTATTTCTCATAGTCCGTAGTGGATGCTGGGGCTTCCGTAAGGACCATGGGGAATAGCGGCTCCGCAGGAGACTGGGCACAAAAAGTAAAAGCTTTAGACTAGCTGGTGTGCACTGGCTCCTCCCCCTATGACCCTCCTCCAAGCCTCAGTTAGGATACTGTGCCCGGACGAGCGTACATAATAAGGAAGGATTTTGAATCCCGGGTAAGACTCATACCAGCCACACCAATCACACTGTACAACCTGTGATCTGAACCCAGTTAACAGTATGATAAACGTAGGAGCCTCTGAAAAGATAGCTCACAACAATAAACAACCCGATTTTTTTGTAACAATAACTATATACAAGTATTGCAGACAATCCGCACTTGGGATGGGCGCCCAGCATCCACTACGGACTATGAGAAATAGAATCATCGGTAAGTAAATTCTTATTTTCTCTGACGTCCTAGTGGATGCTGGGACTTCCGTAAGGACCATGGGGATTATACCAAAGCTCCCAAACGGGCGGGAGAGTGCGGATGACTCTGCAGCACCGAATGAGAGAACTCCAGGTCCTCCTCAGCCAGGGTATCGAATTTGTAAAATTTTGCAAACGTGTTTGCCCCTGACCAAGTAGCTGCTCGGCAAAGTTGTAAAGCCGAGACCCCTCAGGCAGCCGCCCAAGATGAGCCCACTTTTCTTGTGGAATGGGCTTTAACAGATTTTGGCTGTGGCAGTCCTGCCACAGAATGTGCAAGCTGAATTGTACTACAAATCCAACGTGCAATCGTCTGCTTAGAAGCAGGAGCACCCAGTTTGTTGGGTGCATACAGGATAAACAGCGAGTCAGATTTTCTGACTCCAGCAGTCCTGGAAACATATATTTTCAGGGCCCTGACTACGTCCAACAACTTGGAGTCCTCCAAGTCCCTAGTAGCCGCAGGCACCACAATAGGTTGGTTTATGTGAAACGCTGAAACCACCTTAGGGAGAAATTGAGGACGAGTCCTCAATTCTGCCCTGTCTGAATGAAAAATTAGGTAAGGGCTTTTATATGACAAAGCCGCCATTTCTGAGACACGCCTGGCTGACGCCAGAGCTAACAGCATGACCACCTTCCATGTGAGATATTTTAATTCCACAGTGGTGAGTGGTTCAAACCAATGTGATTTTAGGAACCCTAAAACTACATTGAGATCCCAAGGTGCCACTGGTGGCACAAAAGGAGGTTGTATATGCAGTACCCCTTTGACAAACGTCAGAACTTCAGGCAATGAAGCCAGTTCTTTCTGGAAGAAGATCGACAGGGCCGAAATTTGAACCTTAATGGATCCTAATTTTAGGCCCATAGACAGTCCTGCTTGCAGGAAATGCAGGAAACGACACAGTTGAAATTCCTCTGTGGGGGCCTTCTTAGCCTCACACCAGGAAACATATTTTCGCCAAATGCGGTGATAATGTTTCGCAGTTACATCCTTCCTGGCTTTGATCAGGGTAGGGATGACTTCATCTGGAATGCCTTTTTCCATCAGGATCCGGCGTTCAACCGCCATGCCGTCAAACGCAGCCGCGGTAAGTCTTGGAACAGACAAGGACCCTGCTGGAGCAGGTCCTTTCTTAGAGGTAGAGGCCACGGGTCCTCCGTGAGCATCTCTTGCAGTTCCGGGTACCAAGTTCTTCTTGGCCAATCCGGAGCCACGAGTATAGTCTTCACTCCTCTCCTTCTTATGATTCTCAGTACTTTTGGAATGAGAGGCAGAGGAGGGAACACATACACCGACTGGTACACCCACGGTGTTACCAGAGCGTCCACCGCTATTGCCTGAGGGTCCCTTGACCTGGCGCAATATCTGTCCAGTTTTTTGTTGAGATGGGACGCCATCATGTCCACCTTTGGTTTTTCCCAACGGTTTACAATCACTTGAAAGACTTCTGGGTGAAGTCCCCACTCCCCCGGGTGGAGGTCGTGTCTGCTGAGGAAGTCTGCTTCCCAGTTGTCCACTCCCGGAATGAACACTGCTGACAGTGCCACCACATGATTTTCCGCCCAGCGAAGAATCCTTGCAGCTTCTGCCATTGCCCTCCTGCTTCTTGTGCCGCCCTGTCTGTTGACGTGGGCGACTGCCGTGATGTTGTCCGATTGGATCAATACCGACTGACCCTGAAGCAGAGGCCTTGCTTGACTTAGGGCATTGTAAATGGCCCTTAGTTCCAGGATATTTATGTGAAGAGACGTTTCCATGCTTGACCACAAGCCTTGGAAATTCTTCCCTGTGTGACTGCTCCCCAGCCTCTCAGGCTGGCATCGGTGGTCACCAGCATCCAATCCTGAATGCCGAATCTGCGGCCCTCTAGAAGATGAGCACTCTGTAACCACCACAGGAGAGACACCCTTGTCCTTGGAGATAGGGTTATCCGCTGATGCATCTGAAGATGTGATCCGGACCATTTGTCCAGCAGATCCCACTGAAAAGTTCTTGCATGGAATCTTCCGAATGGAATCGCTTCGTAAGAAGCCACCATTTTTCCCAGGACATTGATGCACTGACACTTGGCCTGGTTTTAGGAGTTTCCTGACTAGCTCGGATAACTCCCTGGCCTTCTCCTCCGGGAGAAACACCTTTTTCTGGACTGTGTCCAGAATCATCCCCAGGAACAGCAGACGTGTTGTTGGAATCAGCTGTGATTTTGGGATATTTAGGATCCACCCGTGCTGACGTAGCACTACCTGAGATAGTGCTACTCCGACCTCTAACTGTTCCCTGGACCTTGCCCTTATCAGGAGATCGTCCAAGTAAGGGATAATTAAGACGCCTTTTCTTCGAAGAAGAATCATCATTTCGGCCATTACCTTGGTAAAGACCCGTGGTGCCGTGGACAATCCAAACGGCAGCGTCTGAAACTGATAATGACAGTTTTGTACCACAAACCTGAGGTACCCTTGGTGAGAAGGGTAGATTGGGACATGGAGATAAGCATCTTTGATGTCCAGAGACACCATATAGTCCCCTTCTTCCAGGTTCGCTATCACTGCTCTGAGTGACTCCATCTTGAATTTGAACCTTTTTATGTAAGTGTTCAAGGATTTTAGATTTAAAATTGGTCTCACGAGCCGTCCGGCTTCGGTACCACAAACAGCGTGGAATAATACCCCTTTCCCTGTTGTAGGAGGGGTACCTTGATTATCACCTGCTGGGAATACAGCTTGTGAATAGCTTCCACTACCGCCTCCCTGTCGGAGGGAGACGTTGGTAGAGCAGACTTCAGGAACCGGCGAGGGGGAGACGTCTCGAATTCCAATTTGTACCCCTGTGATACTACCTGCAGGATCCAGGGGTCCACTTGCGAGTGAGCCCACTGCGCGCTGAAATTCTTGAGACGGCCCCCCACCGTGCCTGAGTCCGCTTGTAAGGCCCCAGCGTCATGCTGAAGACTTGGCAGAAGCGGGGGAGGGCTTCTGCTCCTGGGAAGAGGCTGCCTGGTGCAGTCTTTTTCCCCTTCCTCTGCCCCGGGGCAGAAATGAGTGGCCTTTTGCCCGCTTGCCCTTATGGGAACGAAAGGACTGAGTTTGAAAAGACGGTGTCTTTTTCTGCCGAGAGGTGACCTGGGGTAAAAAGGTGGATTTTCCAGCCGTTGCTGTGGCCACCAGGTCCGATAGACCGACCCCAAATAACTCCTCCCCTTTATACGGTAATACTTCCATATGTCGTTTGGAATCCGCATCACCTGACCACTGTCGCGTCCATAACGCTCTTCTGGCAGAAATGGACATCGCACTCACTCTAGATGCCAGGGTGCAAATATCCCTCTGTGCATCTCGCATATATAGTAATGCATCCTTTAAATGCTCTATAGTTAATAATATACTGTCCCTATCCAGGGTATCAATATTTTCAGTCAGGGAATCCGACCAAGCCACTCCAGCACTGCACATCCAGGCTGAGGCGATTGCTGGTCGCAGTATAACACCAGTATGTGTGTATATACCTTTTAGGATATTTTCCAGCCTTCTATCAGCTGGTTCCTTAAGGGCGGCCGTATCGGGAGACGGTAACGCCACTTGTTTTGATAAGCGTGTGAGCGCCTTATCTACCCTAGGGGGTGTTTCCCAACGCGCCCTAACCTCTGGCGGGAAAGGGTATAGTGCCAATAATTTATTAGAAATCAGCAGTTTTTTATCGGGGGAAAACCACGCTTTATCACACACCTCATTTAATTCATCTGATTCAGGAAAAACTACTGGTAGTTTTTTCACACCCCACATAATACCCTTCTTTGTGGTACTTGTAGTGTCAGAAATATTCAATGCCTCCTTCATTGCCGTGATCATATAACGTGTGGCCCTACTGGACATTACGTTTGTCTCCTCACCGTCGACACTGGATTCTGTATCCGTGTCTGGGTCTGTGTCGACCATCTGAGGTAACGGGCGTTTTAGCGCCCCCGACGGTGTCGGAGACGCCTGAACAGGCACTAATTGATTTGCCGGCTGTCTCATGTCGTCAACAGTTTTTTGCAAAGTGCTGACACTGTCACGTAATTCTTTAAATACGACCATCCAGTCAGGTGTCGACTCCCTAGGGGGTGACATCACTAACACAGGCAATTGCTCTGCTTCCACATCATTTTCCTCCTCATACATGTCGACACAATCGTACCGACACCCAGCACACACACAGGGAATGCTCTGAAAGAGGACAGGACCCCACGAGCCCTTTGGGGAGACAGAGGGAGAGTTTGCCAGCACACACCAGAGCGCTATATATATACAGGGATAACCTTATGTAAGTGTTACTCCCTTTATAGCTGCTGTTTTATATTAGCTGCCAATAGTGCCCCCCCTCTCTTGTTTTACCCTGATTCTGTAGCAGGACTGCAGGGGAGAGTCTGGGAGCCTTCCTTCCAGCGGAACTGTGAGGGAAAATGGCGCTTGTGTGCTGAGGAGATAGGCTCCGCCCCCTTCACGGCGGCCTTTTCTCCTGCTTTTTTTTAGGAAAACTGGCAGGGGTGAAATGCATCCATATAGCCCAGGAGCTATATGTGATGTATTTCTTTAGCCATATAAGGTTTAAACATGTTTTATTGCGTCTCAGGGCGCTCCCCCCCAGCGCCCTGCACCCTCAGTGACCGGAGTGTGAAGTGTGCTGAGAGCAATGGCGCACAGCTGCAGTGCTGTGCGCTACCTTATCTGAAGACAGGAACGTCTTCTGCCGCCGATTTCTCCGGACCTCTTCGCTCTTCTGGCTCTGTAAGGGGGCCGGCGGCGCGGCTCCGGGACCCATCCAGGCTGAACCTGTGATCGTCCCTCTGGAGCTAATGTCCAGTAGCCAAGAAGCCCAATCCACTCTGCACGCAGGTGAGTTCGCTTCTTCTCCCCTTAGTCCCACGATGCAGTGAGCCTGTTGCCAGCAGGACTCACTGAAAATAAAAAACCTATTTAAACTTTTACTTCTAAGCAGCTCAGGAGAGCCACCTAGCATGCACCCTTCTCGTTCGGGCACAAAAATCTAACTGAGGCTTGGAGGAGGGTCATAGGGGGAGGAGCCAGTGCACACCAGCTAGTCTAAAGCTTTTACTTTTTGTGCCCAGTCTCCTGCGGAGCCGCTATTCCCCATGGTCCTTACGGAAGTCCCAGCATCCACTAGGACGTCAGAGAAAGATTAAAAACCCATGTTGACCTTTTTCCATGTCAACCTTGTTCATGTCGACCTAATGACCATGTCGACCAGTAGTGGTCGACCTAATGACTGTCGACCTAAGTGTGGTCGACCAAATGACCCATACCCGACCTATAACGTGACATAAAACCTATACCCGAGCACATCATTTTACATTTTTGTAGAACCAGCCAATCATTCAGTGTCCCCTTTAATTAGAGCGCGAGCAGAGCACCTCACTTACCAATTTAAGTAAAATAACTGGCGAGACCCGGAGAGCTGAAAGCCCTACAGAGGCGACACTGCTTTATATCTCATTACAGAATAAAAAAACAAAAACAAAAGAAACCTCGCAACATAGTACATTGCTGAATAAAGCATATTCTAAATAACAATCGCAAATAGCGCAAATCTGTAATGTAAAACATGTGACGATAAAAGCTCTAATTAGTACTATTACTGCATGCTAACAATTTATGGGACACGGAAATTAGGTCGACATGGTCACTAAGTTGCCATGGAAAAAGGTCAACATGCGTTTTTCAATTTTTTTTTATTTTTTGAACTTTTTCCATACTTTACAATCCACGTGGACTATGATTGGCAATAGTAACCGAGCCATGCAAGGGGACACGGTGCACTAAATGGGGTTCCTCATCACTTTACAATGAAAGCGACACCAAAACAAATAAAAAAAGACATATCAACCTTTTTCCATGTCGACCTAATGACTGTGTCGACCTATTTCCAGTGTCGACCAGCAAAGATCGACCTAATGCATGTCGACCCAATGACTCATACCCCAACTTATTTAAGGTAAGCATGCAAGACTGAGAACAAAGACGCATATGTAAGCCACCACCTGTCTGTCAGCCCAGTGCTAGCCAATACCATGTAATGAAAGTTGGACACTCTGTGTCTGTTTAAGACACACCTCATTAATAAGAAATGGTCCTTTCCCATTATTTAATAAGCCAGCTTGTTTAAATGTTTTTAACATGGACCATCCAGCTTTGCCAGGGTAAAATGTTAAGTCAAGCAGGACATGAATAGGAAACTTCAAACCCACCATGAGAGACATCAGTGCACGGACATGAGATGCTCGGATTTTATCTGGTAGAGTAACGCTACATCATCATGTCCACTTATAAATGGACAGGACACATTTCACCTGATAGTTATACTTGTGAGATCTGCATAAAAACATGGATGATTATCAACAGATCAGTGTGTGTCACGAGAGTTATAACATTTACACAACTACGATGCCTCGGCTATTATGCATATCACTAAGTTCATACGAGTTGATCGTACAATCTAGGAAAAAAAGTATTAAGTCCTTGAATTCTCTTAATCGTATGTAATAATTTCTCAAAAGAGAAACAAAGCAAAAATAAATGTGTCATACCACATAAAATCCACAAAACTTTGTTTACATGAATTACACATACATAGCTTCAGGTCTTAAATCGCAATACAGCAAGTGTGTGTTGTGAGTGTACAGTACACAAGGGGTAGTTTTATGAAATCCACTTATCTGTTTTAGAAGCTTTAGTAAATGTACCACTAAATAATAAATATTTGATACACTCACAAATGCATTTCTGAAACAGCAAATCTAAAACAAGATAACATAGGAGTGTAGATTTATGAATCTGGGGGTCGTCAAAGCCATCGATCATCAATAGATTTAAAACGGTCATAGAAATAAATGGTAAGCAAGCCTGATGTAAGAATTATTTATATTGGTGTTTTATATCCACTGGTCAAAGATACCAACTATGAGCGGATTTGGCAAGCCGCTAGTTAGTGAACATACCTCTAGGAAGCCAATAAAATCACATCTGCGCTATCCGTTACAAATAATAAACGTCTATTCCGCGCTCAAGCAACATATGTCACAAGAACTGACGAGCAAGCAGACATCTTTAACTTTATTTCCACTAAAGACTACTCACAGATGAATATAAATGTAACCAAATAAACCAGTTGAAAGGTTTTTTTTCATTCTATCAATCATGTATAACATACAGTGAAGTATGATAGGAAAATTATATATCCAGTTTCAATATTCAGGATGGATTGATCGATGACGATGATAGACAGACAGACAGACAGGATACAAATACATAATACTTAATGCTCTGCTGGTGAAATTTTCCTGCATGCAAACTACTACTGTGTGAACCCCATCTCTCACCAGATTAAAATCTTTTTAAGCAATAACTGTCAAGTATGACCACAACACACACATACTCTACACACACAGCACCAATTATTTTCTATACAGATTTCACTGTACAGTAATCAAACATAAAAACTAAGTTACCAGCTACAGCAGGATAAAGGTCTTCAAGCCACAAAACACTTGCTTCAGTCCTGACGGCTCACACGACGAATTCAACTGCAACACATTTACAGACTACATGTATAACTATGCAGGAAGTTCAATACATGATTTATCATTATCATTTTAATAACAGTATAAAACTCTTGCTTAAACATAATTACTCGTACAAACGTGAAAATCTACTGCAGCACTCTGTGTCTCAACGACTTCCACGTGGAACACCCTGAGTTTCACAACAACAACATGTCATTTGTTTTGTTAGCACTCTGAAACAACATCACAGTGTCACATTCCTCACTTGCAAGCATTTTGCATTGTATGTCTGTCTTGCTACATGTACTTTGCCGTGTTGTGTTTATTATATACTGAAAGTTAATGAAACATACATTACACAGCTATTCGGGACAGACGCTTGTAGCTTTTTATGCAGCCACTTAGTTAATTAGATATGTTATAGAATGTAAAAGGGCATATTCACACACAGACAGAAAGGAAGTAGCTGGAGGAAATTAGATCTCTTCTGAACACACATTTTTCTAAAACCAACAAAGAAAAAACCCTTGATGGGAAAACCCCAACATACTCTGGGGAGACAGACTCGTACTGAGAAATGGATCAGCAATGTACAAAGGGACACAGTTTTAGGCAAGGATAAAATATTTAAGATGATGGTACGTCAAGAAATATACCCCAAAAAGTTGCCCATTAGGTAAATATTTTGTCTAATTCAAATGTAAAAACATCTATCTTGAAATATGTGTACTAAAAGCAGATAAAGCAAATCAAACAAACAAACTTGCCCAAAAAACGGCCCTACTGTAGTTCTCAAAGGAGGATGGCTACCATGGGGTGTATTCAATTCTTGTCGGAACTGCCGTCTTGTCGGAAAGACGGCAGTTTCTTACTTTTTCAGGTTGAATAGTGATTCGACCTATTCAATGGGACTGCCGTTTTTCCGACAGGTCGGCAATTCCGGCTTGTCGGAAAACACGTGGATCGGCGGATTAGCCGCGGATCCATGCAATTTCTCGGATTTGCGGCCAAATCCGACAGCTTTTAGCCATGTTTTCGACAATGTCAATCGGGCTTTAAAAAAAGTCGGATTAACATTGTCGAGAACGGCCAAATTCTGTCAGATTTGGCCGCAAATTGAATACTGCATTGTCGGATCCTTTCCATCAGAAAGGATCCGACATGCATCGAATACACCCCTAAATGTGTATTTAGAATGTCAGCCTAATTATGGAGCATACACATACCAAGCTCAGTATGGCTTAAGCTGGGTATACACCTACACAATCGTTGTGCCGTTCTCGTCGATTCCCGACCTGTTCATACAATATCTTAAGAGAGTGAACACACCTTCCATCACGTTTTCTAGGCAGAAAACTGGCTGCATATGAAGATCAGGTTTTAGGTGCAGTTTCATTGGTACAATATGGAACTACCAACAGTTCTGTCCGACGGTTCTGCCTATGCTCCTCCAGCAGCAGCTCCACCATCTTTTCAGCGGGTATTTTAGATGAGTTTCCTGGATCGCAAGTTAGGTTGTGAAGGTGTGAATTGTCACTTTGATCATGACAGCCAAATGCAAGTGTGAGCGAAAGTAAAATCGCAGTATGATTGTACATGTGTGTACCATGCTTCACTTTTACCATTCCGCATATTCTCAATAATACCCCTTTCACATTGGAGTCCCGGCTCCTACCCAGGATACTGACCACAGGTCGGAGCCGAGGCTTCAGATACCCTTACCCCATTCACACTGCTGCCGGAACCCGGGTCATTGGCGCTCACACAGGATGCTTGAAGATGATGTCATCTTCAAGTGCACCTAAGCCAGCCAATCAGCAGCTTTGACACACATCTGCCTTTCACACTGGAGCCAACCTGGGCTGGATCTGGGAATAACCCTAGCCATGACCTGTGTAGCAGACCCAAGTCGACCATTTCATACTGAGCCTGGGATCTCAGCTCTGTGTGAAAGGGGTATAAAACAGAACGTAAAAGGAACTCTGAAAACTTAACATTAACGCTTTGCATATGTATTTGCATGACGTAACATGCGTAAGTGCAGAACAGCTTGCATATAAGTAATTATAAGAAATGTGTTAGAAAAAAGCAATAACCCATTGCCTGAAAAATAAAGTTATTAACAATGGCAGTGTACGTGCCTGGATTTCAATCTGAACAAATTATCCTTTAAACATGGGTTAAGCTGTGCTACAAGAAAACCGTAATGCTTAAATTAGATGGATTAAACAATGAATCACTGTGTTAATCAAAGGTTCTCAGCTCTAATCCCCAATGCCACCTCCTCATGTTTTCACAATTTCTTTAATCATGTACAGGTCAGTTCATCTATTTCGCTTGGTCAGTACAGAAATCCAGAAAACAAGACCTGTTGCAGGTATGGAATTGATTTGAACCCTAAAGGGCATCCATCAACTCACTTTTACAGCACACATGAAAGATCACTTAGAATTATCCATTTGTTATTTTCATTAATTTATTACTTTTATGTGCCAAATAAAAATAAAATGCCCTTTTTTCAGTTGGTCTCTAATAAAAAAAAAAGAAGAGTTTTTTTTTTATATTGTCATCCAATGATTGGTTGCCGTCAGCTTCATAGTATGGACAAAGCAGAGCTATCAGCAGACGACTACAGATATTGCATTTGAGCATATATTTTCTCTCATGACCGCATTGTGTATTATTTATTATACCCCAATTCACTTTAAGATCATCCACTGTATATCTACTTTAACAAAGTTAGAGAAAAACTAATTAAGTGGTAAGTGATAACAGCAGCAGCAAACTCACATCCACAAGCAGTCATAGCCTAGTCTGGTGAACAGAAAGGCAGTGGCGTAAACAGAGGGTACTGGGGTGACTGCTCCCTCTGATGAAAAGTTGGTAAAACAGATGTCTATATAGCGCTATGCGCTGCCACATTGATCACTTAACCCCAGCCGAGCGTCACCTGTATACGGCAGTGTCATGGACGTTATGAAAGGTATTTCCGTGCATGAGGTATGGGGCCTACAGCGCCTATTTTTCCATCTTAGTTCCCCATCCTGTTAATAGGTCACTACGCTACTGTTGATTGGGACCAATTATCCTACTAACTGCTTAAAAAAATAAGATTTTACTCACCGGTAAATCTATTTCTCGTAGTCCGTAGTGGATGCTGGGATCTCCGTAAGGACCAAGGGGAATAGACGGGCTCCGCAGGAGACTGGGCACTCTAAAAGAAAGATTAGGTACTATCTGGTGTGCACTGGATCCTCCCACTATGACCCTCCTCCAGACCTCAGTTAGGATACTGTGCCCGGAAGAGCTGACACAATAAGGAAGGATTTTGAATCCCAGGTAAGACTCATACCAGCCACACCAATCACACCGTATAACTCGTGATACTATACCCAGTTAACAGTATGAAATATAACTGAGCCTCTCAACAGATGGCTCATAACAATAACCCTTAGTTAGGCAATAACTACATACAAGTATTGCAGACAATCCGCACTTGGGATGGGCGCCCAGCATCCACTACGGACTACGAGAAATAGATTTACCGGTGAGTAAAATCTTATTTTCTCTGACGTCCTAGTGGATGCTGGGAACTCCGTAAGGACCATGGGGATTATACCAAAGCTCCCAAACGGGCGGGAGAGTGCGGATGACTCTGCAGCACCGAATGAGAGAACTCCAGGTCCTCCTCAGCCAGGGTATCAAATTTGTAGAATTTTGCAAACGTGTTTGTCCCTGACCAAGTTGCAGCTCGGCAAAGTTGTAAAGCCGAGACCCCTCGGGCAGCCGCCCAAGATGAGCCCACTTTCCTCGTGGAATGGGCTTTTACTGATTTAGGATGCGGCAATCCAGCCGCAGAATGCTCCAGCTGAATTGTGCTACAAATTCAGCGAGCAATAGTCTGCTTAGAAGCAGGAGCACCTATTTTGTTGGGTGCCTACAGGATAAAAAGCGAGTCAGTTTTCCTGACTCCAGCCGTCCTGGAAATATAAATTTTTAAGGCCCTGACTACGTCCAGTAACTTGGAATCTTCCAAGTCCCTAGTAGCCGCAGGCACTACAATAGGTTGGTTCAAGTGAAAAGCTGATACCACCTTAGGGAGAAACTGGGGACGAGTCCTCAATTCTGCCCTAACCATATGGAAAATCAGATAAGGCTTTTACATGACAAAGCCGCCAATTCTGACACACGCCTGGCCGAAGCCAAGGCCAATAACATGACCACTTTCCACGTGAGATATTTCAAATCAACAGTTTTAAGTGGCTCAAACCAATGTGATTTTAGGAAACTCAACACCACGTTGAGATCCCAAGGTGCCACAGGAGGCACAAAAGGGGGCTGAATATGTAGCACTCCCTTTACAAATGTCTGAACTCCAGGCAGTGAAGCCAGTTCTTTCTGGAAGAAAATCGACAGAGCCGAAAATAGGATTTTGGTACTTACCAGGTAAATCCTTTTCTTTGAATCCATAGGGGTCACTGGAGTACTCTTGGGGATATGGACGGGCTTCCGCAGGAAACAGCACTGAATATTTAAATTTAGTAACACTCCACCCCTCCATATCCCTGGTCACTACCCAGTGTTTTTTACTGAGCCGAACAGGAATTAAGAGAGGTTAATAATGGAGTATTACATATAACATAACTGACAATAACGAAGTTAACACATAACGTTACTGACAACTAAACAGTTGACACCCTAACCAGCACTTGTAACTTGAACCAGTCGGTGAAAGTGTGTTACCATAAGATCCTCAGAACTAACCACAAGTAGGTAAAACTGCTCTGGGTGGGCGTCCAGTGACCCCTATGGATTCAAAGAAAAGGATTTACCTGGTAAGTACCAAAATCCTATTTTCTTTTTCATCCACTAGGGGTCACTGGAGTACTCTTGGGACGTACCAAAGCTTCCCCCGTGGGCGGGAGAGCAGTTTGGCACTTGTAACACTAGGCGGCCAAAGCTAGATGCTGATGCCGCAAAAGTATCAAACTTGTAAAAGCGCACAAACGTGTGCACTGAAGACCATGTAGCCGCTCGGCAAAGCTGCGTCGCAGAAGCCCCACGACCAGCTGCCCATGAAGTACCCACAGAACGTGTGGAATGAGCGGTTACTGACGTAGGCGGTTGTAACCTAGCATGAAGGTAAGCCTGGCGTATGGTCAGTTTTATCCATCTGGATAAAGTTTGTTTAGATGCTGGCCAACCCATTTTGGCAGCATCATAGAGAACAAATAACGTATCCGTCTTACGAACTGAAGACGTTCGGGATACATAAACGCGTAATGCGCGAACCACATCCAGAGTTCCAGAATGTTCTGTCAACACAGGAACTACTATTGGTTGATTGATGTGAAAAGATGACACTACCTTTGGTAAGAAGGCGGGATTCGTCCGAAGTTCCGCTCTGTCATCATGAAACACCAAATACGGTGGCTTGCATGACAAGGCACCCAAATCCGAAACACGCCTCGCCGAAGCTAAGGCTAAGAGAAAAATTGTTTTCCAAGTGAGAAACTTTATATCCACTTGTTTTAAGGGTTCAAAATATGAAGACTGTAAGAACTCCAAAACCAGATTCAAATCCCATGGCGCTGTAGGTGGAATGAATGGAGGCTGTACCCTGAGTACACCTTGAAGAAAAGTGTGTATCGACGGCAATAGAGCCAATCGTCTTTGAAAATAAATTGACAAAGCAGAAACCTGCACCTTTAGTGTAGATAAACGCAATCCTCCATCTAAGCCTGTTTGTAGAAACAACAACAGGCGGCATACCTTGAAAGCTGATGTCGGAAATTTCCGAACCTCACACCAACCTATATATGCACGCCATATTCTGTAATAATGAGCTGCCGTAACTGGCTTCCTAGCTCGTAACATGGTTGGTATAACTGAATCTGGAATGCCCTCTCTTTTTAAGAGGGCGGTCTCAACAGCCACCCCGTCAAACGCAGCCGCGCTAAATCGGGGTAAAGAAACGGACCCTGTTGTAACAGGTCTGGACGTATTGGGAGCGGCCACGGATCGTCTGCGAGTAATCCTCGAAGATCCGAGAACCAAGCTCTCCGAGGCCAATGAGGCGCCACTAGTATGACTGTGAGCGACTCTCTTTTGATCCGTTTTAGCACCAGAGGGAGCAACGGAAACGGTGGAAACAGATACACCAGACTGTACGGCCACGCGATAGTGAGAGCATCCACCGCGACTGCCTTTGGATCTCTTGTTCTGGACACATACTGGAGCGTTTGATGATTGTGTCGAGATGCCATCAGGTCCACCTGAGGATAACCCCATCGCTGAACCAACATGTGAAACACTTCTGGATTTAATGACCATTCGCCTGGGTGAAAATCCCGACGACTGAGATAATCCGCTTCCCAGTTGTCCACTCCCGGAATGAACACAGCCGACAATATCACCTGGTGGCATTCCGCCCAATTGAGGATTCGAGCTACTTCCCGCATTGCCATGCGGCTTCTCGTTCCTCCTTGTTTGTTGATGTATGCGACCGCCGTCGCATTGTCCGACTGCACTTGGACAGGCTGAGAGCGAATCATGTGCACTGCTTGTCGTAGCGCATTGAAGATTGCGCGGAGTTCTAGAACATTTATAGACAGCAATTTCTCGTGATCCGCCCAGAGACCCTGGAGCTGACAATTTTGAATTACCGCTCCCCAACCTCTGAGACTGGCGTCCGTAGTTAGAATTATCCAATTGCAAACTCCGAACCGTCTTCCTGCGGTTAAATTGTGTTCCTTGAGCCACCATAGCAGAGATACTCTTGCTATTGGTGACAACCTCACCCTGTGGTGAATCTGCAGATACGAGCCCGACCACTGGGCAAGTACGTTCAGCTGAAATGGACGAGAGTGAAATCTTCCGAACTGAAGCGCCTCGAAAGCTGCCACCATTGTGCCTAACAGGCGAATGCACAAGTGTACCGACACTGTGCGTGGCTTGAGTACTAATTGTACTAGATGGCGTAGCATTTGTACTTTCTGTTGTGGTAGGTAAATTCTTTGATTGACCGTATCGAGAATCATACCTAGGAACTGAAGGCGTTGAGACGGAATTAGATGTGATTTCTTGAAATTTACAATCCAACCGTGGTGAACCAGTACATTGTATGTTAGCAGCGCATGTTGGGTAAGTATCTGTTGAGACGGAGCTTTGATGAGCAGATCGTCTAAATACGGAATTATTGTCACTCCCAGGGATCTGAGGTGAGCTATCATCACAGACATTACTTTGGTGAATACCCGAGGCGCTGATGACAGGCCAAACGGCAGAGCCTGAAACTGGTAATGGTTCTGGCGTATTGCAAATCGTAAGAATTTCTGATGAGGCTGCCAAATTGGAATGTGTAAGTACGCATCCTTGAGGTCTAGCGCAATCATAAATTCCTTGGTCTCTAATCCCGCAATTACTGAGCGTAGAGACTCCATTTTGAATCTGTAGTAAGTTACGTACTGATTGAGTCCCTTTAAATTCAATATTGGTCTGACTGAGCCATCCGGCTTTGGGACCACAAATAGACTTGAATAATAACCCTGACCCTGTTGGTGTACAGGGACCGGAATCAACACTGCCGAATCCAGTAAGGACTGAATGGCAATTTGCAAAACTGTCCTCTTGTCGTCCGACAGAGGCAATCCTGTCTTGAAAAACCGCAGAGGCGGCAGACAGTCGAACTCTATTTTGTAACCTTTTAATACTAAATTGCGAATCCAGCCCTCCGCGGATGTGTGGAACCACGCCCCATGGAACTTCTGAAGGCGTGCTCCCACAATTGGAGAACCGAGATGGGCTGGTAACCCGTCATGCCACTGGCTTGTCGGTAACCTTAGCGTCTTGGCGAGTTGTGTTGGTTTGATGGAAACCACGTCCTCGACCACGTCTAGCAGGTGTGGCTGATCCTCTGCCACGTCCTCGAAAGGGCTGAGGTCTAAAAGATTTGAACGAAGGTCCAGCGTACCTTCTTCTTGGCGCAGGTGGAGGCAATGGTAAGAATACAGACTTACCTCCCGTAGCCTCCTTAATCCATGCGTCCAATTCTGGACCAAACAACTTCTTGCCATCGTAAGGCAATGCCTCTATACTTCGTTTGACCTCTGCCTCCGCTTGATAAGTACGCAGGTAAAGTGCTCTTCTTGCCGTAACTAGCGAAGATGAAATACGAGAAGTGAGCTGACAGACGTCAGTAGACGCTGTACAGAGATACTCTACAGCCTCAATCATTTGATTTACCTGAATTATCAGGTTTTCGTCATGTAAAGCAGATTTGAGTTCTGTAAGCCATATTATGAGCGCCTTAGTTACCCAAATGCCAACCAATCCAGGTCTTAGCATCACACCTGCTGCTACATACATGGTTTTTAGCATAGTTTCTATCTTGCGATCTGAAGGATCTTTAAGCGTAGTAGCTGCTGGCACTGGTATGGTTAATTTCTTGGTAAGCTTTGACACTGAAGAATCAACTATAGGTGGATTCTCCCATGTACACGTTACCGAGTCTGGAAAAGGATAACTAGACTTAAATCTGCGAGGTATAGAAAACCGTTTATCTGGATTCTGTCTTGTTTCTACTAACATCTCATTTAGAGAATCCGACACAGGAAAACTTACTGGCGTCTTCCGTCGTTTAGTAAATACGACCTGATCATTGGTGAGAGGCTGCTCAGCTTCAGGGAACTTTAGAGACTGCCGTACCGCTCTGATGAGATCATCAATGCCGGAACTGTTAACATCCTCGCTATCTGACTCCACTTCGCCCTCCTCACCCTCCTCGTGTTCCGTGAGGTCAGGTATGGAATCGTCAGAATGTAACATAGCAGACACTGGAAAATCATAAGACATATGAAAATTATCCCGTTTGCCCAAAATGGATTTGGACCTTACGCAAGGCTGAGACGCCTCTGGTAGTTCTGGCGGTCTCACCCTAGCCTCAGATCTTAACGTTTCTCGCTCCAGACGAGCAGCGGTCATTTCCGTCTGAAAACTCTCCAGTACATTCACTAACCTACCCCACGGTGGGTCCGGTGAGGAAATTGGTTGTAAAACCGGAGGAGCAATGGTATTATGGACGGAATCCACAAAACATACTGTACATGTGGTAGATGCATTTGGTAACACACTGTCACATATTTTGCAATTAATCTTTTTAGTTTTCGCTGGTGCCTTACTCATTATGGCGACAGACAATACAATACACAAAACACAGACACCTGCACGACTCAGTAAAATAGCAATAAGGTGTCTCTGTATATAAATCTGACCAAGTGCAGTACACGTGGCCAGTACTACGAAATGTGATCCCAAATTCCCACTAACACCCCTGCGCCTTCCGGTGGTGTAGAGATGTAAGACAGGAACCTTCTGGAATCACAGAGGGAGACACAGGAAGCATGATTAATGGCTGCCACAGGAAGCATGGTTAATGGCTGCCACAGGAAGCATGGTTAATGGCTGCTATTTAAACATATAATCACAGTTCCATACTGATATTATAAACAGTCTCCCTGCCAGCAAAAGCCTCATTATATATTATATATATAAAATGTGCTTAAACATATCACTGATGTTATACACAGTCTCCTTGCCAGCAAAAGCCTCATTATATATTTTATATATAAAATGTGCTTAAACATATAATCACAAAATCATACTGATATTATTACAGTCTCAATTATTACAGTCTATCTGCCAGCAAAAGCCTCATTATATATTTCTATATATAAAATGTGCTTAACATTCACAGTACACATTCTATAAATGCATGAGACGCTGTAAAGATCTGCTGCTGTCCCCCCTCTACCCCCTTCGCAGCTGCTTAGTGTGCAGTGCGGGCCGGGCATCGGGCTGATAGCTTAGGACCCCCAGCGATACAAGCGGCGCTGGATCATTGACAGAAGCGGCAGCCTGAAGCAGGGAGATGTAGTGGCGGCCGTGTGTTCAAGTGCTGGAACGGAGACCCGGCGGCCAGATTACCCGCGGCCATCAGCTGTTCACTCGGCGGGCGACCTGCTGCCGCCGCCGCTATACCGAACACAAGCGCCTTTTTACACAGTCTCCCCTCCTCGGGACGGCAGCGAAAGCTGTCCGCCCCGTTCTCACATACCTGCAGTCTGTCCTGAGGCTCCGACGGGGCTTCTTCAACAAGCGCCGGCCAGCCAGTTCAGCAGGATGTGTGTGCTTGTGAGGGAGCTCTTTCAGAGAGGCCCGACACGCACGTGCTGCTATCAGCAGCTGCACTATCCCTGACCCTGCCTTTTGGAAGGGGGAAAGGGATGTGCCTTGTAGAAAAAATAAAGAAAAATAAAATATCTTCAATAGCCGAAACTTCAGTAGCTGCTACCTCGTTCAGCACAGAAAAAACACTGGGTAGTGACCAGGGATATGGAGGGGTGGAGTGTTACTAAATTTAAATATTCAGTGCTGTTTCCTGCGGAAGCCCGTCCATATCCCCAAGAGTACTCCAGTGACCCCTAGTGGATGAAAAAGAAATCTGGACCTTAATGGAACCCAAGTTTAGGCCCATAGTCACTCCTGACTGTAGGAAGTGCAGAAAACGACCCAGCTGAAATTCCTCTGTTGGGGCCTTCCTGGCCTCACACCACGCAACATATTTTCGCCAAATACGGTGATAATGGTTTGCGGTTACTTCTTTCCTGGCTTTTATCAGCGTAGGAATGACTTCCTCCGGAATGCCCTTTTCCTTTAGGATCCAGAATTCAACCGCCATGCCGTCAAACGCAGCCGCGGTAAGTCTTGGAACAGACAGGGCCCCTGCTGTAGCAGATCCTGTCTGAGTGGTAGAGGCCATGGGTCCTCTGATATCATTTCTTGAAGTTCTGGGTACCAAGCTCTTCTTGGCCAATCCGGAACCACGAGTATCGTTCTTACTCCTCGTTTTCTTATTATTCTCAGTACCATTGGTATGAGAGGCAGAGGAGGGAATACATAAACCGACTGGTACACCCACGGTGTCACTAGAGCGTCCACAGCTATTGCCTGAGGGTCCCTTGACCTGGCGCAATATCTAGTTTTTTGTTTAGGCGGGACGCCATCATGTCCACCTGTGGCCTTTCCCAACGGTTTACCAACAGTTGGAAGACTTCTGGATGAAGTCCCCACTCTCCCGGGTGTAGGTCGTGTCTGCTGAGGAAGTCTGCTTCCCAGTTGTCCACTCCCGGAATGAACACTGCTGACAGTGCTAAGACGTGATTTTCCGCCCATCGGAGAATCCTTGTGGCTTCTGCCATCGCCATCCTGCTTCTTGTGCCGCCCTGTCGGTTTACATGGGCGACTGCCGTGATGTTGTCTGATTGGATCAGTACCGGCTGGTTTTGAAGCAGAGGCCTTGCCAGACTTAGGGCATTGTAAATGGCCCTCAGTTCCAGAATATTTATGTGTAGGGACGACTCCTGACTTGACCAAAGTCCTTGGAAATTTCTTCCCTGTGTGACTGCCCCCCAGCCTCGAAGGCTGGCATCCGTGGTTACCAGGACCCAGTCCTGTATGCCGAATCTGCGGCCCTCTTGAAGATGAGTACTCTGCAGCCACCACAGTAGAGATACCCTGGTCCTTGGAGACAGGGTTATCAGCCGATGCATCTGAAGATGCGATCCCGACCACTTGTCCAAGAGGTCCCACTGAAAGGTTCTTGCATGGAACCTGCCGAATGGAACTGCTTCGTAGGAAGCTACCATTTTTTCCAGGACTCGCGTGCAGTGATGCACCGACACCTGTTTTGGTTTCAGGAGGCCTCTGACTAGAGATGACAGCTCCTTGGCTTTCTCCTGCGGGAGAAACACTTTTTTCTGTTCTGTGTCCAGAACCATCCCCAGGAACAGTAGATGCGTCGTAGGAACCAGCTGCGACTTTGGAATATTCAGAATCCAGCCGTGCTACTCTGACAAACAACTGCTCCCTGGACCTCGCCTTTATAAGGAGATTGTCCAAGTACTGGATAATTCTTTCGGCCAATACCTTGGTAAATACCCTCGGTGCCGGGGACAGACCAACGGCAACGTCTGGAATTGGTAATGACAATTCTGTACCACAATTTTGAGGTACTCCTGGTGAGGAGGGTAAATAGGGACATGCAGGTAAGCATCCTTGTCCAGTGATACCCTGAAATTCTCCAGGCTTGCAATAATCGCCCTGAGCGATTCCATTTTGAACTTGAACCTTCGTATATAAGTGTTCAAGGATTTCAATTTTAGAATGGGTCTCACCGAACCGTCTGGTTTCGGTACCACAACATTTTTGGAATAGTAACCCCGGCCTTGTTGAAGGAGGGGTACCTTGATTTCACCTGCTGGAAGTACAGCTTGTGAATTGCCGCCAGTACTAACTCCCTATATCCGAGGGCAGCAGGCAAGGCTGATGTGAGGTAACGGCGAGGGGGAGTTGCCTCGAACTCCAGCTTGTATCCCTGTGATACTACTTGCAGAACCCAGTGATTCACCTGTGGGCAAACCCACTGGTCCCTGAAGTTCCCGAGACGCGCCCCCACCGCACCTGTCTGTGGAGCCCCAGCGTCATGCTGTGGACTCAGAGGAAGCGGGGGAAGATTTTTGATCCTGGGAACTGGCTGTCTGTGCAGCTTTTTCCTTCTTCCCTTGTGCAGAAAGGAAGCGCCTTTGGCCCCCTTGCTTTTCTGAAGCCAAAAGGACTGTACCCGATAATACAGTGCTTTCTTAGGGTGTGAGGAAACCTGAGGTAGAAATTTTTCTTCCCAGCTGTTGCTGTGGATACAAGGTCCCAGAGACCATCCCCAAACAATTCCTCACCCTTATAAGGCATAATCTCCATGTGCCTTTTAAAGTCAACATCACCTGTCCACTGCCGGGTCTCTAATACCCTCCTGGCAGAATGGACCTTGCATTAATTCTGGACGCCAGCCGGCAAATATCCCTCTGTGCATCCCTCATATATAAGACTACGTCTTTAATATGCTCTATGTTAGCACCATATTCTCCCTGTCTAGGGTATTAATATTATCTGACAGGGTATCAGACCCTGCTGCAGCAGCACTATTCATGCTGAGGCAATTGCAGGTCTCAGTATAATACCTGAGTGTGTATATACAGACTTCAGGATAGCCTCCTGCTTTTTATCAGCAGGCTCCTTTAAAGTGGCCGTATCCTAAGACGGCAGTGCCACCTTTTATGACAAACGTGTGAGCGCCTTATCCACCCTAGGGGATATCTCCCAACGTGACCTATCCTCTGGCGGGAAAGGGTACGCCAGCAGTAATTTTTTTTTGAAATTACCAGTTTCTTATCGGGGGAACCCACGCTTCTTCACACACTTCATTCACTCATCTGATGGGGGAAAAAAACACCGGCTGCTTTTTCTCCCCAAACATAAAACCCCTTTTATGTGGTACTTGGGTTAATGTCAGAAATGTGTAACACAATTTTTATTGCCGAGATCATGCAACGGATGTTCCTAGTGGATTGTGTATATGTCTCAACCTCGTCGACACTGGAGTCAGACTCCGTGTCGACATCTGTGTCTGCCATCTGAGGTAACGGGCGTTTTTTTTGAGCCCCTGATGGCCTTTGAGACGCCTGGGCAGGCGCGGGCTGAGAAGCCGGCTGTCCCACAGCTGTTACGTCATCCAGCCTTTTATGTAAGGAGTTGACACTGTCGGTTAATACCTTCCACCTATCCATCCGCTCTGGTGTCGGCCCCACAGGGGGCGACATCCCATTTATCGGCATCTGCTCCGCCTCCACATAAGCCTCCTCATCAAACATGTCGACACAGCCGTACCGACACACCGCACACACACAGGGAATGCTCTGACTGAGGACAGGACCCCACACAGCCCTTTGGGGAGACAGAGAGAGAGTATGCCAGCACACACCAGAGCGCTATATAATGTAGGGATAAACACTATCACTGAGTGAATTTTCCCCAATAGCTGCTTGTATAAACAATATTGCGCCTAAATTTAGTGCCCCCCCTCTCTTTTTAACCCTTTGAGCCTGAAAACTACAAGGGAGAGCCTGGGGAGCTGTCTTCCAGCTACACTGTGAAGAGAAAATGGCGCCAGTGTGCCGAGGGAGATAGCTCCGCCCCTTTTTCGCGGACTTTTCTCCCGCTTTTTTATGGATTCTGGCAGGGGTAATTATCACATATATAGCCTCTGGGGCTATATATTGTGATTATTTTGCCAGCCAAGGTGTTTTTATTGCTGCTCAGGGCACCCCCCCCCCCAGCGCCCTGCACCCTCAGTGACCGGAGTGTGAAGTGTGTATGAGGAGCAATGGCGCACAGCTGCAGTGCTGTGCGCTACCTTGGTGAAGACTGAAGTCTTCTGCCGCCGATTTTCCGGACCATCTTCATGCTTCTGGCTCTGTAAGGGGGACGGCGGCGCGGCTCCGGGAACGAACACCAAGGACGGGTCCTGCGGTCGATCCCTCTGGAGCTAATGGTGTCCAGTAGCCTAAGAAGCCCAAGCTAGCTGCAAGCAGGTAGGTTCGCTTCTTCTCCCCTTAGTCCCTCGATGCAGCGAGCCTGTTGCCAGCAGGTCTCACTGTAAAATAAAAAACCTAAAATAAACTTTCTTTCTAGGAGCTCAGGAGAGCCCCTAGTGTGCATCCAGCTCGGCCGGGCACAGAAATCTAACTGAGGTCTGGAGGAGGGTCATAGTGGGAGGAGCCAGTGCACACCAGATAGTACCTAATCTTTCTTTTAGAGTGCCCAGTCTCCTGCGGAGCCCGTCTATTCCCCATGGTCCTTACAGAGTTCCCAGCATCCACTAGGACGTCGGAGAAATAAGATTTTACTTACCGGTAAATCTATTTCTCGTAGTCCGTAGTGGATGCTGGGGACTCCATAAGGACCATGGGGAATAGACGGGCTCCGCAGGAGACATGGGCACTTTAAGAAAGAATCTAGATTCTGGTGTGCTCTGGCTCCTCCCTCTATGTCCCTCCTCCAGACCTCAGTTAGAGAAACTGTGCCCGGAAGAGCTGACAGTACAAGGAAAGGATTTTGAAAATCCAGGGCAAGATTCATACCAGCCACACCAATCACACCGTATAACTTGTGATAAACTTACCCAGAACAGTATGAACAACAACAGAGCATCAGTTCAACCCTGATGCAACAATAACATAGCCCTTATTGCAGCAATAACTATATACAAGTATTGCAGAAGAAGCCCGCACTTGGGACGGGCGCCCAGCATCCACTACGGACTACGAGAAATAGATTTACCGGTAAGTAAAATCTTATTTTCTCTAACGTCCTAGTGGATGCTGGGGACTCGGTAAGGACCATGGGGATTATACCAAAGCTCCCAAACGGGCGGGAGAGTGCGGATGACTCTGCAGCAGCGAATGAGCAAACACAAGGTCATCCTCAGCCAGGGTATCAAACCTGTAGAACTTTGCAAAAGTGTTTGAACCTGACCAAGTAGCCGCTCGGCACAGCTGTAATGCAGAGACCCCTCGGGCAGCCGCCCAAGAAGAGCCCACCTTACATAGTAACATAGTATCTGAGGTTGAAAAAAGACAATTGTCCATCGAGTTCAACCTATTTGTGGTCTCCTATGCATGATGATTTGACTAAAATTTCTGACTGATGCTGCTGTCAGCCGTTGCATTTTATCCCTATTTATAGTAACTATAATGCATGACTATGCACCATAACCCTGGATATCCTTATCCATTAGGAATTTATCTAACCCATTCTTAAAGGTGTTGATAGATTCCGCCATTACAACTCCCTCAGGCAGTGAATTCCAAACACGTATTGTCCTTGCTGTGAAAAAGCCTTTACGCCGTATTGTGCGGAATCTCCTCTCCTCTAACCTGAGCGAGTGTCCACGAGTCCTTTGTGTTGATCTAACCAAAAACAGGTCCCGCGCAAGATCTGTATATTGTCCCCTTATATATTTGTAGATGTTGATCATGGGGGTCATTCCGAGCGATTAGTCGCTAATGCGCATGCGCAATGTCCGCAGTGCGACTGCGCCAAGTAAATTTGCTATGCAGTTTGGTTTTTTACTCACGGCATTACAAGGTTTTTTCTTCGTTCTGGTGATCGTAATGTGATTGACAGGAAGTGGGTGTTTCTGGGCGGAAACTGGCCGTTTTATGGGTGTGTGCGAAAAAACGCTACAGTTTCTGGGAAAAACGCGGGAGTGGCTGGAGAAACGGAGGAGTGTCTGGCCGAACGCTGGGTGTGTTTGTGACGTCAAACCAGGAACGAAACTGACTGAACTGATCGCAGATGCCGAGTAAGTCTGGAGCTACTCAGAAACTGCTAAGAAGTGTCTATTCGCAATTCTGCTAATCTTTCGTTCGCAATTTTGATAAGCTAAGATTCACTCCCAGTAGGCGGCGGCTTAACGTGTGCAAAGCTGCTATAAGCAGCTTGCGAGCGAACAACTCGGAATGACCCCCCATATCCCCTCTTAATCTCCGCTTTTCCAATGTAAACATGCCTTTTCCAATATTCCATCGTCTCCATGTCCTTAATTAGTTTGGTCGCCCTCCTCTGAACCTTTTCTAGCTCCAGGATATCCTTTTTGTAGTACGGTGCCCAGAATTGTACACAGTATTCAAGGTGTTGCCTCACTAGTGATTTAGATAACGGGAGTATAATACTCTCGTCCCTAGCATCAATACCCCGTTTTATGCATGCTAATAACTTATTAGCCTTCTTTGCTGCAGTCCTATTTTGGGTACTACTGCTTAGTTTGCTATCTATGAGGACACCTAAGTCCTTTTCCAGTACAGAATCCCCTAATTTTACCCCATTTAGTAGGTAGGTGTAATTTTTGTTCTGGTTACCACAGTGCATTACCTTACACTTGTCTGTGTTGAAGCGCATTCTCCATTTGGCTGCCCATGCAGCTATTTAACTATTTAGCTATTTAATTTAACTAAGTCGTTCTGAAGAGACTCGGCATCCTCCTCTGTATTTATAGCCTTACACAATTTGGTATCATCTGCAAAAATTGACACCATGCTCTCTAGACCTTCTGTTAGGTCGTTAATGAAAATATTGAACAATAGCGGTCCTAATACTGAGCCTTGCGGCACACCACTTAGCACTTCAGTCCAAGTTGAAAAAGATCCATTAACCACAACGCGCTGCTCCCTATTATCTAACCAGTTTTTGACCCAAGTGCATATTGTGCTTCCTAGCCCTGAATCTTGTAGCTTGTAGATAAGTCTCATGTGTGGTACAGTATCGAACGCTTTGGCAAAGTCTAAAAAGATTACATCCACGTCTTTACCCTGATCTAGGTTTGCGCTTACTGTTTCATAAAAGCCAAGTAAGTTGGTTTGACAGGATCTATCCTTCATAAACCCATGTTGATTCCTTTTAATGACCTTATTGACTTCAAGGAACTTCTGAATACTATCTCTTAGAATACCTTCCAATACTTTCCCCACTATAGATGTAAGACTAACTGGTCTATAATTACCTGGTTCAGCTTTACTTCCCTTTTTGAATATAGGCACTACTTCTGCTATACGCCAGTCTTTGGGAACCATACCTGATATAACTGAATCCTTAAAGATCAAAGATAGCGGTTTTGCCAGTTCAGAGTGAAGCTCCATTAGAACCCTTGGGTGAATACCATCGGGCCCTGGTGATTTATTAATCTTTAAATGTTTTAATCGGTCACAGACTACTTCCTCGCTTAAATAAGTACCTATCAGTGGGATATTCTCATTATTGAGATTGTGTGTCAGTCCCTGAATTGGGTCCTCTCTAGTGAATACTGTTGAAAAAAACTCATTTATTGTGCCCGCTATGTCATTATCATTTTTGCTTAAGACTCCCAACTTGTCTTTTAAAGGGCCTATACTCTCCTTCTTTAATCTCCTGCTATCAATGTATTTAAAGAATTTTTTGGGATTCGCTTTGCTTTCCTTTGCTACTAGTTTTTCAGTTTCTACTTTAGCCGCTCTTATTTCCTTTTTGCAAATTTTGTTACATTCCTTATAGTGCTGAAATGACTGCTTCCCCGTCAGATTTGTATTTTTTAAATGCTCGCCTTTTTCTTGCCCATAAGTTCCTTAATCTTTTTGTTAAGCCACATCGGTTTATGATTTTTATTCCTTTTTTTTGCTGCTCATAGGAATAAATTTGAGTGTATTTTTAGCTAGCAGGAATTTTAGTACCTCCCATTTCTCCGTAGTATTTTTTCCTAAAAACAAACCTTCCCATTCAATATCCCTGAAAAATACCCTCATCTTTTCAAAATTTGCTTTGCTAAAGTTTAGAGTCCTAGTTGAGCCAGTATAGGGCTGTTTATGGAAACTGATATTGAATGTGACCATATTGTGGTCGCTGTTTCCTATGGGTTCCCCTACTATAATACCCGATACCAAATCCCCATTGTTTGTTAATACCAGGTCTAAGATTGCATTGTACCTAGTTGGTTCCTCAATTAGTTGGACTAAGTAGTTATCATTAAGTGTGTTTACAAACATATTGCCCCTAGCAGTATCACATGAATCGTTTTTCCAATTTATCTCTGGATAGTTAAAATCTCCCATCACTACTATGTCTCCTACTCCTGCTGCTTTTTCAATTTGCTTTAGTAACAATTCCTCATCAGATGCGTTGATACCAGGTGGCCTATAGCATACACCCAATACTAACTTTTTTATACCTTTTTCCCCGCATGCAATTTCTACCCATAATGTCTCGACAGTGTCTACAGTCCCCTCCTGAATATCTTCCCGTATATCAGGTTTTAAAAACGGCTTTACGTAAAGACACACCCCTCCACCCTTTTTATTTAGTCTCTCTCTCCTAAACAGTGTATAGCCCTCTAGATTAACTGTCCAATCATGAGAATCATCCCACCAAGTTTCAGTGGAATGGGCCTTAATTGATTTTGGCAGTGGCAATCCAGCCGCAGAATGAGCCTGCTGAATCGTGTTACAGATCCAGCGAGCAATAGTTTGCTTTGAAGCAGGCGCACCAAGCTTGTTGGAAGCATACAGGATAAACAAAGAGTCTGTTTTCCTGACTCTAGCCGTTCTGGCTACATAAACCTTCAAAGCCCTGACCACATCAAGGAACTCGGAATCCTCCAAGTCAGTAGTAGCCACAGGCACCACAATAGGTTGGTTTATATGAACAGATGAAACCACTTTTGGCAGGAATTGTGGACGGGTCCGCAACTCTGCTCTACCCGCATGGAAAACCAGATAGGGGCTTTTATGTGACAAAGCCGCTAATTCTGACACACGCCTAGCCGTAGCCAATGCTAGTAGCATGACCACCTTCCACGTGAGATATTTCAATTCCACCGTTTTGAGTGGTTCAAACCAGTGGGATTTCAGGAAACTCAACACCACGTTAAGATCCCAAGGTGCCACCGGTGGCACAAAAGGGGGCTGAATATGCAGCACTCCCTTCACAAACGTCTGTACTTCAGGTAGAGAAGCCAGCTCTTTTTGAAAGAAAATGGATAGGGCCGAAATCTGGACCTTAATGGAACCCAATTTTAGGCCCAAAGTCACTCCTGACTGTAGGAAGTGAAGGAAACGGCCCAGCTGGAATTCCTCCGTAGGGGCATTCCTGGCCTCACACCAAGCAACATATTTTCGCCATATACGGTGATAATGTTGAGCTGTCACGTCCTTCCTAGCCTTTATCAGCGTAGGAATGACCTCATCCGGAATGCCTTTTTCCGCTAGGATCCGGCGTTCAACCGCCATGCCGTCAAACGCAGCCGCGGTAAGTCTTGGAACAGACAGGGCCCTTGTTGCAACAAGTCCTGTCTTAGAGGAAGAGGCCATGAGTCCTCTGTGAGCATTTCTTGCAGATCTGGATACCAAGTCCTTCTTGTCCAATCCGGAACAATGAGTATTGTTCTCACTCCTCTTTTTCTTATGATTCTCAACACCTTGGGTATGAGAGGAAGAGGAGGAAATACATAGACCGATTGGAACACCCACGGTGTCACCAGGGCGTCTACAGCCATCGCCTGAGGGTCTCTTGACCTGGCGCAATACCTCTGTAGTTTCTTGTTGAGGCGGGATGCCATCATGTCCACCTGTGGCAGTGCCCACCGACTTGCAATCTGTGCGAAGACTTCTTGATGAAGTCCCCACTCCCCCAGGTGGAGGTCGTGCCTGCTGAGGAAGTCTGCTTCCCAGTTGTCTACCCCCGGGATGAACACTGCTGACAGTGCGCTTTTGTGATTCTCCGCCCAGCGAAGAATTCTGGTGGCTTCCGCCATCGCCACCCTGCTCCTTGTGCCGCCTTGTCGGTTTACATGAGCCACAGCGGTGATGTTGTCTGACTGAATCAGAACTGGTTGACCGCGAAGCAGGGTCTCTGCTTGACGTAGTGCGTTGTAAATGGCCCTTAGTTCCAGGATGTTGATGTGAAGGCAAGTCTCCTGACTTGACCACAGACCTTGGAAATTTCTTCACTGTGTGACTGCTCCCCACCCTCAGAGGCTTGCATCCGTGGTCACCAGGACCCAGTCCTGAATGCCGAATCTGCGGCCCTCGAGAAGGTGAGCACTCTGCAGCCACCACAGGAGAGACACCCTGGCCCTGGGGGATAGGGTGATTAACCGATGCATCTGAAGATGTGATCCGGACCATTTGTCCAGTAAGTCCCATTGAAAGGTCCTCGCATGGAACCTGCCGAAGGGAATGGCCTCGTATGATGCCACCATCTTTCCCAGGACTCGAGTGCAGTGATGCACCGACACCTGTTTTGGTTTTAATAGGTCCCTGACCAGTGTCATGAGTTCCTGAACTTTCTCTATCGGGAGATAAACCCTTTTCTGGTCTGTGTCCAGAATCATGCCCAGGAAAGGCAGACGAGTCGTAGGAACCAACTGCGACTTTGGAATATTTAGAATCCAGCCGTGTTGCCGTTACACTTCCAGAGAACGTGCTACGCTGATCAGCAACTGCTCTCTTGACCTCGCTTTTATGAGGAGATCGTCCAAGTATGGGATAATTGTGACCCCTTGCTTCCGCAGGAGTACCATAATTTCCGCTATTACCTTGGTAAATATTCTCGGAGCCGTGGAGAGACCAAACGGCAACGTCTGAAATTGGTAATGACAATCCTGTAACACAAATCTGAGGTACGCCTGATGAGGTGGATAAATGGGGACATGAAGGTATGCATGCTTTATGTCCAGAGACACCATAAAATCCCCCCCTTCCAGGCTTGCAATGACCGCTCTCAGCGATTCCATCTTGAACCGGAACCTTTTTAGGTACATGTTCAGGGATTTTAAAAATTCAATATGGGTCTGACCACAAACATGGTCGAATAATAACCATTTCCTTGTTGAAGGAGGGGAACCTTGACCACCACCTGTTGAAGATACAATTTGTGAATTGCAGTTAACACTATTTCCCTCTCTAAGGAGGAAGCTGGCAGGGCCGATTTGAGGTATCGGTGATGGGGCATCTCTTCGAATTTCAGCTTGTATCCCTGAGACACAATATCTATTGCCCAGGGATCCAACTGGGAGTGAACCCACTTGTGGCTGAAATTTCGGAGATGCGCCCCCACCGGGCCTAGCTCCGCCTGTGGAGCCCCAGCGTCATGCGGTGGATTTAGTGGAAGCCGGGGAGGACTTCTGTTCCTGGGAACTAGCTGTGTTGTGCAGCTTCTTTCCTCTGCCCCTGCCCCTGGTAAGAAAGGACGCACCTCGGACTTTCTTGTTTTTCTGTGATCGAAAGGACTGCATTTGGTAATACGGTGCTTTCTTAGGCTGTGAGGAAACATATGGCAAAAAATTTGACTTTCCAGCCATAGCTGTGGAGACCAGGTCCGAGAGACCCTCCCCAAACAATTCCTCACCCTTGTAAGGTAAAACCTCCATGTGCCTTTTTGAGTCGGCATCACCTGTCCATTGCTGAGTCCACAGGACCCTTCTGGCAAAAATCGACATAGCATTTATTCTAGACCTAGTAGGCTAATGTCTCTCTGAGCATCTCTCATATAAAGGACAGCGTCTTTAATATGCCCCAGGGTCATTAATAGAGTATCCTTGTCTAAGGTATCAAGTTCCTCAGATAAGGTATCCGTCCATGCTGCTACAGCACTACACATCCAAGCCGACGCGAGTGCCGGCCTCAGCAAGGTACCCGAATGTGTATAAATGGACTTCAGGGTACCCTCCTGTTTTCTATCCGCAGCATCTTTGAGGGTAGCCGTATCCTGTGACGGCAGGGCTACCTTCTTGGATAAGCGTGTCAAAGCTTTGTCCACCCTAGGGGAGGATTCCCAGCGTAACCTGTCCGTTGGCGGGAAAGGATACGCCATAAGAATCCTTTTGGAAATCTGCAGTTTTTTATCTGGAGATTCCCAAGCCTTTTCACATAACTCATTGAGCTAGTGTGAGGGGGGAAAAGTTACCTGCGGCTTCTTTTCCCCATACATATGAACCATCATACATATAACCTCCATACATATAACATATATACATATAACATATAACATACATATAACCTCCTATCAGGGACTGGGGTTTCCTCTGTGATGTGCAACACATCCTTAATAGCTATAATCATATAACGGATGGATTTAGCCAATTTTGGCTGTAACTTTGCAACATCGTAATCGACCCTGGAGTCAGAATCCATGTCGGTGGCAGTGCTGTGCGTTACCTCATGTGAAGAACGGAGTCTTCTGCCGCCGATTTTGAAGTCTTCTTGCTTCTCATACTCACCCGGCTTCTGTCTTCCGGCTCTGCGAGGGGGACGGCGGCGCGGCTCTGGGATCGGACGACGAGGGTGAGATTCTGTGTACGATCCCTCTGGAGCTAATGGTGTCCAGTAGCCTAAGAAGCAGGACCTAGCTTCAGAGAGTAGGGCTGCTTCTCTCCCCTCTGTCCCACGATGCAGGGAGTCTGTTGCCAGCAGAGCTCCCTGAAAATAAAAAAACTAACAAAATACTTTCTTACAGCAAGCTCAGGAGAGCTCACTGAATAGCACCCAGCTCGTCCGGGCACAGATTCAAACTGGAGGAGGGACATAGAGGGAGGAGCCAGAGCACACCAGAATCTAGATTCTTTCTTAAAGTGCCCATGTCTCCTGCGGAGCCAGTCTATTCCCCATGGTCCTTACGGAGTCCCCAGCATCCACTAGGACGTTAGAGAAATACCCTTTCCCTACCTAAAACATTTTATAATTTCTATTATTGTTTGAGGTCTCCTATATAATTGCCCAGATCTGTCACTCTGTGACTGTGTGGCTAACGCTGGGCGTGGCTAGGAGCTCTCATTGGGTTAGAAGCCGGTCTATCACACCCAGTTCACAGCTGATTGGGATCGGTACAGACCATAAAAAAATAAAAAATAAAAAATAAAGTACTGTACCTGCCAAAAAGGGAACAGCTGCTGGAGGGTATGCCACTGCATCTGCAGAAAGTCTCTGCACTGTAGATAGGGAAAAAAAAAACCTTTTACTGCAGCATCCTATGGGGGTCATTCTGACCTGATCACTCACTGCAGTTCATTGCAGTGCAGCGATCAGGTCAGAACTGCACATGCGCCGGCTGTTGTTGCCTAGCGATCACTTCTGCCTGATTGACAAGAAGAGACGGTCGCTGGGCGGGAGGGGGTGGCACGGCGGCATTCGCTCTCCGTTTTGTGGCCGCGGTCCGGCCAACGCAAGCGTGGTCGGACCGCGAGGTGGGCAGGCCACAGCGGCTGTGTGACGCAGCCACTGTGACCCGGGCAGCGACGAGTAACTCTCAGCCAGCCGCAGGAGCTGCGCTGGCTGGGAGTTACTCTTCAAGCACAAAAGCATAGCCACTGTGCGATGCTTTTGTACTTGTGCGGAGGGGGGGGGGGGGGGCCTGACATGAGGGGCGAACTAGACCTGTGCTGGGCGTCCCCCGGCATGTCAGTGTAAGTGATCGTAGCTGTGCTAAATTTAGCACAGCTACAATCAGGTCAATCCCCACTCCCTAGCCGCGAAAGCTGCTGCGCGTGATGTCACAGAAGTGCCTCCCCGCCAAAGCCACGCACAGATCCCCAGAGGCCCTGACTCCACAACACAGCACCTGGCCGGCCGGCCGACCGGCCTGGAAGCCCCGAGATGGCTAATGTAACGGATAGAGTGGGTGATATCACGGAGGGTAATGTCTGGAAGCGGACAATGACATTGCACAGCACTCTCACCTTTTACATTGATTCAGCGAGTCAGTCAATTCTGCCAGCCAGTCACTATTGTTAGCACCGGTGTCCCAACGCGCCACATTACAGGGAAGTATACACACTAAATAAACTACAGCTCCCAGCAACCCTTAGCGCCGAAGCAGTCGGGTGCTAAGGGCTGCTGGGAGCTGTAGTTTCAGTGTATCTTCTTCCCTGTTATGCGGTGCGTTGGGACACCGCTGCTAACAATAGTGATTGGCTGCTATGCGAGTCTCTGGGAGAGCCACTGCCAAAGGGAAGACAGCAGCCTAGCTGCTTCCAGGAGGAGAAGCATTACCCGCCCCTCCCCCACTCGCAATACCTCCGGGCCCCACCCACACACACCCCCTCCACCACCCACGGTGGCTCCGGACCCCTCCCCCACCACCCACCCTTCCCCACCCCCGCACTGGACGCCCACCCGCGGCACCTGCCCTTCCCCCACCACCGCACCAGATCCTCCACCACCCCTTCCCCACCCCCGGCACCCCCGGCTCACCTCCCCCATCCGCGTCTCCCCCAAACCACTGCACCTACTAGGTGATTCATCAGGCCCTGCGTGCGCTGTTCACGCCGTTGCAAAGGCCAACGACCCCTTAACCATTGCACGCCCTTTGTCCGTGCAATATTTAACCACTCGCACAATTATGACTGGAGGTAATACTCCATATAATACAACTATTGCACGCACAAGAGCGTGCAAGGGTTAAGGGGCATAGCCCCTCACAACGGTGTGAAGAGCGCCCATAGGGCGCGATGAATCACCTAGTTGTATTAAACTTTATTAAACTTTCTACAAAGGACAGTTGAAGAAATTGCATATTCAGATTCTATTTAATTCTAAATAAATATCTAGAATCTATTTGTCCTCTTTAAAAGAGTTGATAGTGACAATGGAGCCCAATATTTTTTTCATTTCTAAAGTGAATTCCTACACACCTCTGTGGGTGGGTGGGTGGGTGGGTGGGTGGGGGTGTGTGTGTGTGTGTGTGTGTGTGTGTGTGTGTGTGTGTGTGTGTGTGTGTGTGTGTGTGTGTGTGTTGTAACATCTCTTAATGTGAAAGTAAAAGCTAGACATTATTTTAGTTTCAGAATGAATAGAAGCTAGCCATAGCTACGTGACAAAAAGCGCATTCACATGACAAAACTGAAAGGATTAATGCCTGCTCAGAGTAACAGAAATACCAAAAACAAAACATCACAGAACTTGGACATAGAGAACTTATATGGGTAAATAAATTAGTGTACAACCCTACTCTGCTAATATTCAACACACCATATTCAGATCTTTACTTATGATAAATTACTAAGGTTGAAAGTGTTTGCCATGATGTCCAATCTACATTAGCTTGTTCCACCATTCAACCGTTGGAATGGTGGAAAAAGCTAATGTAGACTGGAAATAAAGTAAAACACTTTTTATACTAGTAGAAGCGCCAACTGTATTTAACTTCAACCTATACAACATTATGTTAAAGACTGCCCATATTGTGGAAGGCAATGCAATCATTGCTAAACAAATATAGGTAGTGTACAAAAACAGCTAAAAACTGAAACACAATAAAGACAGCTATTCGAGCACTGGGGCAACACATGCAACCAAATACATTCTGTATTCTTATTCCTGGTTGTTTATGGTGGTAATGATCCCTCAGGCATCACTACATAACAAGCTATTCATCATTCAGTTCTGGCCACTGGGAAAGGCATGCCGCCAGATCTGGCCACTGGGAAAGGCATGCCGCCAGATCTGGCCACTGGGAAAGGCATGCCGCCAGATCTGGCCACTGGGAAAGGCATGCCGCCAGATCTGGCCACTGGGAAAGGCATGCCGCCAGATCTGGCCACTGGGAAAGGCATGCCGCCAGATCTTGGCCACTGGGAAAGGCCATCATGGTCCTGCTCAAATGGTTATTCATTCACACGTTCACTAGGGATGGTGTACTGTCATGCCATCAGAAAATAAATGCTGCAATATGGCAAGATGATCACTTAGCACCATTATATATTAGCACAGACCTTGTCGGAAACACCCATTGGAGTTCCATGTACACACACATTGCGGCCATATCCCCAATGGATGGACAGCGACGGGTGTTTTCGGGGTGGTGACGCGGCTGCGTGGCGTGAACCAGGACAGTTTTCGGGGTGGCTGCAGGTATCCACTCTAATGAAAAAATGGCTGCTGACCGCCTGACAGCTCTAGATCCAATGCATTTGCAATTAGATTGTAGACGCATCAGGGCGGGCAAGGGGGGGGAGGCAGCCTCACACATACTGGGCGGACCCCAGGATGTGCAGAGATGACCGCAGATCTGGCTGCGTTCATCTCTGAATAACCCTCTATGTCCACAGAGATGTGCAGCTGGTGTTTATAAAGTGAATACGTATATAATAAATAATACACAGTGGAAATGATCGCTATTATGACTGCACTATATTCCTAAGATGATAGATTGATAGATTGTACCATACAGCAGGACACAGACAACTCAAATTCTGTTAATAGCTATCTGAATGAAAGCATTGGAGAATGAAATTTGGTTTCTTGAACATTTTTCACATTTCAGACATGATCTGTAATATATAGTAACAAAGAACTCAGAATTCATCAGGATCTACTAAGATTAAGATGTTCACATGAATAGAAAACGGTCCCTAAAAATGAGCAGCAACAAAAGATTTTTAGGCGCATTGACTAGTTTTGTTGGAATTTACCCTATAATGTCCCATCTACGTTTCCACTGCATGATATTTCACTTGAAAGCATGTAATTACAGATAAGAAACCATTTATCTCCATTTACATACATTTAAGTAAGAACTGTTAATGTATCCCACAAAACAACACCTACAAGTAGTGGAATAGAGAAAATGCTCATGATTGGCATGAGTTGTAAGACATAATGGGCAGCACTGACAGTGTGATGGTAAAGCTGGCCAGGTCATACTATTTTGAGTGGCATTTCTCTGGACTTTTTTTTTTTTTGTGAGGCACACAATCGATCGTTTAACGACGGGTCGTTAGTACATTGGGGGTAATTCCAAGTTGATCGCAGCAGGAATTTTGTTAGCAGTTGGGCAAAACCATGTGCATAGCAGGGGAAGCAGATTTAACATGTGCAGAGAGAGTTAGATTTGGGTGTGGTGTGTTCAATCTGCAATCTAATTTGCAGTGTAAAAATAAAGCAGCCAGTATTTACCCTGCACAGAAACAAAATAACCCACCCAAATCTAACTCTCTCTGCACATGTTATATCTGCCTCCCCTGCAGTGCACATGTTTTTGCCCAACTGCTAACAAAATTCCTGCTGCGATCAACTTGGAATTACCCCCATTGTGCGTCACTCGTGTGCCCAGGACTGCCAGGGAGCTGCCGGGAAGTTCAAAGGAAATCGTGATACGACTCACATCGGATGCGGGTCGTCCTGATGTACGGCCAGCATAAGCATTACTGCCTCCTAGCACTGAGGTCATGGGTTCGATTCCCACCATTGCCTTAACTGTGTGGAGTTTGTATATTCTCCCTGTGCTTAGCTCCAGGTATTCTGGTTTCCTCCCACAATCCAAAAATATACTGGTAGGTTAATTGGCTCCTGACAAAAATTAACCTACCAGTAATTGCACATGTGGTAGGGAATATAGATTGTAAGCTCCACTGAGGCAGGGACTGACGTGAATGGGCAAATATTCTCTGCAAACCGCTGTGGAATATGTGTGCGCTAATAATAATACTAAGTCAATAAAACTTACCAGCATGCTAAAGGAGGTCCGGCGCTGCCTTTCCAGCTCTTCATCACTGGACTCATCTTCATCACTGATAACTAACGGATACATTACGCTTCCCAGTCTGCAGCACTGTGCATCTTAGTGAAACATACTACCACATATGTATATTCTATATATAAAGAACTTCCTTCAATCCGTCAAACTTGTTGTGCTCGTTCTCCCTCTTGTGAAGCAGGCTGTCACAGCTCTGTTTCTCACTGTGGTTTGGTTGTAAAAGGAAATTACTTTCGTATTTAGGTAATTCATCATCTCGGTCCTAGAGACCAATAGTTTCAGTTTGAAAAACAGCCTCCTCTATATGTGTGGAGACAATAACCTGAACACACTCCCAGGTAAAGGGCATGGCCTTGTACTCAGTCACCAGCTGTGTGCGCGCACTTCTCGAAAGCTAGAGATTAAGTTAATGATTCTTTTGCACTCCCTTACACTATATCTCCCCTTATTACAATGAAATGATAGCTTGAACAATTTCATTGCACTATTATCTAGTATGGCAGCTTTCAAAACTGTATTTGTAGCAGCTGCCAGGTTACTGTATTGTGTAAGACTGCGCTGCAACTGCCTAATAAGACAGCAAAAAGTAGGGCACATAAGAAATGGCTCCAGTCAGCATTGCGGCCTTAAAATGATAACTTCGATAGCCTTGGAAGTATGGCGCCACAACAAACGCTACCAACTGCAAGTGCTAATGGGTATGTAGAAAATGAATCCAGTGGAGTCAACTCCATTTACATGAGAGTTGCTGCGATCTATCGCCCACCTGGGCCACACCAACAATTTCTTGAATATTTTTTTGACTGGCTCCCTTACTTCTTATCCTCTGACATCCCATCATTATGGTTAATTTCAGTATCCCTATTCACGGTCCACATTCTGCCTGTGCCTCCAAACTACTCTCTTTTCCCTCCTTTTTCAGCCTGTCTCAGTGGACCGACTCCTCTACTTGTTAGGACGGCCACTGCCTTTATCTACTTTTACCAGCTCTAGGCACCCAACACTTCAGAGACAGCACTGACTAAGGGACCTCATATTTAAGAACGATATGGACGATATAGTTACAAAAAAAATTAACTATATATTGTTCATATCGTTCAGTGTGGAGGCATGCGTGTCCCCGCAGTCGTTCATCATTGGTCTATCATAGTTTATCATTGCAAGCCAATTTGGACGATATTGATGTTTGCAATGTCAAATCGTTCATACAAATCATTCAGTGTGTATGAAAAAAATCGTTCATGGTTCATCATAGAAATCGCCCTTCTCGCACAGCATGTAGAGCCCTTAAGTCAGTATTAGCACTGGTGACAGCATCCTGCCTGTAGTCACAGCATAATTAAAAAAATAATCATTTGGTTGAAACCAGACAACCCTGCTGCTAAGTCAAAGGGCCATTACCCACTACTTATTCTTCTGGATCACTAGGCTGCATTTGACACTGTTGACCACTCTCTTCTCATACAAATGTTGCAATCACTAGGTCTTCAGAACACAGTTCCATAATAGTTTTCAAATTGCTATTTCAGTGTTTGTTTCTCCGAGTCCGCCTCCTCCATCAGTTGGAGTGCCGCAAGACTCAGTCCTAGGTCCTCTGCTTTTCTTTATCTATACTATGACTCTTGGCAAACTAATGAGCTCTTCCATATTTCAGTATTCTCTATATACAGCGGATACTCAAATCTACCTAACCTCCACAAATTTTGTTCATGCTACTGAATGTTTTTCTCCCATGTCATCTGGCCACCTTTACCTTAATCTTTCCAAAGCAGAATTAGTAATACTTCCACCGACCAATAGTAATGATCTTCCTGATATCTTCATCACGGTTGATAACGTGACAGGAAGATAATTACAAGATTTGGAAACCGATTGAATGTGGGGAATAAATAAGTTCAGCGTTAAGGATGACCTTACACCGTAAAAGTTCGCTGCCTAGGTGTCATCCTTGACGCTAAACTTATTTTCTCTGACGTCCTAGTGGATGCTGGGAACTCCGAAAGGACCATGGGGAATAGCGGCTCCGCAGGAGTCTGGGCACAACTAAAAGAAAGCTTTTAGACCACCTGGTGTGCACTGGCTCCTCCCACTATGACCCTCCTCCAAGCCTCAGTTAGATTTTTGTGCCCGGCCGAGCTGGATGCACACTAGGGGCTCTCCTGAGCTCTTAGAAAGAAAGTATAATTTAGGTTTTTTATTTTACAGTGAGACCTGCTGGCAACAGGCTCACTGCAACGAGGGACTAAGGGGAGAAGAAGCGAACCTACCTGCTTGCAGCTAGCTTGGGCTTCTTAGGCTACTGGACACCATTAGCTCCAGAGGGATCGACCGCATGGAACTGGCCTTGGTGTTCGGTCCCGGAGCCGCGCCGCCGTCCCCCTTACAGAGCCAGAAGAAGTCCGGAAAATCGGCGGCATGAAGACTTCTGTCTTCACCAAGGTAGCGCACAGCACTGCAGCTGTGCGCCATTGCTCCTCATACACACTTCACACTCCGGTCACTGAGGGTGCAGGGCGCTGGGGGGGGGGGTGCCCTGAGCAGCAATAAAAACACCTTGGCTGGCAAAACAATCACAATATATAGCCCCAGAGGCTATATATGTGATAATTACCCCTGCCAGAATCCTTAAAAAAAGCGGGAGAAAAGTCCGCGAAAAAGGGGCGGGGCTATCTCTCAGCACACTGGCGCCATTTCTCCCTCACAGTTCCGCTGGAAGGAAGCTCCCTGGCTCTCCCCTGCAGTCTACACTACAGAAAAGGGTAAAAAAGAGAGGGGGGGCACTAAATTTAGGCGCAGTAAATATTATAGCAGCTATAGGGGACATAATTCAGTTAGTCCCTGCATTATATAGCGCTCTGATGTGTGCTGGCATACTCTCTCTCTGTCTCCCCAAAGGGCTTCTGTGGGGTCCTGTCCTCTATTAGAGCATTCCCGGTGTGTGTGTGGTGTGTCGGTACGGCTGTGTCGACATGTTTGATGAGGAAAATTATGTGGAGGCGGAGCAGATGCCCATAGAAGTGATGTCACCCCCTGCGGGGCAGACACCTGAGTGGATGGTTTTATGGAAGGAATTACGTGCAAGTGTTGACTCCTTACACAAAAAATTTGACGACATGCCAAATGCGGGACAGCCGGCTTCTCAGCTCGTGCCTGCCCAGGTGTCTCAAAGGCCATCAGGGACTCTAAAACGCCCGCTACCACAGATGGCAGACGCAGATGTCGACACGGATACTGATACCAGTGTCAACGACGATGAGTCAAATCTAATGTCCACTAGGGCCATTCGTTGCATGATTGAGGCAATGAAGGAGGTATTACACATTTCGGATATAAACCCAGGTACCACTAAAAAGGGTATTATGTTTGGGGAGAAAAAACTACCCGTAGTTTTTCCCCCATCTGAAGAATTAAATGAAGTGTGTGAAGAAGCATGGGCTTTCCCCGATAAAAGATTGGTAATCCCTAAAAAATTACTAATGGCGTTCCCTTTCCCGCCAGAGGATAGGGCACGTTGGGAAACACCTCCTAGGGTGGATAAAGCGCTCACACGTTTGTCTAAAAGGGTGGCACTTCCGTCTCCGGATATGGCCGCCCTAAAGGAGCCTGCGGATAGAAAGCAGGAGGCGATCCTGAAGTCTGTATATACACACTCAGGCATTATAATTAGACCAGCTATTGCGTCAGCATGGATGTGCAGTGCTGCCGCTGCATGGTCAGATTCCCTGTCAGAAAATATTGACACCCTAGACAGGGACACTATTCTCCTAACCATATAGCATATAAAAGATTCAGTCTTATACATGAGAGATGCACAGAGGGAGATCTGCCGGCTGGCATCTAAAATAAGTGCATTGTCCATTTCTGCTAGGAGAGGCTTATGGACTCGGCAGTGGACAGGGGATGCAGATTCCAAAAGGCAAATGGAAGTTTTGCCTTATAAGGGTGAGGAGTTATTCGGGGATGGTCTCTCAGACCTAGTTTCCACAGCGACAGCTGGGAAATCAGCATTTTTACCCCAGGTTCCCTCACAGCCTAAAAAAGCGCCGTTTTATCAAGTACAGTCCTTTCGGACCCAGAGAAACAGGCGAGGAAAAGGCGGGTCCTTTCTGTCCAGAGGTAGGGGAAAAAGGCTGCAACAAACAGCAGGTTCCCAGGAGCAAAAGTCCTACCCCGCTTCTTCCAAGTCCGCCGCATGACGGTGGGGCTCCACAGGCGGAGCCAGGTACGGTGGGGGGCCACCTCAAAAATTTCAGCGATCAGTGGGCTCACTCACAGGTGGATCCCTGGATCTTGCAAGTAGTATCTCAGGGGTACAAACTGGAATTTGAGGCGTCTCCCCCCCGCCGTTTCCTCAAATCTGCCTTGCCAACGACTCCCTCAGGCAGGGAGGCTGTGCTAGAGGCAATTCACAAGCTGTATTCCCAGCAGGGGATAGTCAAGGTGCCCCTACTTCAACAAGGACGGGGTTACTATTCCACACTGTTTGTGGTACCGAAACCGGACGGTTCGGTGAGACCCATTTTAAATTTGAAATCCTTGAACACATACATAAAAAAGTTCAAGTTCAAGATGGAATTCGCTCAGGGCGGTTATTGCAAGCCTGGACGAGGGGGATTACATGGTATCCCTGGACATCAAGGATGCTTACCTGCATGTCCCCATTTATCATCCTCACCAGGAGTACCTCAGATTTGCGGTACAAAATTGCCATTACCAATTCCAGACGCTGCCGTTTGGACTGTCCACGGCACCGAGGGTGTTTACCAAGGTAATGGCGGAAATGATGATACTCCTTCGAAAAAAGGGAGTTTTAATTATCCCGTACTTGGACGATCTCCTAATAAAGGCGAGATCCAGGGAGCAGTTGTTGGTAGGAGTAGCACTATCTCAGGAGGTGCTACACCAGCACGGTTGGATTCTGAATATTCCAAAGTCACAGCTGGTTCCGACGACACGTCTACTGTTCCTGGGAATGATTTTGGACACAGTCCAGAAAAAAGTGTTTCTCCCGGAGGAGAAAGCCCAGGAGCTGTCATCTCTAGTCAGAGACCTCCTGAAACCAAAACAGGTGTCGGTGCATCACTGCACGCGAGTCCTGGGAAAGATGGTGGCTTCTTACGAAGCAATTCCTTTCGGCAGGTTCCATGCCAGAATCTTTCAGTGGGACCTGTTGGACCAATGGTCCGGATCGCATCTTCAGATGCATCGGCTAATAACCCTGTCTCCAAGAACCAGGGTGTCTCTGCTGTGGTGGCTGCAGAGTGCTCATCTCCTAGAGGGCCGCAGATTCGGCATACAGGACTGGGTCCTGGTGACCACGGATGCCAGCCTTCGAGGCTGGGGGGCAGTCACACAGGGAAGAAACTTCCAAGGACTATGGTCGAGTCAGGAGACTTCCTTGCACATAAATATTCTAGAACTAAGGGCCATTTACAATGCCCTAAGTCAGGCAAAACCCCTGCTTCTACACCAGCCGGTACTGATCCAGTCAGACAACATCACGGCGGTCGCCCATGTAAACTGACAGGGCGGCACAAGAAGCAGGACGGCAATGGCAGAAGCCACAAGGATTCTCCGATGGGCGGAAAATCACGTGCTAGCACTGTCAGCAGTGTTCATTCCGGGAGTGGACAACTGGGAAGCAGACTTCCTCAGCAGGCACGACCTCCACCCGGGAGAGTGGGGACTTCATCCAGAAGTCTTCACACTGATTGTAAATCGTTGGGAACGGCCACAGGTGGACATGATGGCGTCCCGCCTAAACAAAAAACTGGAGAGATATTGCGCCAGGTCAAGGGACCCTCAGGCGATAGCGGTGGACGCTCTAGTGACACCGTGGGTGTACCAGTCAGTTTATGTGTTCCCTCCTCTGCCTCTCATACCAAAGGTACTGAGAATAATAAGAAAACGAGGAGTAAGGACAATACTCGTGGTTCCGGATTGGCCAAGAAGAGCTTGGTACCCGGAACTTCAAGAGATGATCTCAGAGGACCCATGGCCTCTGCCGCTCAGACAGGACCTGTTGCAGCAGGGGCCCTGTCTGTTCCAAGACTTACCGCGGCTGCGTTTGACGGCATGGCGGTTGAACGCCGGATCCTAAAGGAAAAGGGCATTCCGGAGGATGTCATTCCTACGCTGATTAAAGCCAGGAAAGATGTAACGGTAAAACATTATCACCGCATATGGCGGAAATATGTTGCTTGGTGTGAGGCCAATAAGGCCCCAACAGAGGAATTTCAGCTGGGTCGATTTCTGCACTTCCTACAGGCAGGAGTGACTATGGGCCTAAAATTAGGCTCCATTAAGGTACAGATATTGGCTCTGTCGTTTTTTTTTCCAAAAAGAACTAGCTTCACTACCTGAAGTTCAGACATTTGTAAAAGGAGTGCTGCATATTCAGCCCCCCTTTGTGCCTCCAGTGGCACCCTGGGATCTCAACGTGGTGTTGAATTTCCTAAAATCACATTGGTTTGAGCCACTAAAGACCGTGGATCTAAAATATCTCACGTGGAAAGTGGTCATGTTATTGGCCTTGGCTTCGGCCAGGCGTGTATCAGAATTGGCGGCTTTGTCATTTAAAAGTCCTTATCTGATTTTCCATATGGATAGGGCAGAATTGAGGACTCGTCCCCAGTTTCTCCCTAAGGTGGTATCTGCTTTTCACTTGAACCAACCTATTGTAGTGCCTGCGGCTACTAGCGACTTGGAGGATTCCAAGTTACTGGACGTAGTCAGGGCCTTGAAAATTTATGTTTCCAGGACGGCTGGAGTCAGGAAAACTGACTCGCTATTTATCCTGTATGCACCCAACAAACTGGGTGCTCCTGCTTCTAAGCAGACTATTATTCGCTGGATTTGTAGCACAATTCAGCTGGCGCATTCTGCGGCTGGACTGCCGCATCCTAAATCAGTAAAAGCCCATTCTACAAGGAAGGTGGGCTCATCTTGGGCGGCTGCCCGAGGGGTCTCGGCTTTACAACTTTGCCGAGCTGCTACTTGGTCAGGGGCAAACACGTTTGCAAAATTCTACAAATTTGATACCCTGGCTGAGGAGGACCTTGAGTTCTCTCATTCGGTGCTGCAGAGTCATCCGCACTCTCCCGCCCGTTTGGGAGCTTTGGTATAATCCCCATGGTCCTTTCGGAGTTCCCAGCATCCACTAGGACGTCAGAGAAAATAAGAATTTACTCACCGGTAATTCTATTTCTCGTAGTCCGTAGTGGATGCTGGGCGCCCGTCCCAAGTGCGGATTGTCTGCAATACTTGTACATAGTTGTTGTTCACAAAGGGTTATTGTTATGAGCCATCTGTTGAGAGGCTCAGTTAAATTTCATACTGTTAACTGGATATGGTATCACGAGTTATACGGTGTGATTGGTGTGGCTGGTATGAGTCTTACCCGGGATTCAAAATCCTTCCTTATTGTGTCAGCTCTTCCGGGCACAGTATCCTAACTGAGGCTTGGAGGAGGGTCATAGTGGGAGGAGCCAGTGCACACCAGGTAGTCTAAAAGCTTTCTTTTAGTTGTGCCCAGACTCCTGCGGAGCCGCTATTCCCCATGGTCCTTTCGGAGTTCCCAGCATCCACTACTGACTACGAGAAATAGAATTACCGGTGAGTAAATTCTTATTTATTCCCCACATTCAATCGGTTTCCAAATCTTGTTACATAAATCTAAAAAAAAAAAGGTATCCAGAATAAGACTATGGGGGATATCCAATTATCCCCGTTAAAACATCGGGTCCGAAAAAGGGCCGTTTTCTGCCATTTTTCCGATGTTTCACCGATTTTTTTATTTTTTTTGTACAGGCTATCCAGATGGATCACCTGTAAAAAAAAATTAAAAAAAACACACACAGGTTCAGTGAAACCTGTGTGTTTTCGTGTGAAACAGCCCGAAAACGGGGCTCATTTCGGGGACTTTGCTTCGCCTGCCGGAGGCAGGTGAAAAAAAATCCCCGATAAGCCGCGGCACGGGCCGGCTTATCATGGCTAATTAGATAGCCCCCGGCGGGACAATTAGCTCCGGTAAATTACAGGAGCTAATTGGATATCCCCCTATATCTTACACAAGACACTGCAAAAACTCTCAGTTCACGCACTTATTATCTCCTGTATTGATTATCACAATAGTTTCCTTACTGGTCTTTCCCAAAACAGACTCTCACCACTACAATCCATTTTGAATGCAGCTGCAAAGCTGATCTTCCTCGCTAACCGTTCGTCTGCTGATCTCCTTTGTCTGTCCCTCTATTGGTTACTTGTATTCTACAGAATGCAATCTAAAATATTTCTACTGAAGCTACTCTGTAGAATGTCCTCTCGTACACAATAAAAATTTCCTGTAGTCTCCAAACCTTCACGTGTTCCTGAAATCCTACCTCTTCACATAAGCTCAACAATTTCCAGAACCACCCAAATAACCTCCATAAGTGATCCAACCCAATTACATTCTCTCTATATACAGTCCACATATAACTTTACATATTTTCTCTTTCATTACTTTCACATCCCCCTGACTCTAGGCCAGTGGTTCTCAAACTGTGTGCCGTGGCACCCAGGGGTGCCTCAGGACATTTGCAGGGGTGCCATGGGTTGGCAGTCCAGGACCAATTCATATTATTTATGGTCTACGTAATAAGCAAAACCAGCTGGTGGCTGCCAGTCATAAAATATGTAGACAAACAGGTGAATCTTGTCCCTCACCACAAAATTGAACCTAAGGATGGCATATAAACACTATTTACTTACTTTTGGCCTAGGGGTGTCGTGAAAAAACTTCTGATACTCCAGGGCGCCGTGGGAACCACTGCTCTAGGCCAAAATTCCTGTGTGAGCCTTGGAGAGAGATAAACTATCAACCAATCAGCTCCTGTCATTTTTTAAACACAGCCTGTAACATGGCAGTTAAGAGCTAGTAAGTCCAGACTTACCTATTAACCAGCTTTATGATAACTTGCTTAAGGAGGTGTTGGGCACTGGCCACTACTACTATTGCTGTTGGGAAAGGTAAGCCACACTTATATGCAAGGTATCATTGGAGGCAGCTTACATACCGACTCACTATTGAAAGTGCACACATTTGGCTAATTAGCAGAGAAGTGTGTGTGAAACAGGCCACCTCCAACAGATGGATGTGAGAAAGGCAAGTCCCCGACGCATGCCAATTAGAACCAGAGGACGAATCCATTTTGGTATAGATTATAAAGATGTATACTGCACTCGTTATTAAGCCAGGAAGGCAGAGCGGCACCACAGCAGTGAGTTGATGGAGGACAGACGTTCAATCTGCAGACTCCCCACGCTGTTTTTTAATTCTCATACAGAGCACGTTTTTCCCGACCCAGGGACATCCGCCTCCCAATAGCACTGATACAGCTGGCCGCTTAGGGGAACTTGGTATGAATTCCTTAATTTGCACATAGATATATGAGAGATTGGATATTGAGCTTCCCAGTTCAATTAGAGAGGACAGACAAACTGTGATATTACAAGTGCAGGGGGTAGTATGTTCGTTATATGGGCGGTACCATCACTATAACACCCCAGTGTCACTGCACATCTCCCACTAGATGGCTCATGTCCATGATTAAATGACGACAAAAGTCCAGGCAAAGAGATTTTAAAAAGGCTTATTCATGCTGAATCCACAATTACAAATTGCTGACATTCTACTGAATTTAAAAATAAACCAAAATGATTTGTTCATGGCTAGCCAATGGTGGTCTAAATCTGATGCAGAGCATCAAGAAAATGGTGTATGCTCTCAGAATTCATCTCGGACAGCAATGGTGCATAATCTGGTATGCAGACTGGGCATGGGGACTTAGTAAAGTGTTAGAGTGGAGTATTGGTTTAGGAACAGTGCAATTTGCAGGTAATTAATAATAGCATCGTCTGTATGATATTACAGAGAATTGATTTCTGAGGGCATAGATAGCGTTGGGAACAGGGGAGTGTACCAACAGTACAATCTCTCACCACTGTATTGTATAGGGAACTTTGCTCAGACACACATTCTCAGCCATTGCTGAGTGAACGCAGACTAGGGATATTTATCTTACACTAGAATGCTATTACGTGACAGCGGCACACTGCCTTGCTATATATCACAGTTATGAAATAACACAGGTATGAAAACAAAAAATATGGATTGATGTCTCAGAACAAAGATTACAATACCAGGAACCTACCTAGCTGACTGGGCACTCCTGTCGATTCAGAGCATAGATAGTTATGGGTTACGTTAGGACAGCTTAGTCACCTGCTTTGACTGTAAGACGATTGCAAAAAACTAATTTTTTATAACTCATTATTAAGTGCAAGAGGAAACACTTTGTCAGAGCATACATCAGAATATACATCATAGCTTTAAAATGAACAGTGTGAGAAATAGACGTGTGAGCAGTTCATAATTTGTTGGGGATGAAGCCACATTGTTGGAAGCCGATTCACATAGACAGGACAGGAAAAATGTGTGATGTAACACAACCCGGTAATTCAGGGCTCGTGACTGTTGAACAGGGACAATATAGTGAAACACACTGTTTTTTCCAAGCAAACAAATAGAATTGTATAACTTATTTGTGCGTCACCATGTTACGGATATACTGTATTTCCACTTAAAAATTGTAAATAGATTAAAAAAATAATAATAATAATAAATTTTAAAAAAAACCCTTCCAGATTTTTAAGATTAAGGCAAAGAAGTGCATATAATTATAATATATAGGTAAGGAAAATATATGTTAATCAGTCAGGTGCTCTATGGGAGCAATTCAATTGTTTATGCGTGTCTGATCGCCCATCTATAGTGACGGGAAATCGGGGGCGCTAATCGTTTTTTGTGAAAGCATCACACGACGGCGATGCTTTTGCATGTTTATGGTAGCCCTCTGCCACACAGACTAGCTGCGAAGGCAGGTGGCTACCCGCCATGTTTCGGCCGCAGTGTCTGCGTGTGATGTCACGCAGTCACCGCGGCCCGCCCTGCAAATGGTCCAGACACGCCTGCGTCGACGTCCCTTTAACGCTCCTACGACGCCCCCTCCCCACCCACACCTCTGCATGTCAATCAGGCAGAGGTGTTAGCAGATGCGAGATGCTTTGCCATCTCACAGTGTACACACGGGCAGTGCGGCTGCTGTGCGTGTGCACACTTCACAGGGCTTCAGCATGCGATAGCTGCCGCAGCAGCCTTCCATGCTGAATTAGGCCCATAGTCCCTGGTCTGCTAGTGTTGTGGCTCTAACCTGCTGCCTCCCTCTCCCTGGAGCCATGAAGGCAGACAGGACTTTTTTTCTATTTCTTATGGTGGAAGGCAGTCACTGTGGCCCCCTGACGTGACACCTCCAGCTGAGAGTGCATTTTACGGAGAGCCACACAATAGAAGCAGTCTAGTGTAGATCCCATTTGTTATCATCAATGATGGGAACAAATGCTGTAATTCTGACTACAGTTGTGCTTTACAAGGACAGAACAATAATTCTACACTCAGTGGCCACAACACTAGATACACCTTTCTTGTACTGTGTAGGATTCCTTTGCCCTATAGCAGTCTGAATACTTCTAGCATGTACAGTATGCAACAAGGTGCTGGAAACATTCCTTAGTATTGACACTAGGCCAGAGGTTCCCAAACTGTGTGCCGTGGCTCCCTGGGGTGCCTCGGGACACTTGCAGGGGTGCCCTGGGTTGGTGATCCAGGACCAATTCAAATTATTTATGGTCAGTATAATAGGCAAACCAGTGCTGGTGGCTGCCAGTCATAAAATATGTGGCCAAACAGAAGCAAATCTTGTCCCTCACCACACAACTGACCCTAAGGATGACATATATACGTGATCTACTTAATGTAATATTTCTTTCTTAATTACTCAATAGGAAATTTTTGGCCTAGGGGTGCCGTGAAAAAAATTCTGATATTCTAGGGCGCCGTGATTCAAAAAAGTTTGGAAACCACTGCACTAGGCTGTTTTAGCAGGGTGCCGTGCCCTGCATGAGTTTTAAAAGGCAAAATGCGCCCTGCCCCTTTAGCGGTATTCACATTAAAGAGATCTTGAGGGAAGCTCAGCACCTTCATAAGTGCTGGATACACCTCCATTAATGAAGCCAACTGCTGAGGTACACCCCCATTACTGACGCTTAGGAGGCCAAACCGCCCTTAATGGGGACGCCAGCGGGGACGCGCCCCCCTCCCAGCCGACCTTGCCCCCTTTTCAAGTGCATAACTTGCCCCAGCACCTCTGCACCCTGCCTGCATCCTAGTGGGAACACTAATTTCATACAGATTGTGGTACAATTTGATTAGCAATATCACACAGTTGCTGCAGATTGGTCTGTTGCATATTCATGCAGTGACTCTCCTATATCACTACGGCACTGTACGTCCCACATGTGCTCTACTGAACTGATTTCTGGTGACTGTGGTGGCCATTAGGGTACACTGAGCTCATTGCCATGTTTATAGAAACAGCTTGATTTACAATTTGTGACACGCAGCCTTTTCCCATTGGAAGCAGCCATCAGCAGATTGATGCCTGTGGGCATAAAGGGATGGACATGGTAAGCAACAACAGTCAGGTAAGCAGTGGTTTTTAGTGAGTTTAATTGCTATGAAGGGGCATAATATGCCAGCAGTCAGAATACCAACCACGGCATACCAATGATTAGAATCCCAACAGGGGAAGGTGAGAATACTTACCTGCCCTCTAACCCGCCTTCTCTGTTGCCTAAACCTAACCGCCCCGGCAGCGCCTAAACCTAACCCCCCCTTCCCACAACCTTACCCTCCCTCCCTGCAGCCTAAACCTAACCCCCCCCCCATCCCACAGCCTAAACCTAATCCCCCCCGCCTCCCCACAAGCGCGCGCGGCTTACCCGTCCGACGCAGTGGTGTGTGGTCGGACAGGATCATGGCACTCAGGATTCTGGCTCCGGGCTGTAGACCCTATTGGGGTTGCCGGTGTTGGCATTCCGGTGTCTGTATTCTGACTGCCGGGATCCCGACCGGATGCCAATGGCTCCATGTTATTTACACCAAATTTTGCCCCTTTTGGGTTGGATGTGCTGTACGCTGAGATGCTCTTCAGCACACCACAGTTGTAATGCATGGTTGTTGGAGTTACCAACAGCTTCCTGTCAGTTTGAACTGCTCTGATCTCTCTCATTAACCACTTGCCTGGCATGGTTGCATCAGATGCTACCATGCTTGCAAGTGCTTTATCTGACCTGGTCGGCAGTCCGATAAACTGTGTTAGAAGCGGCAGGGAAGGGAAACTTCCCTCCGATGCTGCTGTCAGAGGGACTGGAAGGTCCCTCTGCCCCCCTGCACTCTCCCCTACTTATTGCCATACATCAGCACAGCAGGACCCCCCATCCAGCGGCTGCAGACAATAGCAGCCGCTGGGAAAGTATAAATTAACCCCCCCCCCTCCCCCCTGTGTACACGAGGTTCCCAATCAATGTTTTTAAAAAAAAATAATAATAATACATTTTTAAATAAAAAAAAATATATATTTTTCTTTTTCTTTTTTTGAACTAAAACCATTTTGAATAGGGTTAAATTCATGTTCTTCACCTAATACACTCATAAAATACCCAAACAATTTCTGAGCGTTTTTTGTGGGGAAAAATTGTCAGTTAAATGCTTAACAAGCCGTTTATGCCTACAGAACTGACGCTCACTGGATATTTTTTTATTTTGCCCATCTTCCTCTGCAAACTCAGGTATATTACCAAATGTTACATTTAAAAAAAAGACAGTTGACCTGGAAAACATTACCTGTTTGGAGCCCTGGGGACTGAGGTTGAGAACAACTGGCTTAAGGCCTCCATACATCTGCGATGGATTGGGTCCATTCCCTGATCCCCCGACGTCTGGGTCATGGATTGAAAGAAATTCAACATACTGTACTGAATTTCCCCAATTTGCCGGTCCCTACCAAAAAATTACCGGGAATGGCAAAGTGGAGATTTTTAGGATGCATTATTTACCCAATAGATCGGTGAATCGCGGCGCAGATTTATGGGCCCCTTTAAACAAATAGATTAATATGCAGGTGTACTCACTATAGTGGCCATATAACCCCTGCTTCACTCATGCTTCTAAGTTTCTTTATCTAATACTCATAAAAAGAACATTTATTTTTATTTATTACCAGTTATTTATACAGTGCACACATATCCTGCAGCGATTTACAGAGAATATCTGCCCATTCACATCAGCCCATGCCCCAGTGCATCTTCCAATATATATTCCCTACAACATATAAACACACACACACACACACACACACACACACACACACACGTACAGGTTCATTATCGTTGGGAGCCAACTAACCTATCAGTATCTTTTTGGATTGTGGGATGAAATCAGAATACCCGAAGGTAACGCACGCAAGCACGGAAAGAATGTACAAACTCCACACAGAGCATAGAACCCAAAACCTCAGGGCAGTAATGATATCCATTCCACCGTCCGAGCTGCCCATTAAACTTCTCCCACTGCATTTTACAAATGTTCTCCTAAACCAAACGTCTCTGTGGCTATCTAATGTACCCACTTCCTTGGCATACATTATCATTCCAACTAACTTACACCACCTGTGTTGGATCAGTTTATATAACCTCTCCACCAAAGTATTCTAGTCTCATATTTCCATTTACCTTTTATATTGGTCAAAATCAGAAATGTTTTCAAAGCATATGGGGTATATGCAATTGCGGTCGAATTCCCGAAATTGTCGAATTTCGGGTCATTTTCGCCCAAAAAAAAAAATTCGCCTATGCAATTCAGTGCTTTCCGACCAAAAAACGGACTTTCAAAATTCGACTTTTTGAAATTCGAATTTTTGCAAATTCGACTTTTCTGCAATGATACAAGTGCTGCAATTTGACCAAAGCATATTCAATTCAAGTTTGGAAATTCGACAGCAGTGCTTTTAGACAGCAAATTCGTCATTTTCAATCCGCCACACTTTGGAGGGTGAAAACGATAAAAAAAAAATTAAACATGTTTTTTTTGGTGTTTTTTTTTTTAGGAATAGCATATCTATTTATATTAGAAGGGATTAGGTACTTTTTTTTTTTTTTTTGGAGGCACAAATATTATTTATATATTTTTTAAAATATTATTTTTTTTATTATTTTTTTTATTGCTGGAACGGTAAAATCCTTTAAAAAAATGGCGTGGGGTCCCCCCTCCAAAGCATAACCAGCCTCGGGCTCTTCGAGCTGGTCCTGGTTCTAAAAATGCGGGGAAAAAATTGACAGGGGATCCCCCGTATTTTAAAAACCAGCACCGGGCTCTGCGCCTGGTGCTGGTGCAAAAAATACGGGGGACAAAATGAGCAGGGGTCCCCCGTATTTTTCACACCAGCATCGGGCTCCACTAGCTGGACAGATAATGCCACAGCCGGGGGTCACTTTTATTCCGTGCCCTGCGGCCGTGGCATTAAATATCCAACTAGTAACCCCTGGCCGGGGTACCCTGGGGGAGTGGGGACACCTTCAATCAAGGGGTCCCCCCCCCCCAGCCACCCAAGGGCCAGGGGTGAAGCCCGAGGCTGTCCCCCCCCCATCCAATGGGCTGCGGATGGGGGGGCTGATAGCCTTTTGTGATAATGAAAATAAGAATTTACTTACCGATAATTCTATTTCTCGGAGTCCGTAGTGGATGCTGGGGTTCCTGAAAGGACCATGGGGAATAGCGGCTCCGCAGGAGACAGGGCACAAAAAGTAAAGCTTTAGGATCAGGTGGTGTGCACTGGCTCCTCCCCCTATGACCCTCCTCCAAGCCAGTTAGGTACTGTGCCCGGACGAGCGTACACAATAAGGGAGGAATTTTGAATCCCGGGTAAGACTCATACCAGCCACACCAATCACACCGTACAACTTGTGATCTAAACCCAGTTAACAGTATGATAACAGCGGAGCCTCTAAAAAGATGGCTCACAACAATAATAACCCGATTTTTGTAACTATGTACAAGTATTGCAGATAATCCGCACTTGGGATGGGCGCCCAGCATCCACTACGGACTCCGAGAAATAGAATTATCGGTAAGTAAATTCTTATTTTCTCTATCGTCCTAGTGGATGCTGGGGTTCCTGAAAGGACCATGGGGAATAGCGGCTCCGCAGGAGACAGGGCACAAAAAGTAAAGCTTTAGGATCAGGTGGTGTGCACTGGCTCCTCCCCCTATGACCCTCCTCCAAGCCAGTTAGATTTTTGTGCCCGGCCGAGAAGGGTGCAATCTAGGTGGCTCTCCTAAAGAGCTGCTTAGGAAAGTTTAGCTTAGGTTTTTTATTTTACAGTGAGTCCTGCTGGCAACAGGATCACTGCAACGAGGGACTTAGGGGAGAAGAAGTGAACTCACCTGCGTGCAGGATGGATTGGCTTCTTGACTACTGGACATCAGCTCCAGAGGGACGATCACAGGTACAGCCTGGATGGTCACCGGAGCCTTGCCGCCGGCCCCCTTGCAGATGCTGAAGTAAGAAGAGGTCCAGAATCGGCGGCAGAAGACTCCTCAGTCTTCTAAAGGTAGCGCACAGCACTGCAGCTGTGCGCCATTTTCCTCTCAGCACACTTCACACGGCAGTCACTGAGGGTGCAGGGCGCTGGGAGGGGGGCGCCCTGGGAGGCAAATGAATACCTATTTTGGCTAAAAATACCTCACATATAGCCTCCGGAGGCTATATGGAGATATTTAACCCCTGCCAGAATCCGTTAAGAGCGGGAGACGAGGCCGCCGAAAAAGGGGCGGGGCCTATCTCCTCAGCACACAGCGCCATTTTCCCTCACAGAAAGGCTGGAGGGAAGGCTCCCAGGCTCTCCCCTGCACTGCACTTTTCTCCCGCATGCTGGTACTTGTGGTTCTCCAAGTACCAGCTTGCGGGGGAGGCTTGCTGGGACTTGTAGTACTACTGGAAAAAACAATATATTTTTATTCTCACAAAAGGCTATCAGCCCCCCCATCCGCAGCCCATTGGATGGGGGGGGACAGCCTCGGGCTTCACCCCTGGCCCTTGGGTGGCTGGGGGGGGGGGACCCCTTGATTGAAGGGGTCCCCACTCCCCCAGGGTACCCCGGCCAGGGGTGACTAGTTGGGTAGTTAATGCCACGGCCGCAGGGCATGGCATAAAAGTGACCCCCGGCTGTGGCATTATCTGTCCAGCTAGTGGAGCCCGATGCTGGTGTTAAAAATACGGGGGACCCCTACTCTTTTTGTCCCCCGTATTTTTGGCACCAGCACCAGGCGCAGAGCCCGGTGCTGGTTTTAAAAATACGGGGGATCCCTGCCCAATTTTCCCCCGCATTTTTAGAACCAGGACCAGCTCGAAGAGCCCGAGGCTGGTTATGCTTTGGAGGGGGGACTCCACGCCATTTTTTTTTCCGGGTTTTTCCCGTTTTTTAAAATCGCGGCAAAATCCGCCAAATCGGCCGATTTTCGCCCGCGGGTCTGTCGAATCCGTTTTGCATTGAATATGGTGAATTCCAGCAGCCACCTGCCGGAATTCACCTGTCGAATTGTGTCGAATTTAAAAACGGCGATAATTTGCCGCGATTCGCCGTGAATTGCATATACCCCTATGTCTGTCCCAATGAATTAGCTCTACAGTACAGCAGAACATTTTTGCTGATCCATAACAGCACAGAATCGAGTGATTAAATCGCTGAAACATGTATTTGTACAGAAATGATCAAAAGGTGTGGTCTGTTTCGGCTTATATTGTCGTTAAGCATAAACCATGCTCACAAAGGGAACAAAACCACTAATGTTGCACTTAAACCAGGGCATGTGACTAAGTTTCAACATGCTGCAATTGACAGTTCAGGTTTCACATATATGAAAACAGCTTCCCATTAAAATGACGATCAGTACATACATTAACTGTATGTTAACACACAAAAAAAAGAAAGAAAAAAGGGAAGTGAAAACCAAAAACAAGTCACTTATCTTGGAGAATGCAGGGATAGGTGCGCCAAATAAACAATAATTACTAATACAAAAGAGATGTTGTTGTAATAATACTCGGACCAGTGACTTTATATTGTCAAACTGTATCTTTTATTTAAACTGAAGTTATGTCTGCATCTGCTGCAAACACTAAGAACTTATGCAGTTCTAAGGATGGTTGTGGTTTAAAAATTGGGAAGGGGACGGGAGATTGGATCTGTGTGTCTGGAGGTATAGTAACGAGCCCGTTAATATGAAGGAATGGAGACACTCAGGTCGGTGGCGTCCCACCTCTGTAGTGTCTATAGTTCTGTTAGAATGTCCAGAGCCTCTGATCGGTGTCTGTAATATGTCCAAAATAGAAAGAGTTAAAAAAATAAATAGGGGTACCCCCGGAGGGCCGGTACGGCAAGGGATCCTAGTGGTTGCTATTAGTCAGGTAGTGAGGGCTCCGGACATACCGTCCACCCCTGTGCTCTGACAATACGCTGTGTCGCTCTTTTGAGCGCACCGTGGTTGTCTGTGCGATTGGGGAAGCGGTCACCGTCTTGGAGAGAGAGGAGGACAACTGCTTCTAGCCCTAATGGGCTGTCTGCCGTGTCTTCTCCTCTCCTACAGAGTCCCTTACCTTGTCCTCGTAGCTCCGTCTTGTTTCCTCTTGCCGGCGGCCTGCTCCGTTCTTCCTCAGCGACGCTGTCCTCCTCTCGCTTCCGGGTTGTTCTGGTCACGTGTTATGGTCACGTGACCGCGACGTTCCCTCAGTGAAGCGGCTGTTCTTCCTCATCCGTCTTCGTTTTTCTCTCCCTTGAGGCTCACTGTCTGCGCAGAACATACAGATACGGTCCTGCGCAGACAGTGAGCCTCAAGGGAGAGAAAAACGAAGACGGACGAGGAAGAACAGCCGCTTCACTGAGGGAACGTCGCGGTCACGTGACCATAACACGTGACCAGAACAACCCGGAAGCGAGAGGAGGACAGCGTCGCTGAGGAAGAATGGAGCAGGCCGCCGGCAAGAGGAAACAAGACGGAGCTACGAGGACAAGGTAAGGGACTCTGTAGGAGAGGAGAAGACACGGCAGACAGCCCATTAGGGCTAGAAGCAGTTGTCTTCCTCCCTCTCCAAGACGGTGACCGCTTCCCCAATCGCACAGACAACCACGGTGCGCTCAAAAGAGCGACACAGCGTATTGTCAGAGCACAGGGGTGGACGGTATGTCCGGAGCCCTCACTACCTGACTAATAGCAACCACTAGGATCCCTTGCCGTACCGGCCCTCCGGGGGTACCCCTACTTATTTTTTGAACTCTTTCTATTTTGGACATATTACAGACACCGATCAGAGGCTCTGGACATTCTAACAGAACTATAGACACTACAGAGGTGGGACGCCACCGACCTGAGTGTCTCCATTCCTTCATATTAACGGACTCGTTACTATACCTCCAGACACACAGATCCAATCTCTCCCCCCCCCCCCCCCCCCCTCACATCCCCCACCGCCCCGTCCCCTTCCCAATTTTTAAACCACAACCATCCTTAGAACTGCATAAGTTCTTAGTGTTTGCAGCAGATGCAGACATAACTTCAGTTTAAATAAAAGATACAGTTTGACAATATAAAGTCACTGGTCCGAGTATTATTACAACAACATCTCTTTTGTATTAGTAATTATTGTTTATTTGGCGCACCTATCCCTGCATTCTCCTATATCTATACTGAAGTTTGAGGTACTTCTGAAACGGGTTGCAGCCTTAGAACAATCAAAATACTCATACACACGAGCGCTGGATACCCTTCCTTCTAAGTCACTTATCTTAACCAAATCATTTTATTTTTGCAAAATTTATTAAAAAGGGTATTAAGAGCACTTTTATCCAAAAAGCAAAAAAACTGTGCACTCAAATATACATACTTTCTGATACGTGATCACTGGGATTCATGTCAATTTTAAAATTGCCTGCAGAGTCCAGAATGTTGCCGCGAGGCAAAATACAATGGTGTTGCATGGGAAAGCTCAGTACATACTGTAGGACACTGCACTGCAGGCAGTCATTAAAATGCATTAATAAAATAATCATAAAGTACAAGGTTATGTCCATGCTTTAAACTACTTAACCGACGATTTTTCCCTTCAAACATGGTCATATAGTTGTTTTTTTATTTTTAAATATTTAATATAGTTTCAAAAGTATTTTTAAAAATATTTAAATATTATATTATGCACATCTGTAAAACTCATCAAAAACTGGAGGACCCAGTGGGGTCTCATGTGATCTGACCATGCCAGTTGAGTGGTTACAGTAATACACCTTTACCACTAACTGAAAAAACACGGGTAAATGCACGGAGGCGCGCATTTACCCGTGTTTTTTGCTAGTGGAAAAGGGTCCCCCCGCAAAACCCAGATCAAGTGACCTGTGAATCCTACCCGGGTAACTACCTGGGTAGGACATCGGAATGATCTGGGTAGGGTTGTAGATTAAACGGAAGCCGTGTCGATGCGACACGGCTCCCGTTTACACTGTATGGAAGGGCGGCACTGGGAGATCATGTGGCCGTCCAGCGCCGCCCCTGCCACGTCACCAACCCGGCAATATGCCGGGTTGGTGAGCGCAGTGGGAAAGGGTGCTGAGCATGGACCACAGCCAGGTAGCACCCGTGTCAGGCTCCCGGCTGCGACCCGTGCTCAGTAGGTGGAAAAGGGGTATAAGTAACAACGGGGGTAAAGGTGTCTACACACGGTGAGATTAATCTGAAAGATTTTTACTATATAGTCAAAATCTTATGAAAAGTTAGTGCACATTTCAAGGTGTTATGCTGGTCACACACTTGTGCAATGCCCTGCGACGCGACATCGCGGGGCATCGCACCGCGAACTGCCAAAGTGATTACCATGCAATCAATCGCATGGTAATGACGTGATGGGCACGTCACCGCCGAGTGAGAGCGGCCTCTGGCCACTCCCGGCGGGTGCCCATCGCAGTGCGATATATCTCATGTGGGTTTAAAACCACATGCGATCGCACTGCGATGCGACAAATATTAAGTGCAGCACATAACATCTTGAGATGTGATATTCGACCGGCGTACCCACGCATCGCATCTCAAGGTACTAAAATGTGCATAAAATCCTTCGATTTCTCTCCCAGATGTGGTCGAAATCGAAGGATAGCACCGATTATCTCATAAGTGTATGGGCAACATTAGGCAGCTTGTGATACAGATTCGATCCCGATACGCACTCCCGTGGGGTCTGTATCGTAATGGCCCATACACACAGTGAGATTCGGGCTATGCCCGATTCTCACTATGCGAGAGGGGCTAGGTCGGCACATAGTCAGTATCGCAAGCACACTCATTGGGGTCGATTCTATTCGGCAACTAATCAGTAGCGCCGGGAATTAGCTCCCGAAGCTATTCAATTCAGCAACTAATTACCTGCAATTGTCGGGAATTCTTCTCTCATCCCCGGGGGATGAGAAGAGAAACCCGACAAAAGTGCTGCCTCGCGGCCGGCGCGAGGCTGATTCTGTCGGGAGTCAGCCTCGCGCCGGGGAGTTAAGTCGGAGAATGCCCGTTCTCCCGACAATTCAACCTGTTTTGTCGGCGAGAACGGGCCATCGCTGACGTAACTAGTTGCTGAATTGAATAGCGTCGGGAGCTAATTCCCGGCGCTATTCATTAGTTGCCGAATAGAATCGACCCCAGTATGTGCTTGCGATACTATGTGCGATTTTGGGTAAGTGTCAATTTTGACTATCTCTTCTATAGAGATAGTCAAAATAAGATTTTACTTACCGGTAAATCTATTTCTCGTAGTCCGTAGAGGATGCTGGGACTCCGTAAGGACCATGGGGAATAGACGGGCTCCGCAGGAGATAGGGCACTTCAAGAAAGCTTTGGATTCTGGGTGTGCACTGGCTCCTCCCTCTATGCCCCTCCTCCAGACCTCAGTTAGGGAAACTGTGCCCAGAGGGGATGGACAGTACGAGGAAGGATTTTTGTAAATCTAAGGGCGAGATTCATACCAGCCACACCAATCACACCGTATAACTTATGATAAACTTACCCAGTTAACAGTATGAACAACAACAACATAGCCACGGTATCACCGAAAACTATAACATAACCCTTATGTAAGCAATAACTATATACAAGTCATGCAGAAAGAAGTCCGCACCTGGGACGGGCGCCCAGCATCCTCTACGGACTACGAGAAATAGATTTACCGGTAAGTAAAATCTTATTTTCTCTAACGTCCTAGAGGATGCTGGGACTCCGTAAGGACCATGGGGATTATACCAAAGCTCCCAAACGGGCGGGAGAGTGCGGATGACTCTGCAGCACCGATTGAACAAACAGGAGGTCCTCCTCAGCCAGGGTATCAAACTTATAGAACTTTGCAAAGGTGTTTGTCCCCGACCAAGTAGCTGCTCGGCACAACTGTAATGCCGAGACCCCTCGGGCAGCCGCCCAAGAAGAGCCCACTTTTCTAGTGGAGTGGGCCTTAACCGATTTCGGTAACGGCAATCCTGCCGTAGAACGCGCCTGCTGAATCGTGTTACAGATCCAGCGAGTAATAGTCTGCTTTGAAGCAGGGGCGCCAACCTTGTTGGCCGCATACAGAACAAACAAAGCTTCAGTCTTCCTGATCCGAGCCGTTCTGGTCACATAAATCTTTAAAGCCCTGACTACATCCAGGGACTCGGAATCCTCCAAGTCCCTTGTAGCCACAGGCACGACAATAGGTTGGTTCACATGAAAAAAAGAGACCACTTTTGGCAGAAAGTGAGGACGAGTCCTCAACTCTGCCCTATCCACGTAAAAAACCAAGTATGGGCTTTTATGCGATAAAGCCGCCAATTCTGAAACACGTCTCGCCGAAGCTAACGCCAACAACATGACCACTTTCCACGTGAGGTATTTCAACTCCACAGTTTTAAGTGGTTCAAACCAAGGAGACTTGAGGAAACGTAACACCACGTTAAGATCCCAAGGCGCCACCGGAGGCACAAAGGGAGGCTGAATATGCAGCACCCCCTTCACAAAAGTCTGTACCTCAGGAAGAGAGGCTAATTCTCTTTGAAAGAAAATGGATAAGGTCGAAATCTGGACCTTTATGGACCCTAATTTTAGGCCCAAGGTCACTCCTGTTTGAAGGAAGTGAAGTAGACGGCCCAAATGGAACTCCTCCGTAGTAGCAGCTCTGGCCTCACACCAAGAAACATATTTCCGCCATATACGGTGATGTTTCAACGTCACGTCTTTCCTAGCCCTGATCAGGGTAGGAATGACTTCCTCCGGAATTCCTTTTTCCGCTAGGATCCGGCGTTCAACCGCCATGCCGTCAAACGCAGCCGCGGTAAGTCTTGGAACAGACAGGGCCCCTGCTGCAGCAGGTCCTGCCTTAGAGGAAGAGGCCACGGATCTTGTGTGATCAACTCTTGCAGTTCCGGATACCAAGTCCTCCGTGGCCAATCTGGAACAATGAGGCTTGTTCTGACCCTGCTTATTCTTACAATTCTCAACACCTTGGGTATGAGAGGAAGAGGAGGAAACACATAGACCGATCTGAACACCCAAGGTGTCACCAGAGCGTCCACCGCTACCGCCTGAGGGTCCCTGGACCTGGCGCAATACCGCTTTAGCTTTTTGTTGAGACGGGACGCCATCATGTCTATTTGAGGCAGGCCCCACCGATCCACGATCTGTGCAGAGACTTCTTGATGAAGTCCCCACTCCCCCGGATGCAGGTCGTGCCTGCTGAGGAAGTTCGCCTCCCAGTTGTCCACCCCCGGGATGTACACCACTGACAGTGCGCTTACATGGCCTTCTGCCCAGCGTAGAATCCTTGTCGCTTCTGCCATGGCCACTCTGCTCCTTGTTCCGCCTTGGCGGTTTATATGAGCCACTGCCGTGACATTGTCTGACTGAATCAGAACCGGTCTTCTCCGAAGTAAGTTCTCCGCTTGACGCAGGGCGTTGTATATGGCCCTCAACTCCAGGACGTTGATGTGGAGACAAGTCTCCAGGCTTGACCAGAGACCTTGGAAATTTCTTCCCAGTGCCACTGCTCCCAAGCCTCGGAGGCTTGCGTCCGTGGTCACCAGGACCCAGTCCTGAATGCCGAACCTGCGACCCTCTAGAAGGTGAGCACTGTTCAGCCCCCACAGGAGAGATACCCTGGTCCTGGGAGACAGGGTGATCCTTTGATGTATTTGTAAATGGGACCCGGACCACTTGTCCAAGAGGTCCCATTGAAAAGTCCTCGCATGGAATCTGCCGAAAGGGATGGCCTCGTATGAAGCCACCATCTTCCCCAGGACCCGCGTGCACTGATGCACTGAAACCTTCTTTGGTTTCAATAGGTTCCTGACCATGGTCATGAGTTCCTGAACCTTTTCGATCGGAAGAAAAACCTTTTTCTGGTCTGTGTCTAGAATCAGGCCCAGAAAGGTCAGACGCGTTGTAGGAACTAGCTGGGACTTCGGTATATTGAGAATCCAGCCGTGTAGCTGCAACGTCTTCATGGACAGAGACACGCTGTCCAGCAACTTCTCCCGAGATCTCGCCTTTGTTAGGAGAGCGTCCAAATATGGGATAATTGTGACCCCCTGCCTGCGCAGGAGTACCATAATTTCCGCCATTACCTTGGTGAAAACCCTCGGGGCCGTGGAAAGCCCAAACGGCAATGTCTGAAATTGGTAGCGACAGTCCTGCACTGCAAATCTCAGGAACGCCTGATGGGGGGGGGAATATTGGAACATGAAGGTATGCATCCTTTATGTACAGGGACACCATCCAATCCCCCCCCTCCAGGCGGACGATGACCGCCCGGAGTGATTCCATTTTGAACTTGAACCTTTTCAAGTACAAGTTCAGAGATTTTAGGTTTAAAATGGGCCTGACCGAACCGTCCGGTTTCTGGACCACAAACAAGGTTGAATAATATCCCTCTCCCTGCTGAAGATGAGGAACTGTGACAATCACCTGTTGAACATACAATTTTTGGATTGCTGTCAACACTGACTCCCTCTCTGATGGGGAAGTCGGCAGAGCCGATTTGAAAAACCGGCGAGGAGGCAAGTCTTCTAATTCTAGCCTGTATCCCTGAGCAACAATCTCTACCGCCCTGGGATCCACCTGAGATTGAACCCAGACGTGGCTGAAAAACCAAAGACGAGCCCCCACCAGATCTGCCTCCCCCCGGGAAGCCCCAGCGTCATGCGGTGGACTTTGCAGACGCAGGGGAGGACTTCTGCTCTTGGGAACTAGCTGTGTGCAGCTTCTTTCCCCTGCCTTTCCCTCTGGTAACAAAGGACGATCCCCGCACCTTCTTGTTTTTATTGGAACGAAAGGACTGCATTTGATAATGAGGTGCCTTCTTAGTATGCTGCGGGGGGACATAAGGTAAGAAATTCGACTTACCAGCCGTAGCCGTAGAGACAAGGTCCGAGAGGCCGTCTCCAAACAACTCCTCCCCCTTGTACGGCAAGGACTCCATGTGCCGCTTAGAATCGGCATCTCCCGTCCACTGCCGGGCCCACAGGAGTCGCCTAGCAGAAATAGACATAGCATTTATTCTGGAGCTTAATAAACAAACGTCTCTCTGAGCATCTCTCATATACAAGGCAGCATCTCTGATATGCTCTAAGGTCATTTGAATGGCATCCTTATCTAAGGTGTCAATCTCCGTAGATAAAGAATCTGCCCATGCCACAACCGCACTACAAACCCAGGCCGACGCCATAGCCGGTCTAGCAATAGTACCTGAGTGAGTGTAAATGTGCTTCAAGGTAATTTCCTGCCTGCGATCAGCCGGTTCCTTGAGGGAAGCGTATCCTGAGAAGGCAGTGCCACCTTTTTGGACCAGCGTGTCAGCGCCTTGTCCACTTTTGGTGAAGATTCCCAGCGTATCCTATCAGTTTGTGGAAAGGGATACGCCATAAGAATCCTTTTGGGAACTTGTGGTCTCCTATCTGGAGAGTCCCAAGCCTTTTCGCACAATTCACTTAATTCAAATGATGATGGAAAAGTGACTTCAGGCTTTTTCTCTTTATACATGTGTACCCTCGTGTCAGGGACAGGGGGTTCCTCAGTAATATGCAAAACCTCTTTTATGGTCATAATCATGTACCGAATACCTTTTGCCACCTTCGGCTGTAATTTTGCATCTTCATAGTCGACAATAGAGTCAGAATCTGTGTCGGTATCTGTGTCATCGATCTGGGATATGGTGCGCTTCTGAGACCCCGACGGGCCTGGCGCCACAGGGACAGGCATGGACTGCGTACCTGACTGATCCCTAGCTTCTGCCTTGTCTAACCTTTTATGCAATAGATTGACATTTGCATTCAAGACATTCAGCATATCCACCCATTCCGGTGTCGGCGTTGCCGACGGCGACCTGACATTCAAACACTCCCCTCCACAGTAAGCGAGCCTTCCTCGTCAAACATGTCGACACACGCGTACCGACACTTCAAACACACACAGGGTACCCCTTTTCTGAAGACAGTATCCCTGTCAAGGCCCTTTGGAGAGAGAGAGAGAGAGAGAGAGAGAGAGAGAGAGAGAGAGAGAGAGAGAGAGAGAGAGAGAGAGAGAGAGAGAGAGAGAGAGAGAGAGAGAGTATGCCAGCACACACCCCAGCGCAATAACCCTGGAGACCAACACAAAATGTTTTTCCCCAGCAGCGCTGTGTAATATGTAAACCGCCAATTATGTGCCCCCCCTCCCCCTCTCTTTTAAGCACCCTTTCACCGTGTGTAAGCAGGGGAGAGTCCGGGGAGCTTCCTCTCACCAGTGCTGTGGAGAGAAAATGGCGCTGGTGAGTGCTGAGGGAGAAGCCCCACCCCCTCGGCGGCGGGCTTCTGTCCCACTCAAACTTAGTAAATTATGGCGGGGGCTCTTTTATATAGATGTACAGAGCCCACCTGTACATGTATATAGTCTTTTTGCCATGCAGAGGTTTATATTGCTGCCCAGGGCACCCCCCCCCCCCCCCCTGCACCCTTACAGTGACCGGAGTGTGTGAGGTGTATGGGAGCAATGACGCACAGCTGCAGTGCTGTGCGTTACCTCAGTGAAGCTGAAGGCTTCTGCCGCCTGACGACTTCTGTCTTCTGTACTTCTGGCTCTGTGAGGAGAACGGCGGCGCGGCTCCGGGGGTGGACGCCCAGTAAGAACCTGCGTTCGCCCACTCTGGCCGAGGAAGCAGAGCCTATCTTTGACAAGAAGGTCTGCTCCTCTCTCCTCAGTCCCTCGATGCAGGGAGCCTGTTGCCAGCAGTACTCCCTGTGAAAAAGTAGTAAAAAGTAGAAAGAAAAATCCAAACAAAAATGCTTTCAGGCAGAGAACTCTGGAGAGCTCTCTGCAGTGCACCCATCTTGCTCTGGGCACAGTGTAAAACTGAGGTCTGGAGGAGGGGCATAGAGGGAGGAGCCAGTGCACACCCAGAATCCAAAGCTTTCTTGAAGTGCCCTATCTCCTGCGGAGCCCGTCTATTCACCATGGTCCTTACGGAGTCCCAGCATCCTCAAGGACGTTAGAGAAAATGGACTTGCCTGCACAGTCTATCTATTCTTGCGATGCAGACCGCGCATCGGCATCGAATCGGGATCGCAAGGTGAGTTTCACCTTGCGATCTGCACTAACTTTTCTTACGATTTTGACTATATAGTCAAAATCGTAAGAAAAAACTCACCGTGTGTACACACCATAAGGCTAGATAGACTGTGCAAAGTATAGTCAAAATTGGCAGTCAAAATCGTACATAGGGGGCAATTCCAAGTTGATCGCAGCAGGATTTTTGATAGCAACTGGGCAAAACCATGTGCACTGCAGGGGTGGCAGATATAACATGTGCAGAGAGAGTTAGATTTGGATGGGTTATATTGTTTCTGTGCAGGGTAAATACGGGTTGCTTTATTTTTACACTGCAAATTAGATTGCAGATTGAACACACCACTCCCAAATCTAACTCTCTCTGCACATGTTATATCTGCCTCCCCTGCAGTGCACATGGTTTTGCCCAGTTGCTATCAAAAATCCTGCTGCGATCAACTTGGAATTACCCCCATAGACAAAATCTCAAGCACAGATAGTCATAATCTGTACAATCTGTGCTATCTGGGCTCTGGGGGAGTTCAAGGGAAATCGCATAGTCAAAATCGAACATAGCAAGGTTCTCACCGTGTGTACACACCTTAATTCAGATTTGATGGCAGCAGCAAAATTGTTAGATAACGGGCAAAACCATGTGCACTGCAGGAAGGGGGGCAGATGTAATGTGCAGAGAGAGTTAGATTTGGGTGGGTTATATTCAGTGCCCATGCAATAAATGGTTTTGGGCGAGCCGTAGGTGCGCGTCCCAAAAAGGGGGCGTTGTCTAAAAAAGAAAGGGGCGTGGTCACCGAATAGTAATAATGCCCACAGTAGTAGCACCCCCAATACACATAATGCCGACAGTAGTAGCACCCCATAATACACAATGCCCACAGCAGTAGCGCCCCTTTTACAATGCCCACAGTAGTAGTGCGCCTTATGCAATGTCCACTGTACTGGTAGTGCCTACAGTGGTAGTGACCCTTATATAGAGCCCATAGTAGTGGTGCCCCTTATGCAATGCCCCTTATGTCCCCAGGAGTGATGCCCCTTATAAAGTCCCCACTTTACAATGCCCTCATTAGTAGTGCCCCCATTATTAATGCCCTTAATGGTAATGCCCCTGTTTAGTATTTCCCCCAGTCGTTTAGCCCATATAGTTTAGCCCCGTGTAGTTTGCCCCAAGTAGTAATGCCCCCAGTAGTAAGGCGCCCCTGTAGATTAACCCCATGTAGTTTGCTCCTAGTAATGCCCCTGTAGTTATGCCCCCAGTAGTAATGCGCCCCTGTAGTTTAGCCCCCAGTAGTTTGTGCCAAATAGTAATGCCCCCCGTAGTTTAGCCCCTGTTGTTATGTCCCCATTAGTAATGCCCTTGTATATACTGGGGGTAGTTATACCCCCACAGTAGCAATGCACCCCAGTAGTTATGCCCCCAGTAGTAATGTGCCCCTGTAGTTATGACCCCAGTAGTAATGTGCCACTGTAGTTATGCCTCCAGTAGTAATGCGCCCCTGTAACTATGCCCTCAGTAGTAATGCGCCCCTGTAGTTACGCCCTCAGTAGTAATGCGCCCCTGTAGTTACGCCCTCAGTAGTAATGCACCCCTGTAGTTATGCCCTCCGTAGTAATGCGCCCCTGTAGGTTTGCCCCATGTAGTTTGCCCCCAGTAGTAATGCTTGCCCCAAGTAGTTATGCCCCTGTAGTAACGCCTGCACTAGTAATGTGCCCCTGTAGTAACGCCTGCACTAGTAATGTGCCCCTGTAGTTATGCCCTCAGAAGTAATGCGCCCCTGTAGGTTTGCCCCATGTAGTAATGCCCCCCTGTAGTAGTCACACATTTAAAAAAAAAACAAAAAAAACCCATACTTACCAATCCCCGCTCCCGCTGTGATCCTCCTGGCGTCTGCTGCACTCCGCTCCCCAGCACTATGAGAGAGACATCATGACGGCTCTCTCATTGCGCGCATTGACAGAGCAGGGAGCTCCTGCCACCGGCTGTGCAGTGAGAGCCGGGCGCTGCTGATAACACAATCTCAACGGGCGCCCGGCATCTCCCTGCTGCGCCGGCACACATTGGGTTAGGTGAGCCGGAGGCGGCGGAAAGCAGATCCGCCCCGTTCCGGCCCACTTTAACCCCTGGTTATATTGTTTCTGTGCAGGGTAAATACTAGCTGCTTTATTTTTACACTGCAATTAAGATTTCAGTTTGAACACACCCCACCCAAATCTAACTCTCTCTGCACATGTTATATCTGCCCCCCCCCCCCCTCCCCCTGCAGTGCACATAGGTGGTCATTCCGAGTTGTTCGCTCCTTTTTTTTTTTTTCGCAATGGAGCGATTAGTCGCTAATGCGCATTCGCAATGTCCGCAGTGCGACTGCGCCAAATAAATTTGCTATGCAGTTAGGTATTTTACTCACGGCATTACGAGGAAGTGGGTGTTTCTGGGCGGAAACTGGCCGTTTTATGGGTGTGTGTGAAAAAACGCTACCGTTTCTGGGAAAAACACGGGAGTGTCTGAAGAAACGGGGGAGTGTCTGGGCGAACGCTGGGTGTGTTTGTGACGTCAAACCAGGAACGAAACTGACTGAACTGATCGCAGATGCCGAGTAAGTGTGGAGCTACTCAGAAACTGCTAAGAAGTGTCTATTCGCAATTCTGCTAATCTTTCGTTCGCAATTTTACTATGCTAAGATTCACTCCCAGTAGGCGGCGGCATAGCGTGTGCAAAGCTGCTAAAAGCAGCTTGCGAGCGAACAACTCGGAATGAGGGCCATGGTTTTGCCCAACTGCTAACAAATTTGCTGCTGCGATCAGATCTGAATTAGGCCCAATGTGTCTCGCTCCTGTGTACAATGCCTTATTGAGTAACCAGCATATAGGGGGGAATTCAATTGTTTAATCGCACCCAATCTCCCATATAAAGTGACGGGAGATCACAGAGTGATTTTCAATTGTCCCACATTATTGCGCTGATCGCGTCCATATCAGTCTGGTTTAGCCGTATAAAGCGGCAAAACCCAACTAAACGAAGGAGTGCAATGTAAAAAAACTGACAGTTCGAAAGTAATGTGAGTGACAAATGATGCAACAATTTATAAATTACATTGCATTAGTTACTTTTTATTTTTGGTGAGCATACTTGTGGTTTGTATTTACGGCAGCCAGCAGAAGCATATGCGGAACTACCATTGGTGGAGCACCGGGGCCCATGAGGACAGGGGTCTATTTACTATTCAGATCCTAACTGCAATGTCACAGGCTGGGTTTGAAAAATGACAGGAGCTGGTTGGCTGGTACTTTATCTCAATCCAAGGCTTAGTAAATAAGACCACTAATGCTGCTTTCAGATCGCAAATGCCGGATCCCACCCGGTAAGAGAAACGTGTCCTTACCAGGTGGGATCCGGCATTTGCGCTCCTTTGCTGGCTTTCCGACCCGGCAATATACCGGGTCGGTTGCCATAGCAGCGGGGGGCGCAGCAGTAGCAGGGGCGGGGGTGGAGGCAACGCCGGGAGATGAGCTCATCTCCTGCGCCGCCTCTCCCTATGCTGTGAATGGGAGCCGTGTCGCATCGGAACGGCTCCCATTCACACTGCACCTGACCCGGTATTCAACCCGGTAATAACCCTTCTTTTTTACCGGGTTGAATTACCGGGTCAGGCGACCCGCTAATTCACCAAAGGAGCTTTCACATCGCACACTGACCCGTTTCGACACGGCAATATGCCGTGTCGATACCGGGTTATTTGTGCAATGTGAAAGGGGTATAAAAGAGGCCCACTGCTGCTCAAATCAGCAATGAGTTTTCCCCTGCTCGTCCCAGCTCACTATAGGCAGTTTTGCACTCTTGAACACACTGCCATTTTCATGTGCAAACTATGGGGGTTATTCAGAGTTGTTAGCAAACCCCCCAAAAAAACACACTAATGGGCAAAATCATGTTGCACTGCAGGGGGGCAGATATAACATTTGCAAAAAGAGTTAGATTTGGGTGGGGTGTGTTCAAACTGAAATCTAAATTGCAGTGTAAAAATAAAGCCCAATAACTTGGAATAACCCCCAATATTCATGTGGCATAACACCAGAAACAAAATTAGGTGCACTTAAGATGGGTACACACTGGAATGATGTTCCAAAATGTCGTTTTAGAATGATATGTCCTGTACCCAGGACTGCACAGTCACTAATGACGAATCTAGGTTTTGTGTGTGTTGCAAATCAAACCTAGTGTCAATCACTAGCGTCCTTGTTTATGCTAATGAAGGACAGAACGTGGTTGTTCCATTTTTCATTAACATCGTGCCAGGGAGTACTGGCAATCCCTGCTGACTGGCATTTGTTCCAATGTCGGAACGAATGCCCGTCGCATCAGTGTGTTCCCAACTTTACACTTTAAGGCTTGACAACCACCCACAATTATTTTACTCAATCAAAATTATTCCTTTTTCAGTTTTCTTCCTACATTTTATTTTTCAGGCGGTTTACTCAGCAAAAATCTCCTGCCGCCCAGCACCAGCACTCACCCGGCACTCTCTCCGCCTGACAACTTTATGCGCCCGAAAGTCGCACCAAACTGACGTCATCGCAGCACAACTTTCAGCCAAGTTACAGTGCTGGGAGGCATCAGGCTGAAGGGTAGATTTCTTGCGCCATCTGGCGGGAGCAGTCGCCGGTAAACAATGAAGAGAGCGGTCCCCTTGCATCCACTCTCTCACGAATCGGTAATTTTGGGCATTCTGTGTAGCCACCAAGTGTGGGCAGTATCAGGGAGCTGTTAAAAAATTATTTGCGCCCAAAAGCAAATGGGCAGTATCTGGGAGTGGTTTAAAAAATGATGTGTCTGTGACAAGAGTACTATCTGGGCCAGTGATCGCAAAAATGAGCAATAGTGTGTATTTTACACACTTTTGAGGACCAGGGGGCTCACATTTCCAAAATAGGTGAGTCCCCGGGACGTGCTACGCTGCAGCCAATCCCGAAGGATCCCACTGCGGTGAGGGGGAGGGGGGGTTGAGGGGGGGGGGGGGGGGGGGGCAGCGGCTGCTGGCTGCACGGATGAGGCTGCTGCTTACAACCCTCCCTGTGCAGCTATAACTGATCTCAGCAGTGGACTGTGGTCGGCACTAGGACCTGGCAATCTCCGTCCCATTGCTATGTGCTTGCTCGGCTTCTGGCACGGTGTTCAGCTTCCGTGTCCTGGGCTAGCCGGTCACTGCCATGAAGTGACCATGGCCAGGTGTTGTAAAGTTGGTGAGTTGGTGCGTGTGTGTGGAGACGGGGAGGCTGCCACAGAGAGGAACGCTGAGAGACACAGGGGAGCTGACGGAGAGAAAGGCTGAAAGACAGGGGTACGCAGAGAGATACAGGGGGCAGACACAGAGAGGGAGGCTGAGGGACACAGGGAGGCTGAGGGACACAAAAGCGGAGGCTGGGAGACAAAGAAGGGAATGCCAAGCGATACTGGGAGGATGAAAGACAGAGTGAGGGGAAGGCTGAGGGATAGAGGGGATGGCGTTCTGGAGTGACAGGAGGCTGGATTAACACAAGGGCAGGAGACTGGATTGACACAGGACTGGAGAGGCACAAGGGGCTGGAGTTGATACAGGGGACAGGAAGAGACACAGGGAGCACAAGTCTGGTTGAACCTTTGCTTGGTGATGACATTGGTTATATTCCGATACAATAAGGCATCTACCGGACCAGGTCATCTCCTACATAAATAGTGAATACCGACTGAAGACACTGTCTGCCCAGGGAGGATCCATTTCTTCATAGGTTCCCCAGCGTAGTGAAACCACTATGTAGGTGAGGTGTATTTGGACTAGAATGGAGAAAAATACTCCCAGAGTGATGAGAAATGTCACGCTGGCACGCTCCTGTTTCGAGTGGCTATGTCCCTAAGACATTTTCTCTACTTGCACCACTGCCCACATAATCACCTCACAGACACTCACCATCACCTACCAGACCTGTCCTCACACACTCACACCGTCACCTACCAGACCTTACCACCTACCACCCCTTGTTGCAAGGCCATGCCCACTTTTCCAGGAGTGAGACAAGATCCCCCCCCCCCCCTTCCCCTTTTATGGTGCCCAGTTTTAAACCAAGTAGCTGCTATCTACCCTTACCCCTCCCTACCCCAAGCACCGCCTGCCGATAGCTGCCTCCAGCTGCTATCTACACATGCCCCCTCCATAACCCCAGTACTGTTTGCCCCTACCCCCCTCTTTGCCACCCAGTACTGCCCCTGCTGCCATCTACCCTTTCCCCCTACCTACTCCCACCACTGCTTGCCACTAGCCCTCTTCTTCCCCCCAACGCTGTCCCAACTTTTGTCTACACTCCAGCATGGCCTGCCCTTACTCTCCTCTACACCAACTTCTCCCTCCCTACCCCAAATGCTACATGCCCTCAGCACTGCCCAAGTTGCCACCTGACCCCAGCACTGACCGACCTGATGTCTGCCCTCATCCCACATAATATGTGATGGGACCCAGAAACAGTGGAGTAGGACCCCAATTTTATTAAAGTGAGGGGTCCCTGGGACCCACAATTTTTTTCACTGTGGGCACTGTTGAAAAAATAAGATTTTAAACCTACCGGTAAATCTTTTTCTCCTAATCCGTAGAGGATGCTGGGGACTCCGTAAGGACCATGGGGTATAGACGGGCTCCGCAGGAGACATGGGCACTCTAAGATCTTTTAATGGGCGTGAGCTGGCTCCTCCCTCTATGCCCCTCCTTCAGACCTCAGTTATAGAACTGTGCCCAGAGGAGACGGACATTTCGAGGAAAAGGATTTTGTTAATTAAGGGTGAGATACATACCAGCTCACACCACAAACACACGGTATAACATGGTATATAACTAAACCAGCATGAACAACAGAAATCAGCAACAGTCTGATCTCAACTGTACACAACTCTCGTGTAACTACATCAGTAACTATCTACGAGTACTGCAGATTTATTCCGCACTGGGACGGGCGCCCAGCATCCTATACGGACTAGGAGAAAAAGATTTACCGGTAGGTTTAAAATCTTATTTTCTCTTACGTTCTAGAGGATGCTGGGGACTCCGTAAGGACCATGGGGTTTATAACAAAGCTCCAGACCGGGCGGGAGAGTGCGGATGACTCTGCAGCACCGATTGAGCAAACAGGAGGTCCTCATCAGCCAGGGTATCAAACCTATAGAATTTTGCAAAAGTGTTTGAACCCGACCAAGTAGCTGCTCGGCAAAGCTGTAATGCCGAGACACCTCGGGCAGCCGCCCAAGAAGAGCCCACCTTCCCAGTGGAATGGGCCTTGACCGATTTTGGTAACGGCAATCCTGCCGTAGAATGAGCCTACTGAATCGTGTTACAGATCCAGCGTGCAATAGTCTGCTTGGAAGCAGGAGCGCCAACCCTGTTGGCCACATATAGGACAAACAGAGCCTCTGTTTTCCTAATACGAGCCGTTCTGGCTACATAGATTTTTAAGGCCCTGACTACATCAAGGGACTTGGACTCCTCCAAGACATCCGTAGCCACCGGCACTACAATAGGTTGGTTCATGTGAAACGACGAAAACCACCTTAGGTAGAAATTGTGGACGAGTTTTCAATTCCGCTCTATCCACATGGAAAATCAGATAGGGGCTTTTGTGGGACAAGGCCGCCAATTCTGACACCCGCCTTGCAGATGCCAAGGCCAATAACATGACCACTTTCCACGTGAGAAATTTTAACTCAACAGTTTGAAGTGGTTCAAACCAATGTGATTTAAGGAACTGCAACACCACGTTCAGGTCCCACGGTGCCACAGGGGGCACAAAAATAAGAATTTACTCACCGGTAATTCTATTTCTCGTAGTCCGTAGTGGATGCTGGGGACTCTGTAAGGACCATGGGGAATAGACGGGCTCCGCAGGAGACTGGGCACTCTATAGAAAGATTTAGGACTATCTGGTGTGCACTGGCTCCTCCCCCTATGACCCTCCTCCAAGCCTCAGTTAGGAACTGTGCCCGGAAGAGCTGACACAATAAGGAAGGATTTTTGAATCCCGGGTAAGACTCATACCAGCCACACCAATAACACCATATAACACGTGATAGGAACCCCGGTTAACAGTATGATAACAAATGGAGCCTCTGAAGAGATGGCTCACAACAAAACCCGATTTTTGTAACAATAACTATGTACAGGTATTGCAGACAATCCGCACTTGGGATGGGCGCCCAGCATCCACTACGGACTACGAGAAATAGAATTACCGGTGAGTAAATTCTTATTTTCTCTGACGTCCTAGTGGATGCTGGGGACTCCGTAAGGACCATGGGGATTATACCAAAGCTCCCAAACGGGCGGGAGAGTGCGGATGACTCTGCAGCACCGAATGAGAGAATTCCAGGTCCTCCTCAGCGAGGGTATCAAATTTGTAGAATTTTGCAAACGTGTTTGCCCCCGACCAAGTAGCTGCTCGGCAAAGTTGTAAAGCCGAGACCCCTCGGGCAGCCGCCCAAGATGAGCCCACCTTCCGTGTGGAATAGGCTTTTACAGATTTAGGCTGCGGTAAGCCTACCGCAGAATGCGCCAGCTGAATAGTGCTACAAATCCAGCGCGCAATAGACTGCTTAGAAGCAGGAGCACCCAGCTTGGTGGGTGCATACAGGATAAACAGCGAGTCAGTCTTTCTGACTCCAGCCGTCCTGGAAATATACATTTTTAGGGCCCTGACTACGTCCAGCAACTTGGAATCCTCCAAGTCCCTAGTAGCCGCAGGCACCACAATAGGTTGGTTCAAGTGAAAAGCTGAGACCACCTTTGGGAGAAACTGAGGACGAGTCCTCAATTCTGCCCTATCCATATGGAAAATCAGATAAGGGCTTTTACAAGACAAAGCCGCCAATTCTGAAACCCGCCTGGCCGACGCCAGGGCCAACAGCATGACCACTTTCCACCTGAGATATTTTAAATCCACAGTCTTAAGTGGTTCGAACCAATGTGATTTCAGGAATGCCAAAACCACATTGAGATCCCAAGGTGCCACTGGGGGCACAAAAGGAGGCTGAATATGCAGTACTCCTTTGACAAAAGTCTGAACTTCAGGCAGTGAAGCCAGTTCTTTTTGGAAGAAAATCGACAGAGCCGAAATCTGGACCTTTATGGACCCCAATTTGAGGCCCAACGTCACCCCTGCTTGCAGGAAGTGCAGGAATCGACCCAGGTGAAATTCCTCCGTCGGGGCCTTCATGGCCTCACACCAAGCAACATATTTTCGCCAAATGCGGTGATAATGTCTTGCGGTGACATCCTTCCTGGCTTTGATCAGGGTAGGGATGACTTCCTCCGGAATACCCTTTTCCTTCAGGAACCGGTGTTCAACCGCCATGCCGTCAAACGCAGCCGCGGTAAGTCTTGGAACAGACAGGGTCCCTGCTGCAGCAGGTCTTGTCTGAGCGGCAGAGGCCAAGGGTCCTCTGTAAGCATCTCTTGAAGTTCCGGGTACCAAGCTCTTCTTGGCCAATCCGGAACCACGAGTATGGTTTTCACTCCTCGCCTTCTTATTATTCTCAGTACCTTGGGTATGAGAGGTAGAGGAGGAAACACATAAACCGACTGGTACACCCATGGTGTCACTAGAGCGTCCACCGCTATCGCCTGAGGGTCTCTTGACCGGGCGCAATATCTTTTCAACTTCTTGTTGAGGCGGGACGCCATCATGTCTACCTGTGGTTTTTCCCACCGGTTGACCAGCATTTGGAAGACTTCTGGATGAAGTCCCCATTCTCCCGGGTGGAGGTCGTGCCTGCTGAGGAAGTCTGCTTCCCAGTTGTCCACTCCCGGAATGAACACTGCCGTCAGTGCTAACACATGATTCTCTGCCCATCTGAGAATCCTTGTGGCTTCTGCCATCGCCATCCTGCTTCTCGTGCCGCCCTGTCTGTTTACATGGGCGACCGCCGTGATGTTGTCTGACTGGATCAGTACCGGCTGGTTTTGAAGCAGGGGTCTTGCCTGGCTTAGGGCATTGTAAATGGCCCTTAGCTCCAAGATATTTATGTGGAGAGAAATCTCCTGATTTGACCACAGTCCTTGGAAATTTCTTCCCTTTGTGACTGCCCCCCAGCCCCGAAGGCTGGCATCCGTGGTCACCAGGACCCAGTCCTGTATTCCGAATCTGCGGCCCTCTAGTAGATGAGCCCTCTGCAGCCACCACAGCAGCGACACCCTGGTTCTGGCCGATAGGGTTATCCGCTGTTGCATCTGGAGATGGGACCCGGACCATTTGTCCAACAGGTCCCACTGGAACGTCCTTGCGTGGAACCTTCCGAATGGAATTGCTTCGTACGAAGCTACCATTTTTCCCAGGACTCGTGTGCATTGATGTACCGACACTTTTCCTGGTTTTAGGATGTCTCTGACCAGAGATGACAATTCCTCGGCTTTTTCCAGTGGAAGAAACACTCTTTTCTGGTCTGTGTCCAGAATCATTCCCAGGAACAGAAGACGTGTCGTCGGGACCAGCTGTGACTTTGGAATATTGAGAATCCAGCCGTGCTGTTGTAGCACTTCCTGAGAAAGTGCCACCCCCACTATCAACTGTTCTTTGGACCTCGCCTTTATCAGGAGATCGTCCAAGTACGGGATAATTAAAACTCCCTTCTTGCGAAGGAGTATCATCATTTCGGCCATTACTTTGGTAAAGACCCTCGGTGCCGTGGATAACCCAAACGGCAGCGTCTGGAACTGATAGTGACAGTCCTGTACCACAAATCTGAGGTACTCCTGGTGCGGAGGGTAAATGGGGACATGCAGGTACGCATCCTTGATGTCCAGGGATACCATGTAATCCCCCTCCTCCAGGCTCGCAATAACCGCCCTGAGCGATTCCATCTTGAACTTGAACCTTTTGATATAAGTGTTCAAGGCTTTTAAATTTAAGATGGGTCTCACCGAACCGTCCGGTTTCGGTACCACAAACATTGTGGAGTAGTAACCCTTTCCTTGCTGAAGGAGGGGTACCTTGACAATCACTTTCTGTGAATACAGTTTTTGAATAGCCACCAACACTGCCTCCCTGGCAGAGGGAGTTGCCGGCAAGGCAGATTTTAGGAAACGGCGGGGGGGAGACGTCTCGAATTCCAGCCTGTACCCCTGAGATACTACTTGAAGGACCCAGGGATCCACTTGAGAGAGCCCACTGTGTGCTGAAAAACCTGAGACGTGCCCCCACCGTTCCCGATTCCGCCTGAGCAGCCCCAGCGTCATGCTGTGGACTTACCGGACGCAGGGGAGGACTTCTGCTCTTGGGAACTAGCTGTGTGCTGCAGCTTTTTCCCCCTTCCTCTGCCCCTCGGCAGAAAGGATGAGCCTCTAGCCCGCTTAGTTTTCTGGGGCCGAAAGGACTGTACCTGATAATACGGTGCTTTCTTTTGCTGTGGGGTAGCCTGTGGCAAAAAAGTCGATTTCCCAGCAGTAGCTGTGGAAACGAGGTCTGAAAGACCTTCCCCAAAAAGTTCCACCCCTTTATAGGGTAAAACTTCTATGTGCCGCTTGGAGTCGGCATCACCTGACCATTGCCTAGTCCATAACCCCCGTCTGGCGGCAATGGACATAGCGCTTATTTTTGATGCCAGCCGGCAAATATCCCTCTGTGCATCACGCATGTATAAGACCGCGTCTTTTATATGGTCAATCGTTAGCAAAATATTGTCCCTATCCATGGACATCCAAGCTGATGCAATATCGGGTCTCAATATAATGCCAGTGTGTGTGTATATAGCTTTTAGGGTACTTTCCTGATTTCTATCAGCAGGTTCTTTTAGGGCGGCCGTATCCGGAGACGGTAGTGCCACCTTCTTTGATAAGCGTGTCAGCGCTTTATCTACCCTAGGGGGTGTTTCCCAGCGTGACCTATCCTCTGGCGGGAAAGGGTACGCAGCCATTAACCGTTTAGAAATGATCAATTTCTTATCTGGGGAAGTCCACGCTTCCTCACACACCTCATTTAATTCGTCAGATGCAGGAAAAACTACTGGTAGTTTTTTCTCACCAAACATAATACCCTTTTTTGTGGTACCTGGGGTATCATCAGAAATGTGTAATACATTTTTCATAGCCTCAATCATATAACGGGTGGATCTATTGGAGGGTACACTCGTCTCATCATCGTCGACACTGGAGTCGGTATCCGTGTCGACGTCTGTATCTGTCATCTGAGGTAGCGGGCGTTTTATAGCCCCTGATGACATTTGAGACGCTTGGACAGGCACAAGCTGAGTAGCCGGCTGTCCTATGTCGTCAAACCTTTTATGTAAGGAGCCGACACTGTCACGTAATTCCTTCCATAAGTCCATCCACACTGGTGTCGACCCCGCAGGGGGTGACATCACATTCACAGGCATTTGCTCCGCCTCCACATCATTATCCTCATCATACATGTCGACACAGCAGTACCGACACACAGCAGACACACAGGGAATGCTCTTACAGAGGACAGGACCCCACAAAGCCCTTTGGGGAGACAGAGGGAGAGTATGCCAGCACACACCAGGGCGCTATATAACACAGGGATATCACTATACAGAGTGTTTTCCCCTATAGCTGCCTATAATATATATATACTGCGCCTAAATTGTGCCCCCCCTCTCTTTTTTACCCTTTCTGTAGTGCAGGACTGCAGGGGAGAGTCAGGGAGCTTCCTTCCAGCGGAGCTGTGAGGGAAAAATGGCGCCAGTGTGCTGAGGGAGTTGGCTCCGCCCCTTTTTCGGCTGGCTTTCTCCCGCTATTTTATCGTTTCTGGCAGGGGTTAATATACACCTATATAGCCTCTGGGGCTATATATGGTGTTAGTTTTGCCAGCCAAGGTGTTACTATTGCTGCTCAGGGCGCCCCCCCCCCCCCCAGCGCCCTGCACCCATCAGTGACCGCAGTGTGTGGTGTGCATGAGGAGCAATGGCGCACAGCTGCAGTGCTGTGCGCTACCTTGGAGAAGACAGAAGTCTTCAGCCGCCGATTTTCCGGACCACCTTCTTGTTTCTGGCTCTGTAAGGGGGACGGCGGCGCGGCTCCGGGAACGGACCACGAGGTCGGGTCCTGTGTTCGATCCCTCTGGAGCTAATGGTGTCCAGTAGCCTAAGAAGCCCAAGCTACCACCACTTAGGTAGGTTCGCTTCTTCTCCCCTTAGTCCCTCGTTGCAGTGAGCCTGTTGCCAGCAGGTCTCACTGAAAATAAAAAAACCTAAACTATACTTTCTTCTAGGAGCTCAGGAGAGCCCCTAGTGTGCATCCAGCTCAGCTGGGCACAGAAATCTAACTGAGGCTTGGAGGAGGGTCATAGGGGGAGGAGCCAGTGCACACCAGATAGTCCTAAATCTTTCTATAGAGTGCCCAGTCTCCTGCGGAGCCCGTCTATTCCCCATGGTCCTCACGGAGTCCCCAGCATCCACTAGGACGTCAGAGAAAGGAGGTTGGATGTGCAGTACTCCTTTCACAAAAGTCTGTACTTCTGGAAGAGAGGCCAATTCCTTCTGAAAAAATATTGATAAGGCCGAAATCAGCACCTTAATGGAACCTAACTTTAGACCCATATCCACTCCTGTCTGTAGAAAATGGAGAAAACGACTCAGCTGGAAGTCTTCCGTAGAAGCATTCTTGGATTCACACCAAGACACATACTTCCTCCAGATACGGTGATAGTGCTTCGCCATTACTTCCTTCCCAGCTTTAAGTACAGTAGGGATGTTCTTATGATTCTCAATATTTTTGAAATGAGCGGAAGCGGAGGGGACACAAAGACCGCTTGATACACCCACGGTGTTACTAGCGCGTCCACTGCTATTGCCTGAGGGTCCCTTGCCCTGGAACAATATGTCCGAAGCTTCTTGTTGAGGCGTGACGCCATCATGTCTATTTGAGGGAGTCCCCAACAACTTGTCACTTCTGAAAAGACCTCTTGATGAAGTCCCCACTCTTCCTGGATGGAGATCATGTCTGCTGAGAAAGTCTGCTTCCCAGTTGTCCACTCCTGGAATGAATAGCGCGGACAGAGCGCTTACATGATTTTCCGCCCAGCGAAGAATCCTGGTGGCCTCCGCCATTGCTGCTCTGCTCCTTGTTCCGCCCTGGCAGTTTACATGCGCCACGGCTGTGATATTGTCTGACTGGATCAGAACGGGTAAGTTGCGAAGGAGATGCTCCGCCTGTCTCAGGCCGTTGTATATGGCACTTAATTCCAGTACGTTTATGTGCAGACAAGCCTCCTGGCTTGACCGTAGTCCCTGAAAGTTTTTTTCCTGTGTGACTGCTCCCCAACCTCGGAGGCTCGCGTCCGTGGTCACGAGAACCCAATCTTGAATTCCAAACCTGCGACCCTCTAGAAGGTGAGCACACTGGAGCCACCACAGGAGAGAAATCCTGGCCCTGGCGGACAGGCTTATCATCTGATGCATTTGGAGATGGGACCCTGACCACTTTCTCAGTAGGTCCCACTGAAAAGTTCTTGCATGGAACCTGCCAAATGGAATGGCCTCATAGGCCGCCACCATCTTTCCCAACACTCGAGTGCATTGATGAATCAACACTCTTTTTGGTTTCAACAGAACCCTGACCATGTTCTGGAGTTCCAGAGCTTTTTCCACTGGGAGAAAAACCCTCTGCCGTTCTGTGTCCAGAATCATGCCCAAAAACGACAGCCGAGTTGTCGGGACAAACTGCGACTTTGGCAAATTTAGAAGCCAGCCGTGTTGTTGTAGCACCCTCGGAGAGAGAGCCACGCTCTTCAGTAATTGTTCTCTTGATCTCGCTTTTATCAGGAGATCGTCCAAGTACAGGATAATTTTGACACCCTGCTTGCGCAGGAGCACCATCATTTCTGCCATTACCTTGGTGAAAATCCTCGGGGCCGTGGAAAGCCCAAACGGCAACGTCTGAAACTGGTAATGACAATCCTGTACAGCGAATCCCAGGAACGCCTGATGAGGAGGATATATGGGGACATGAAGGTATGCATCCTTTATGTCTAGTGACACCATAAAATCCCCCCCTTCCAGGCTGGAGATCACTGCCCGGAGCGATTCCATTTTGAATCTCTTCAAATATAGATTTAGGGATTTTAGGTTCAGAATCAGTCTGACCGAACCGTCCGGCTTCGGGACCACAAACAGGGTTGAATAGAACCCCTTTCCCTGTTGCAACTGGGTAACCTGGATAATCACTTGCTGTTGACACAGCTTTTGTATAGACGCCGAAACTATTGCTCTCTCTGGGAGAGAAGCTGGCAAGGCCGATTTGAACAATCGGCGTGGAGGCACATCTTCGAACTCCAGTTTGTAGCCTTGAGACACAATTCCTATCACCCAAGGATCCAAGTCCGAATGAACCCAGACCTGGCTGAAGAGCTGAAGACGTGCCCCCACCGGTGCGGACTCCCGCAGCGGGGCCCCAGCGTCATGCGGCGGATTTGGTAGAGGTCGGGGAAGACTTTTGCTCCTGGGAACTAGCCAAAGCTGGTGTTCTTTTCCCCCTACCTCTACCTCTGGCGAGGAAGGATGAATTTATGAGACCGAAAGGACTGCATCTGGTATTGAGGTGTTTTCTTTTGCTGTGGGGGAATGTAAGGCAGAAAAGAAGACTTCCCCGCGGTAGCTGTGGAAACCAGGTCCGCAAGGCCTTCCCCAAACAGAACTTCACCCTTTTAAGGCAAAGCCTCCATAAGTCTCTTGGAGTCAGCATCCCCCGTCCATTGGCGGGTCCACAGTGACCTCCTAGCTGAAATTGCCATGGCATTTGCTCTTGAACCCAAGAGCCCAATATCTCTCGCAGCCTCCCTCATATATAACGCTGCGTCCTTTATGTGACCTAATGTCAACAAAACACTGTCTTTATCGAGGGTGTCCATGTCAGATGACAAGTTATCTGCCCATGCTGCAATTGCGCTCCCCACCCATGCCGACGCTACCGCCGGTCTGAGCAGGGCTCCCGTAGTCGCATAAATTGATTTTAAGGTAGTTTCCTGCCTACGATCCGCAGGATCTTGTAAGGTCGCCGTGTCCGGGGACGGTAGGGCCACCTTTTTGGACAAGCGCGTAAGGGCCTTGTCCACCATGGGTTAGGATTCCCACCGTAGCCTGTCCTGTGAGGGGAAAGGATACGCCATTATAATTCTCTTGGGAATCTGCAGTCTCTTGTCTGGAGTTTCCCAAGCCTTTTCAAATAAAGCGTTCAGCTCATGTGATGGGGGAAATGTTACCTCAGGTTTCTTCCCCTTAAACATACAGACCTGTGTGTCCGGGACAGACGGGTCCTCTGTGATATGCAATACATCTTTTATTGCAATAATCATGTATTAAATACTCTTTGCCACCCTTGGGTGCAACTTTGCCTCATCATAGTCGACACTGGAGTCGTAATCCGTGTCGGTATCAGTGTCTGCTATCTGGGTAAAGGGACGTTTTTGGGACCCTGAAGGGTCTTGTGACACAGTAAGAGCCATGGAGTGACTCCCTGGTTGGCATTTGGACTCTGCTTTGTCCAATCTCTTATGTAATAAAGCCACATTTGCATTCAAAACATTCCACATGTCAACACAATTAGCCGTCGGCGGTGCCTCCGGAGACAATACTACCATCTGCTCTGCATCCTCCCTAGAAGAGCCTTCCGCTTCAGACATGTCGACACACACGTACTGACACCCCACACACACTGGGATATATGGATATGGGGACAGACCCACAATAATGCCCTTTGGAGAGACAGAGAGAAAGTATGCCAGCTCACACCCAGCGCCCTGTGGTTCTGAAACAAAGTCCCAGACTAGTAAGCACTTTTATAATAATACATTTTGCACCAAATTAATGTGCCCCCCCCTCGTTTTGCACCCTGTTACTTGTGTACAGCAGGGGAAGAGTCCGGGAGCAGCTTCTCTGCAGCAAGCTGTGGAGAAAATGGCGCTGGTTAGAGCTGAGGGAACAAGCTCCGCCCCCTCAATGGCGGGCTTCGATCCCGCTGTTTCTTTATACTGGCGGGGCTTTATATACTGCCTCAGCAGTATCTATACTTGTGCCAGCCTATATATATGAGGTAAAAATTGCTGCCCAGGGCGCCCCCCTGCGCCCTGCACCCTTGCTGTGCCGTTGTGTGTGTGTGTGGGAGCAATGGCGCGCTGCGCGGTACCTCAGGAAGATCTGAAGTCTTCTGCCGCCTTTGAAGTCTTCTTGCTTCCTATACTCACCCGGCTTCTATCTTCCGGCTCTGCGAGAAGGACGGCGGCGCGGCTCTGGGACGAACAGCGAGGACGACACCTGTGTTCCAACCCTCGGGAGCTAATGGTGTCCAGTAGCCTAAGAAGCAGAGCCTATCAGTAAAGTAGGTCTGCTTCTCTCCCCTCAGTCCCACGAAGCAGGGAGCCTGTTGCCAGCAGTGCTCCCTGAAAATAAAAAAAACCTAACAAAAGTATTTTCTAGAGAAACTCAGTAGAGCTCCCCTAGTTTGTGACCAGTCTCCTCTGGGTACAGAATCTAACTGAGGTCTGGAGGAGGGGCATAGAGCGAGGAGCCAGCTCACGCCCATTAAAAGGTCTTAGAGTGCCCATGTCTCCTGCGGAGCCCGTCTATACCCCATGGTCCTTACGGAGTCCCCAGCATCCTCTAGGACGTAAGAGAAACATCTGTGTCCACAGAGTAATCTGGCAGTATCTAGGAGCTGTTTAAAAAAGGATCTGCGCCCAGAAAGCAATTGGGTAGTGAAGAGGTACTGTTAAAAAAAAAATATTTGCAAAGGCCCTGGCTGGTTTTTTTAAGCTGCAAAAATTTTCTTGGAAGAACTGTTATTTTTGATAATAAGATTGGAAAATAAAGTCAGCAATAACAAATTTGTGTGTGAAATGCATAAAGTCTTTTCCAACCTGCCTGATCCGCAATAAACGAGTCATGAAGTAATATAAATAAATGATTATGTAGTATATTTTTCTTATGATATTAGGGTGCTTATGTTACCGATATTAAACAATTCTGCATTACCCACAGGATTTAAATGTTTACTGAGGGAATTGCAGATAAATTCAGAGGGCGGTTTTCAAATGTTGAATATCGCCCAGAGAATATACAGTCTGTAATTGGGAACATGTGGGATTCAGCATTACTCAGAGCCACATAAATCAGCATATGCGTATATCGCAGCACCAGGGTCTACTAATTAAAAAATAAATAAATAGATAAATAAATAATGAAGAAGCAGATTTTGGTGCAGAGCTGGAATTTTCTCCCTCACCTTTGCGCTTTAACATTAGAAACAGCAAATTGGTAGTGTGTTTTCCTTTTAAATATCAAACTCTATTTTAGATCATCAATTGCAGCGACCTCTCTGTGCCTAACAGATGCATGGAGGGTGGTGGACGGCCGATGCATGGAGGGTGGTGGATGGCCGATGCATGGAGGGTGGTGGACGGCCAATGCATGGGGGGGGGGGGGGGGGGGGGCAGCGGTGGCCCGGCCGATGCATGGGGGGGGCAGCGGTGGCCCGGCCGATGCATGGGGGGGGCAGCGGTGGCCCGGCCGATGCATGGGGGGGGGGGCAGCGGTGGCCCGGCCGATGCATGGGGGGGCAGCGGTGGCCCGGCCGATGCATGGGGGGGGGGCAGCGGTGGCCCGGCCGATGCATGGGGGGGGAGCAGCGGTGGCCCGGCCGATGCATGGGGGGGGGGCAGCGGTGGCCCGGCCGATGCATGGGGGGGGGGCAGCGGTGGCCCGGCCGATGCATGGGGGGGGGGGGGGGGGCAGCGGTGGCCCGGCCGATGCATGGGGGGGGCAGCGGTGGCCCGGCCGATGCATGGGGGGGGGGGCAGCGGTGGCCCGGCCGATGCATGGGGGGGGGGGGGCAGCGGTGGCCCGGCGGATGCATGGGGGGGGGCAGCGGTGGCCCAGCCGATGCATGGGGGGTGGGGGGTGGCGGTGGCCCGGCCGATGCATGGGGACAGACTCAGAATTAGGCCATCTATCATTATGGACACATAATGCCATGTGTTTAATCCCCACATAGAAAGTGCACAGCAGCATTCATCGTTCCACTGCTTGTTTCTGCAGGAAACAGGAAGGTTTCAGCCATTTACTAGGAACTGCACTGGCATTTTGCAGGAACAAATTAACTTAAAGGGCTTTTTGTCCAGACACTGTGTAGGCATGGTGGGATTCCCAGTTTACATTTCCCACTACTACTGAACACTGGGAACTACACACTGAACATTCATACATGAACAATTAGCTCTTTGTCAGCATTATAAAAAAAAAAAAAAAACCTTACAGAAAAAGGGGTTTCCTACTTTTGTAAAGGGTACACTCTAACAGCGAGCACAAACTATGTTATAGCTCAGACTCCACGCAGAACGTCCAGAAACACCAGAAGCAGAAAATGCAATGTTAACTACAAGGAGGATAGTAGTTGTGATTGCTGTGCAGCTCTGCAGTAAGCCAACCAACAGAGACAATATCACGCCAGCAACATATATCAATCATCCAAATCACAGCTGTCACACGTGCTTTTTAATGCCTCAGGAACTTTTGTTTTCTTCATGACAAAGGATCACGCAGAAATGTAGCTTCATATGCTCTCAATGTGACATTGGACATTCCAGTCATGCATCTGCCCATAAAGGAAGCAACATGTGTGGTCTGACCCTAAAAGGCAATTAGTCAGCTCAGGTCTATGTGACATAATGGGAGAGGACTGCAGGTACACAGCAGATTAGATGCTGAACTAAGAGCCAGCTCAATTCAAAATCGTTCTGTGAAATATCAGCTTTCTTCTGCAAGTTCCCATGTAATACTGGTAGAATTTGACCCTGACTGCCAGCAGTACAGTCCCAACAAACAGGAAGAATTACTTTATACCGTAGTCCCAGCTCCGATCATGGACAAAGTGGATTGTGCCCTGCAACACATTGCAGGATATGGCCAGATTTTTGGTCTCGTGATCTACTCAGAAAATATTTTGAGACCTACCATTCTATATAATGTAATATTAAGTTAACTAGGGAAACAAAATGTAAAGTAACAGTAAATAAATATAGATAATAATTGAATTCACATTAATGGAACAATGTGCCATAAAGGTCAGGGAAAACTTGTGATGCCAGACCCATCATAAATAGTAGATAATTGAGCAGCCGGCATCACGGCGATGTCCAGCTGCACTTCCCACTGCATTCAGTGGCTAATAAAGCATGCAGTGGAGAAGAAGGCCACCACATGGGCCTGATTCATGTTTTTAAGTAAAGCAAAAACACTGGGCAAAACTCAATTTTTGATCCACCAGCAGATGGCGCCCAATGGAGCTATTCAACTGTTGCTTGCTCGGGTGCGATTAGCTGCTTTAGACTCACTTTAGACAGGAGATCTGGCGCGATAAAAAAAATTTGAATTCCGCCCTTTGTGTCTGGAACAAACCATATAGCCATGCAAGGGGAGCAAATATATTTAGATGTTTTCTGTGCAGAGCAAATACGGTCTGCTTTTGCATGTAGCCCAAATTGTTACACAGCTTTATAGTTACACTGCAATTTAGATTTCCGTTTGAACACACCACACCCAAATCTAAATCTCTGTGCACGTTACATCTGTCCCACCTGCAGTGAATGGTGGGACAGTTTTGCCCAGTTGCTTGTTCTTTTGCTTTACTCACAATGGGGCAGATGTATTAACCTGGAGAAGGCATAAGGAAGGGATAAACCAGTGATAAGTGCAAGGTGATAAACACACCAGCCAATCAGCTCCCATATGTAAATTAACAGTTAGGAGCTGATTGGCTGGTGCATTATCACCTTGCACTTAACACTACTTTATCACTGGTTTATCACTTCCTTATGCCTTCTCCAGGTTAATACATCTACCCCAATGGGGTCGATTCTATTCGGCAACTTAAGAATAGCGCCGGGAATTAGCTCCCGACGCTATTCAATTCAGCTCCAGTTAAGTCGGCGATGTCCCGTTCTCGCCGACTTAACAGGTAGTTTTGTCGGGAGAACGGGCATTCTCCGACTTAACTACCCGCGGCGATGCTGATTCCCGACAGAATCAGCCTCGCGCCGGCCGCGAGGCAGCACTTTTGTCGGGTTTCTTCTCTCATCCCCCGGGGATGAGAGAAGAATTCCCGACAATTGCGGGTCACTAGCAGCTGAATTGAATAGCGTCGGGAGCTAATTCCCGGCGCTATTCTTAAGTTGCCGAATAGAATCGACCCCAATGTGTGTTAAGTGGGGTATTGTGGTAGTGCAGTAATTAGTATTGGGTTTGATTCCAACCAGGACCATATGTGGGTGCAGTTTGTTTGCGTAGGTTTCTTCTGGGTTGTCCAATTTTCTCCCACAATCCAAAAAATACTGGTAGATTAACGGACTTTTGACAATCCTAGTGTATGTGGATCCACTTGATAGGGATCATAAATTTTAAGCTCCACACTGGGGCAGGGACTGAGGAATAACTAAATATTCTCTGTAATGCGCTGCAGAATATATATATAATAAAAAAAAAAAAAAAAAAAGGAGTACCCTGTTATTAGGGGGTCTTAGGGGTAAATGCAATATGGTCCGAATTGCCGGAGGTGCAGTACTTCAGTCGAGAATATACAGTCCCTAAGATCCACAAGGGGATTAATCCCCCTCCAGGGCGACCAATTATCTCGGCCAGGGGCTCATTATTCCAGCCTACCTCAGTATTTCTGGATTCCATTCTTCAGCCGTATGTACAACAACATCCTCACACTCTGATGGACACAACATCTTTACTCAACCAATTAAGTGACATAGGACCCATTCCTCCAGATGCATGGCTGGTAACAGCTGACGTTACCAGCTTATATACAATTATTCCACACCCAGTGGGACTCCATGCAGTCAAGAAGGTTTTGTTGAATGAACTGAAGATTGATCCAGCACACAGTGAGATCTTGGTTCAGCTCTTGGAACTGGTATTAACAAAAAATTTCTTTTTGTTTGACAACAAGTTCTATCTACAACAAAGGGGGTGTGCCATGGGATCGGCCGTGGCCCCCACCTATGCAAACATATACATGGTTGAAGTGGAACAGGACATTTTCTTCTCTGACATCAATGTCTCATCTAATATCATCTTATACAAGAGATATATAGATGATCTGTTCATTATATGGAAAGGTCCTCAAAATACACTGCAGAATATACTGGATGCTCATAATACCTCCTCCAGTCCAGTGAAATTGGTCTATAAGATGGACCAACACACCATAGATTTCCTTGACGTTAGGATATCTATTGTGAATACAAGTATTAACACCACGGTGTTCACTAAACCAACGGACAGGAACACCTTCTTGCACAATGCAAGTTGTCATCCTAGAGGCCTCAAATTTGGTCTTCCATACTCGCAAATGATTAGGATCCACAGAATCAATTCAGATATAAAGCAAGCAGCTGTACAAATTGATGATCTCATCAATCGTTTCATCTTACGTGGATATAATTCTAAGCAACTGCAGGAGACTAAAGTGAAAGTGCTAGCTATGAACAGAAATTCATTACTACAGAAGAAGTCCAAGGCCACTACATCATCCAAATTCATCTGGAAAAGCACCTTCAATGTGGCTTCAGTGGAAACCAATAAAATCACCAAAAAACACTGGCATCTTATTCAAACTGACAATAAATTGAATTTACAGGACACTAACATTATGCCTTGTTATCGCCGGTCCAGAAACCTTAGAGATTCACTGGTCAAAACAGACATCTCCACCAGAACCACCATTGACAGACCAGCTATGTTTACAGCCTGCAAACGGGGCTGCTTTAGATGCACGTGTACAACGTGCCAATATCTCATTGCTGGAGATACTTTCTACCATCCACATTTGGGCTACAAAATATTTATCAAACATCATCTAACCTGTGAATCTTCCTTTGTGATTTATCAAATAATTTGCCCCTGTGGCTTGACCTACATAGGCAAAACAAAGAGGAAGTTTAAAGAAAGAATGACCGCCCACAGATCAGCCATTAGACTGGCCTTAACTAAAGGAAAGAGTGATCAGCCAGTTGCACGTCATTTTGTGACTTTTAAACATTCCCTGGCGAGTTTACGATACCGCATGATTGATCACATACCTGCCAACATCAGAGGTGGAGATAGACACAAGTCTCTGCTCAAATGTGAATCACGATGGATTTTTAAATTGGATGTAATTACACCGAAGGGACTCAATGAATCATTACCACTGTCTTGTTTTTTCTAACCATGATCTCTAACATCCCTTTATGCTGGTCCCTAGATTCTCCCGTTTGCTCTATTCTCACTCTCCTCTAGCTTCCTTTCCTTTTTCTCTAATCTAGCTCATGTAATCTGTGCAGACATCTGATTATTCCATAACATGATTTTTTAACACATCTCTTACACACATTTTTAGGTGTAGAGACAGTTCATCTATTTGCATGTGCTTTATTAACAATCACACAGTTACATGAACAAACTTACAACATTAGTGCTCTTTTCTATCACAAACAGACATTTATCATTAAACATGTCTAAATAAACGGAGAGCCTCAGGCACTATATGTGCCAATACACTTGCACTCATAATATAGAGCAATAATCCCTCTCATCTCTCTTGCAGCCATGCATGCTCTCATGACAATTTCATATACATTTCTTGCTTGACTTTGATTTGTGAGGCTTAACATAGCTACTATGTCTCTATGTTGTTTAGTTCATCCCAGGAGTAACACTACGGGTTTCCATGGTGACGGGTTCACTGACGTGCATCGCGCAATACGCGATGACGTCATCTTTCAGCGCCGCAGCGGCCGAGCGGGTCCCTGCCGGACGAGCGATGCACACTGCACTTCACTTTGGTGTCTGGGATATAAGGTGAGTTTTTCTATTGCTGTATTTATCCTGTTGACAATTTTCTAGTAAAATTGAAACGTTGACAGACCGCTGGTGTTAATTTACTTCTATATTCCTGAGTGCCGCACATCGTTTTTGACTACATCTCCCTGCTGGAAAGTGAGGGCACCAGGGACTATTACACGAGTTATTGGAGTGCCGGACCATTCCCAATATATTATATATATATATATATATATATATATATATATATATATATATATATATATATATATATATATAATAAAAAAAAAAAAAGGAGTACCCTGTTATTAGGGGGTCTTAGGGGTAAATGCAATATGGTCCGAATTGCCGGAGGTGCAGTACTTCAGTCGGGAATGGCCGTATTTTTAAAGCAGCAATCACTTACAAGGAAAACACCAACCTGGTTCTGCCTTGTAAATGATTGCCGCTTTAAAAATACGGGCATTCTCAACCGAAGTCCTGCACCTCCAGCAACTCGGACCCTACTGCATTTACCTCTTGGCGTCAAATTATTAACCAATGTGGGCTGTTTCCAGAAAGGAGAATCATTGCTATAATGATCTGAAGCAAGGCCATGATCCTGCATTATACTTAGACCAGGTCAATCAAAAAACAGCTGAGACTTACTGGTAGAATGCAACTTACTGTTTGGCCACCTCTGACATAACGGGGAATTCAATGGTTATTTTCACAGCCGCAATCAGATGGTGCCCGACAGCAGCAATTCAGTTGTTCTCCCTTTTAGGCTTCGGTTAGCCACGGAAGACACATTTTTTTTCTAGCAGCCTCCTGAGCAAGAAAAAAAAAAATGTGTGCAAACTCTGCACTGTGGGGATCCAAAGAGTAGTTTGGGCGCTACACAAGTGATATGCATGGGCGCCCCAAAACAATTAAATACTGGCAATTGTTTGGGTGTATAAATAGTCCTGTTTTGACAGGAAATTTAGACTCCCAAAACAATTGAATTCCCCCATTGTATCTTACACCGTTATGCAATTTATTCATACAGATAATTAAAAGAAAAAATAGGAATTTGATACCTACCGGTAATTCCTTTTCTCCTAGTCCGTAGTGGATACTGGGGTCTTGTACTTTAGTACCATGGGGTATAATAGTACCATGGGGTATAGATCGGATCCACTGGTGCCTGGCACATTAAAAAGAGAGAGAGAGAGAGAGAGAGAGAGAGTGTGTGAGTGGACTAGGAAAAGGAGACGGACATAATATGAGAGAAGAAACAATACAACAGCGGTGCGGCGACAAGCCAACATACAACCAAAAATTAAAGGTTGGCGCTAACCAGAACAGAGGATAGCAACACCAACCTAACTAGGATAGCACAGCTATCCCACAACATAAAGAGACCGCAACGCCGTTCCAACCAAATACTTACACAGGTAAGCAGGAACGAAACACTGAGGCGGGCGCCCAGTATCCACTACAGACTAGGAGAAAAGGAATCACCGGTAGGTATCAAATTCCTATTTTCTCTTACGTCCTAGTGGATACTGGAGTCTTGTACTTTAGTACCATGGGGAAGTCCAAAAGCTCCCTAACGGGATGGGAAAGTGCCGAGACCCCTGTAAAACCGCCTTGCCAAATTGAAGGTCATCCTTGGCCAAAGTATCGTACCTATAGAATTTAACAAACGTGTTCGAACCAGACCAAGTAGCAGCTCGGCCTAACTGTAGGGCCAATACTCCCCGGGCAGCCGCCCAGGAAGAGCCAACCGACCTCGTCGAGTGAGCCGGAATAGACATCGTCAAGGGCAGAGCCGCAGAAATATATGCCTGTTGAATGGTCAACCGGAGCCAGCGAGCAATAGATTGCTTAAAAGCCAGCCGACCAACCTTGGAGGCATCATAAAGGACAAACAGTGAGTCAGATTTCCGATGACAGGCCATTCTTTTGGACAGAAATCTTCAGGGCCGTGACCACTTCCAAGGATTCAGGATCAACGGAAGCGTCAGAGAACACTGGAACCACATTAGGTTGATTCACATGAAAGGCTGACACCACTTTTGGCAAGAACGGAGGACGGGTCCTAAGTTCCACTCTATCTTCATGAAATATCAAATAAGGGCTCTTACAGAATAAGGCCCCCAATTCAGTCACACGTCTGGCAGAATCCAATGCTAATAACATCATTGTCTTCCAGGTGAGAAATTTTAACTCCACCCTATGTAAGGGTTCAAACCAGTCCGATTGGAGAAAGGACAGAAACACATTGTACCTCCCACGGCTCCGTGGGACCTCCAAAGGGCGGTTGCAAATTAAGAACTCCCTTCAGGAAAGTGTGTACTTCAGGCAACACGGCAAGTTGTTTCTGGAAGAAAATAGAGAGCGCAGAAATCTGAACATTGAGTAGGCCCATATCCACTCCAGCTTGCAAAAAAAGTAGAAAACAACCAATTTCAAATTCCACGGGAGAAACCTTTCTGCCCTCACACCAAGAAACTCTGGACAGACGAATGGACCTTGTTGAAGAAGATCTTCTCAGAGCAGTAGAGGCCAGGGATCCTCCAGAGCCATGGTTAGGAGGTCCGAGTACCATGCCCATCGAGGCCAACCCGGGGGAATTAGAATTGCCTGAACGCTTTCCCTTCTTAGTCTTTTGAGAACCCTTGGGATTAGCGGTTAAGGAGGGAACAGGTATACTAACTGGTACATCCACGTGTCCACTGCAATAGCCTGCAGATCCCTCGTTCTGGAACAGTAACGGCACAGCTTCTTGTTGAGTCGAGAAGCCATCAGATCTATCTGCGGACAGCCCCATTGGTAAATTAACTGTTGAAACACCTGGGAATGTAGGACCCATTCCCCCGGATGGAGGTTGTGCCTGCTGAGGAAGTCTGCTTCCCTGTTGTCCACTCCTGGAATGAATATGGCTGAGATGGCCCTTGCGTTGGCCTTCGCCCAGAGGAGGCTTTTTGAAACTTCTCGTATCGTTACTCTGCTTCATGTTCCCCATTGTCAGTTTATGTAAGCCACCACCGTGGCGTTGTCCGACTGAACCTGGATCGCCTGATCCTTCAGGAGATGAGAAGCCTGCAGAAGAGCATTGTAAACTGCCCTGAGTTCCAGGATGTTTCATCGGCAGAACAGATTCCTGTCTCGACCACATCCCCTGGAACTGGGCCCCTTGGGTCACAGACCCCCAACCCAGGAGGCTGGCATCCGTTGTCAGTAAAATCCACGAGTGGATATTGAAACTCCTGCCTTCTACCAGGTGAGGTACCTCTAGCCACCTTAACAGAGAAATACTGGCTTTTGGAGATAAGGTCACTTCCTGATGCATGTGAAGGGGAGACCCCGACCATTTGTCCAGCAGATACAGCTGAAATGGCCGGGCATGAAATCTGCCGTATTGGATTGCCTCGTAAGCAACCACCATCTTGCCCAGTAATCGGATGCAAAGATGTATGGAGACCTTGCGAGGACTGAGCACCGACCGAACCATAGCATGAATAGTCAAGGCCTTGTCCATTGGGAGAAATACCTTTTGAGACACTGTATCCAGAATCAGTCCCAGGAACTGAAGATGTTGGGTCAGTTCCAGGTGAGATTTCTGAAAATTTAGGATCCACCCATGATCCGTAAGCAGGCGAGTAGTCAGATTGATGCTGTGCAGCAGACGCTCCTTGGACACAGCCTTTATGAGGAAATCGTCCAAGTAGGGGACTATATTTACTAACATCATGCGCAGTTACAGCATCATCTCCGCCATGACTTTGGTGAAGACCCTCGGCACTGTGGATAATCCAAAAGGTAATGCCTGAAACTGGAAATGGTCGTCCAATATGGCAAGCCTGATGAGGTGGCCACATGGGAATGTGATGGTAAGCATCCTCGACATCAGGAATTCCCCCTCCTCCAGAGCGGACACCACCGCCCGCAGGGATTCCATCTTGAATTTGAACACCCGCAGATACGGGTTTAGAGACTTCAGGTTCAAGATGGGGTGCACCGAACAGTCTGGTTTGGGAACGACAAAAAGACTGGAATAAAACCCTCTGTTGCGTAACGGAGGAGGTACTGGAACCACCACACCCGTCTGCAAAAGTTTTGGAATAGCCTCTTGCAAGTTAACTTTTGCTGCGGGTAAAGCTGGTAAGACACACTTGAAAAATCTGTGAGGAGGGAGTGCTTGAAATTAAAACCGGTATCCTTGGGAAATGAGGTCCCTCACCCAAGGATCCCGGCAGGACTTCGCCCACACTTGGGCGAAGGGTTGAAGGCGAGCACCTACCTGAAAGTTGCCTTGCTGCTAGGGCCAAACATCATGCGGAAGGCTTAGCGGCAGGGGACCGGTGGTCTGGTCCAGGGAGGCGGTAGCTGCAGGTTTACCGGACTTACAACGAGATCCTCTGAACCCCGCCACACGAAAGGACTGCAAGGAGGGTCCAGCTTAAGAACATACAGCAGGTGGCGCACCCGACGGAAGATAGGTAGACTTACCCGCTGTTGCTTGGGAGATCCATTTATTTAATTAGTCTCCAAACAAGGCATCACCTGTAAAGAGAAGATTTTCTACACCCTTTTTGCAATCAGCGTCTGTCGACCATTGACGTAACCACAGAGCTCTGCGTGCCGAAACAGTCATAGCAGTGGTGCGCCCATTTACCTTACACAACTCTTTAATAGTTTCAATAATAAAATTTGCAGCATCCTGGATATGTTGGAGCAGAGTAATGACCTCATCCCCTGGGCAGAGAGTCTAAACCAGGCATGTCCAAACTGCGGCCCTCCAGCTGTTGTGAAACAACATATCCCAGCATGCCCTGACACAGTTTTGCTGACAAAGAATCTTGAAATTGAACTCCTTTAGAGAGGGGTTCAATGACTTTAGGTTCAGAATGGGCCTGACCGAACCATCCGGTTTCAGTACCACAAAAAGGTTCGAATAGTAACCTGTGGCCTGCGCAGGGGGAGGAACTGGCACAATGACCTGTGCCTCCACCAGCTTTTGGACAGCTTCTTGTAGTACGATGCTGTCTGCCAACTGAGTTGGTAAGCCTGATTTGAAAAAACGATGAGGAGGGAGATTTTGAAATTCCAGCCTGTATCCCTGGGATACAATATCTATCACCCAGGGATACAGGCTGGACGATACCCAGACGTGACTGAAGTGTCTGAGTCTCGCTCCCACTCACCCCACCTCCAGGCCGCGCGGTCCACAGTCATGCGGAGGACTTTGGCGTACCTGATGCAGGCTTTTGTTCCTGGGAACCTGCAGCAGCAGGTTTCTTGGACTTAACCCGACCTCCCCTAAAGAAGGTATTGGACGGTCTGGCCTTTCTAGGCTTGTTAGGCAGAAAGGGCTGTGTTGCAGATGAAGAGAAGGATTTCTTCAGAGCAGGTGCTGCTGAGGGAAGAAACGGAAACTTACCCACTGTTGCAGTGGATATCCAAGCATCTAGAGCTTCCCCAAAGAGAGCCTGACCTGTATAGGGTAGGGAGTCCACATTTCTTCTGGATTCCGCGTCGGCCGACCACTGGCGCAGCCACAGTACCCCACGAGCTGAAACAGACATGGAAGAGATTCCCGCAGCCATGGAACCAAGGTCTTTCATGGATTCTACCATGAAACCTGATGAATCATGTATGTTGCGTAAATATAATGCAACATCATCCCTATCCATCGTATCCAAATCCTCAAGTAAGGTAGCCAACCACTTTACTATTGCCTTTGCAATCCATGCACTAGCAATAGTGGGACGTCAGTGATCGCGCTGAGACCAAAAAAAAAAAGTGGGTCCCAGGGACCCCTCACTTTTAAAAATTGGGGTCCTACCTGTCCTTTTCTGGGTCCCATCGGAATGAAGGTTTTAATTAGTCTTATTAATGATTCAAATATAAAAACACAAACTTGATTTGGACACTACAAAAGTGGTGCAAGGGGGAGGATGGGGTGACGATGCTGCTGGGCTGTGTAGCATACAGGACACGCCGCACTATAGATGTAACTAGACATTTTGGTGCCCTTGTGGCAGAAAGAGAATTGGTGCTCCCTCACCCACACTGCGACAGTGCGCACTGAATGTGCGGCAATTTTTTAGGGGCGTGGCTTCGTGGGGGAAGGGGCGTGGTCACATAATAGTATCAATTCACATTACTCCTTACAGTAGTGCCGCTTATACACATTGCACCAGGTAGAACCTCCTATACACAGAGCCAATGAGAGCACGTTATACACATTGCGCCACACATTGCACCAGGTAGAGCACGTTATACACATTGCGCCAGATCGAGCATGTTCTACACATTGCGCCAGGTAGAACCTCCTATACACACTGAGCAAAGGAGAGCACGTTATACACATTGTGCCAGACAGAGCACCTTTATACACATTGCGCCAGGCAGAGCGCATTATGCACATTGCGCCATGTAGAGCACTTAATATGATTAAAAAACAGGACAACATTATTAAATAATAAATTTTATATATGTAATGGGTTTATGGTGCCGCTATAATAGGAGCCCAAGACTGGATTTAGACACTACAAAAGTGTTCTGGGGGAGGGAGGGGTGAGAGGGTGCCAATGCTGCTGGGCTGTTATCATATCGGAAGTATGCGTTCAGGATCCCGGCTGTCGGAATCCCAGCAGCCGTAATACCGACGCCGGAATCCTGACAGCCGCCAGAATACTGACGCTGGCATCCAGAGGAGATCAGGATCCCGGCAATGATATCCTGACAGTCAGGATCCTGAAGGTAAGTATGCACTGCCGTCACTGGTTGAGCGTGCAGGGGGGGTCGATTGTGTTGGGATGGTTAGGGTTAGGCTGCAGAGAGGGGGGATAAGTGTTAGGCATTAAGGGGGAGGGTTAGGGTACCCTCTGCACCCTTGTCGACATTGCTGCCATCGGGATGCTGGTGTCTGTATACTGAATGCCGGCATCCTGACCGCTGACTTCGGACACTTGGTACAGCCACTGGATTAGAGTCCTGCTGCCTGTAATTTATGTGCTGAGTGATCAACTTCAGTGACTCTCACTGTGCTGGCTGCCTTTACAGTAACCAGCAGTAACCAACAAAGACAGCCAGCACAGCGAGTGTCACTGAAGTTGATCACTCAGCACATAAATTACAGGCATGACTCGAATCCAGTGGTTGTACCAAGTGTCCTGTATACTGCACAGACCAGCAGCACTGTCACCCTCTCGCCTCACCCCCACCCCATGCAACATTTTTGTGGTGTTTAACAACTGTTTGCCGGCGCCATGCAGCCCCCATCTCCGCCTTCCCACCAATATGAGCAGCCCCCCACCGCAAGTCCAGCTCACCCTTCCTACAGTCCACGGTCACCGGCGTTCACCTCCCCCCGCAGAATGTAGCGCGCCGCAGAGCCGTCCTCGCTCTCTGTCCGGCCACCGTGAAGCTGCAGCAGGTGATCGGGTGGAGGGGGGAGGAGCCGCGCCGCCGCAAGATGACTGGAAAGGCCTCCGTCCTCTATTACAGGGAGCTTCCTCTATTACAGGAAACTTAAAGACAACCAGCTTCAGCGGAGCGAGTCCCCAGGGACCCACACAGTTTAGAAAAGTGAGTCCCCTCCCACAGAACTGGGTAAAATACGCGCTATAGCGCGTATTTGCGAACACTAGACGTAATATGGCCCCTGAAGCAGTGTACATTGATTTAAGTGTGTTATCAATTTTTCTATCAGCCGGCTCCTTTAAGGCAGTAGATCCCGGTACAGGTAAAACCACCTTCTTTGAGAGTCTGGACACAGATGCGTCAAAAATCGGCGGGTTTTCCCATTTTTTCCTATCCTCCTCAGGGAAAGGAAACGCCACCAGTACCCTTTTAGGGACCTGGAATTTTTGCTCAGGGTTTTCCCATGCTTTCTCAAATATAGCATTCAATTTCTTTGACGCAGGGAAGGTTAGCGAGGCTTTTTTATTTTCAGTGAAAAAAGCCTCCTCAACCTGCTCAGGTGTGGTATCATTAATATTCAACACATCCCTGATAGCCTCTATCAACAACTGCACCCCCTTTGCAAAAGATGCAGACCCCCACAACACATCCCCATCCCCGTCTGTGGTGTCAGAATCGGTATCCGTGTCATCTTGTATGACATACACAAGTGCCCGCTTATGGGGGTATATAGCGCAGAAATCGGCCATACTGCCATAGAGCTCTGTAATACCTGGGTTGCAGATTCATTACTTGCAACCCTGTCAGAAATCTGAGAAATCCAAGATTTGATAGAGGAAAACCACTCAGGTTCCCTTGTTGGTATCTGTGCTAAACCAGTGCTATCCTGATTACATGGAATGGGATCATCCTGGGAGGACAAATCCTCTGCAGCATATGACACAGTGTCCCTGGACATAGCTAAAGGAGACCACCAAACACTCCCCCCCACACACACACACAGGTGAGGGCAGACAGGGTTTCCCAACCCCCCCCACCCCCCAAGAATGGCAAGAGAGACACAGAGATTGGAGCCAACCCACACACAGGCTTTTACCAAAGGTAGACCCCTTGTCAGCGCTGACTGTGCACCTTAATAGGACACACAGTCGTATTACAGCACCCCCCCTCCTTCTACAACCCCTTGGTACCGTGTACAGATAAAAGCTGGAGTTACTTTGGAGGGACCTGTTCTCCTTCTCAGCGCTGTGCAGGCAGGAAAATGGCGCTGAAACTCTGCTGGGTCCGCTCTGAGGAGAAGCTCCGTCCCCTAAATGGCGCTGTCTTCCCACTCTCCATGGATTATACTGGCCTGAGGAATTAGGGCACCCCCCACAGCGCCGCACCATGTACCGCTGTGCCTTCCCAGGAGCGCAGTCCCCTCCCCGCTGCAATCATCTTCAAACCGGCCCCCCACTTGCTAGGGGGGTCGGTGTCTCACTCGCCACTTCTTCAGCTCTGTAAGGGGATGGCGGCATGCTGCTGGGGCGAGCGATCCCGTGGTGGGGAGTGATCCGACCCCTCTGGTGCTCAGTGTCCAGTCAGCGGAGACAGTGGCTCAGACCCCACGGGGCAAACGCTGCTCCCCCTCTTAGTCCCTCGCTGCAGGGAGGCTGTTGCCAGCAGCCTCCCTGTAAAAACTCTAAAATTAAACTTTTCTAGAAAAGCTCTGTAGAGCTCCCCTAGCTGTGACCGGCTCCTCCGGGCACATTTTCTAAACTGAGTCTGGTAGGAGGGGCATAGAGGAAGGAGCCAGCCCACACTCTTAAACTCCTGGTGGACCCGTCTATACCCCATGGTACTAATGTGGACCCCAGCATCCTCTAGGACAGAGGTTCTCAAACTCGGTCCTCGGGGGCACACACAGTGCATGTTTTGCAGGTAACCCAGCAGGTGCACAGGTGTATTAATTACTCACTGACACATTTTAAAAGGTCCACAGGTGGAGCTAATTATTTCACTTGCGATTCTGTGAGGAGACCTGCAAAACATGCACTGTGTGTGCCTTCGAGGACAGAGTTTGAGAACCTCTGCTCTAGGACGTAAGAGAAAATAGGATTTTAGTACCTACCGGTAAATCCTTTTCTCCTAGTCCGTAGAGGATGCTGGGGACTCCAAAAGGACCATGGGGTATAGATGGATCCGCAGGAGCTTGGGCACACTACAAAGACTTAAACTGGGTGTGAACTGGCTCCTCCCTCTATGCCCCTCCTCCAGACCTCAGTTAGAAAACTGTGCCCAGGAGAGACTGACATTTTGAGGAAAGAATTTATAATTTAAACCCAGTAAGTGTTATACCAGTTCACACCAGCTCACACCACACCGCGTATGCAAGACATGGCCTTCAACAGAATACCAGCCCACGGTATGAAAAACATACAGCCATACGCTGAGAGAATATGTAACACAACCTGTTTGTCAACCCAACCAATAATAAGAAACCACATGCCATGGCATGAACAACGTCAGCGATAGCCTGACAGAGAAGAAACACCACAAAGTGCAACCAACCTCAATAATCTGCAGACACAGTACGCACTGGGACGGGCGCCCAGCATCCTCTACGGACTAAGAGAAAAGGATTTACCGGTAGGTACCAAAATCCTCTTTTCTCATACGTCCTAGAGGATGCTGGGGACTCCAAAAGGACCATGGGGTCTATACCAAAGCTCCAGAACGGGCGGGAGAGTGCGGATAACTCTGCAGCACCGAATGAGCAAACATGAGGTCCCCATGAGCCAGGGTATCAAACTTGTAGAGCATAGCAAAGGTGTTTGAAACCCCACCAAGTAACTGCTCGGCAAAGTTAACCCGACGAGACTCCTCGGGCCTCCGCCCAAGAAGAGCCCATCTTCCCAGTAGAATGGGTCTCCCCCGACTTCGGTAACGGCAATCCAGCCGTAGCACTAGCACACCGAATCGTATCACTGAGCCAGCGTGTTTACAGACTGCAGAGACGCAGGCGCCCCAAGCACGCTGGCAGCATACCGGACAAACAGAGCCTCTGTTTCCCCAAACTGTTGGAGACATAAATCTTCACATCCCTGACTACATCGAGAGACTTTGAATCAGTCACTGCTGAAATTTCACATACTCAGCCTCCCCCATTTATCACGTCTGTTTTCACATAAGGAGGAACAGGTAAGGATCAACCCCACTGATAATCTTGATAAACACCGAAAACCCTCTTCGGCAGAACTACTGTCCGAGTTCTCCCTTCTATCCACTTGGAAGATCAAACAGGGGCTCTTGTGAGACAAAGCCGCTACTTCCGATAACCGCCTTGCGGTCGCCCAGAAGGCACCAACATGACCACTCTCCAAGAGAGAAATTTTAACACAATCTTTAATAAAAGGTTCCAATCAGTGAGACACAAGAAACGCAACACCACGTCAAGATCCCACTGTGCCAATGGGGCACAAATGGAGGTTGGACGCGCAGTACTCCTTTCACGAAAGACTGAACTTCCAGAAAAGGTGGGCAATTGTTTTTTGTTTTTTTAAAGAAAATTTATAAGGCCAAAACTGCCCTGAAACAGAGCCTAACTTAAGGCCTGCATCCACGGAATGGAGAAAAACGACTCAGCTGAAAGTCCTCCGTAGGAACCTTCTTAGATTCACACCAAGACACATAGTTACACCAAATGCGGTGGCAAGGCTTCGCCATTATTTCTTTTCTAGCCTGAAGAAGTGTGGAACTGACCTCACTGGGAATACCCATTCGGACTAGGATATGTCATTCACCCGCCACGCCGTCAAACGCAGCCGCTGTAAGTCCTGCTACAAGCCCGGATCTTGCTGTAACAGTTCCTCCCGTAGAGGAAGAGGCCAGGGATCTTCTATGAATAATCTTGAAGAACTGGATACCAAGCCCTCCTTGGCTAGACCGGAACAATGAGGATCGCCGGAACCTCTGTTCTTCTTACGTTTATTCTCCTTCAGCAGAGTAAACGCGGAGGGGACACCTAGACCGACTGAAAACACCCAAGGTGTCACGAGGGCGTCCACTGTTATAGCTTGAGTGTCCCTTGACCTGGAACCATATTCCTGATGTCCCTCGTTGAGGCGAGACGCCAACATGACCAATTGAGGCACTCCTCAAAGACTTGCCACTTCTGTGAAACTTCTTGATGAAGACAGTATTTCTCCCGGATGGAGAGCGCGTCTGCAGAGGAAATCTATTTCTCCGTCGTTTACGTCCAGAACGAAGACTGCTAGTATAACGTCTTCCAGTCTTTCCACCCAGGGGAAACTATTTCAGCTTCTGCCATTGCCGCTTTGCTCTTAATTCCGCCCTAGTGGCTTACTTACGCCACTGCTGTCAAGTCGTCCGACGGAATTAACAGGGGCAGATCACGAAGATTATGTTCGTTGAAAATAGCTCTTAATTCAAAAAAGCTTATTGTAGACAAGCTTCGCAGCTTGACCTTTCCCTCTGGAAATACTTCCCATGCAAGGACTGCTCCCCAGCCTCGGAGATCAGCATATATGGACACCAGGATCTAATCCTAGATCCCGAACCGTCGTCCTCTAGGAGGTGAGAACTGAGCAGACACCACAGGAGCGATATCCTGGCCATTAGAATTATATTCCGGTGCATGTGCCGGTGAAAACCCGAACCACATTCCCAACAGGTCCCGTGAAAACCACTCTGGCATTTGACCTGTTCACCGAAAAGGCCTCTTAGGCCGCATGCAACGTCTTCATTAACGGAACATAGTGATGGATTGGCACAGCAAATCTGATCCGACTCAGGATCCTCAGACCTCTGTCCACAGGAAAACACCGAACCTCAGCCGTTCAGTATCTACCCTGATACCATCTCCGACATCTGCGCCATTGGGAACAACAGCCCTTCCCTGTGTCGAAGAACAGTCAGAGAGCAACAATGATTTGCACCACTTATTTCTTTACCTCGCCTCAATCAGGCGAACATCTCAGTACAGAATAACAATAGTTCTTACTTTTTTTATAACCGGGACAGGAGGACGAGGCCCTGAACCTGATGCACCTCTGGTATGGCGTCGCGTACTACCTCCCCTTTCAGAGGGGAATAGCAATATCCATTAGAAAATTTGTGAGGGGAAACATCTGTAACTCCAGAATGTTCCCCTTTGGATTCTATAAGTAACTCACCGGTCCTAGTCCATTCCCGGACTAACTGAAAATAGTAACTGAGTCCTCACCGGAGTGGTGTCCCGCCGTATAGACACTGCGACATGCGGTGAATGTGGTAGAAACAGAAACGACATCCTCTTCTGCGAACCTAACAAGGTTGCAGAACTCTTACCTTTTCACCTTCCACAGGCTGTATAGAAAAGGAAAAAAGAACTGTATCGAACCGATTAAAATGACTGGATACCACAAAGGAATGCGTCAACAACCGTCGTGAGGGAATCTAACTCCCAAAACTAGACTTACCAGCAGGATCCACCGAGATTAACTGAACTGAGGCATCCCCCCAAACAGCGGTATACCGTCCCAGGGAAAAACTCCAGTAACTCTCAGAATCAGCCTCAGCAATCCCCCGACCACACATCCTGCATTCGTACGACAGCCTGCCGCAATGTTATAGAGAAGAACCAACATAAGGAACCTCCCCTCTCTCATTAGGGTAAATCTATCTGATGTCTTACCGAATACAAACACTCCCTCATGTGCATGTAATGCAAATAAGCCCACAGCATAGAAATAAAATATCACTTATCTTTCCTTTATACGATCCTTTGAGACAGGGCCCCGTGTCGACCAGGAGTTAACTTTCACAGTATTCTATCCGTGGCAGGAAAAGAATAAACCTTCGGACTCCTTGTGAGGATCTGAGACCAACCCGTCAGGGCCGACCTAGAGCTTTATCAACAGAGCGACCAGCACATGAGAAAGAATACTTTTACTTCAGTCGACATTATAAATCATAATGTATTGTAATACACACGTATCATATATATATTGTTCGACAAAAAATATTATATTCAATTGAGCGGTTGCTCAATGGGCTCTGCTGTGGCCCCTGCTATAGCTAACATTTATATGTTTAGTGTCGAACAACATTTATTCTTCTCTGAGGAGTGTGTTTTTTCTAAGATTGTCTTATATACTCGTTATATAGACGATTTGTTTATGGTGTGGTCAGGCTCTAAGGATACCTTTTGCAGTTTAATGGAAAAGATCAATGATAGTGGAAGTCCAATTAAATTTACATTTCGTATCAATCAACAATGTATTGATTATTTGGATGTTGATATCAAACTAATTAATAATCAATTGGTGACATCTGTATTCCTGAAAGAAACAGACAGGAATACACTATTGCAATACAACAGCTGTCATCCATCAAAATTAAAAAATTCACTTCCATATTCACAAATGTTGAGAATTAGGAGAATTAATTCAAACACAGTTATAGCCATTAAACAAATTGATGCATTGATAGAGAAATTGGTTTCTAGGGGTTATGAGCGAGATTTACTCAACCATACTAAAGAACGAGTGTTATTGATTGAACGCAAGGAATTATTAAATAAGGTACAAATTAAATCAGTAAAGGAACGTGTACCGATTGTTACTCAATATAACACACAATCAGGGGAGATCAATGCTGCTATTAAAAAACATTGGCATGTAATTAAAACAGATCAGCAATTGCCATTCCAAAAATTAAATCCTATGCCGTGTTTCACACGAGGTAAAAATCTCAGGGACCTTTTGGTTCGTACAGATATTAGTAACCGGGAACCAACTGGTATTCAGCACTTTTTGTCTAAGAAAAAGTTGGGTTGCTTTAAATGTGGATGTACCACCTGTAGTTATTTAATTGCAGGCGATTCCTTTTTTCATCCACATACAGGAAAGAAGTTTTTAATCCGACATCATCTGACATGTAATACGTGTTATGTCGTATACCAAATTATCTGTCCCTGTGGATTAAGCTATATAGGCAAAACCCAGGGAAGATTCAAAGATCGGATGTCAATGCACAGATCAGCAATTAGAGCGGCATTGATTAGTGATAAACGATCGGATCAACCAGTCGCTCGGCACTTTGCTGAGCTGAAGCATAGTGTAGCCAGTATTAGATATCGGATGATAGATTGGGTAGACAAACCGGTAAGGGGAGGTGATCGCAATCGATTACTAATACAGAGGGAGGTTCAATGGATACACCGATTGGATGTGTTATCCCCACGGGGATTAAATGAATACTTGAGTTATAATTGTTTTTGAATGCTGGTCTTAACCATATAGGTTTGATCGCAGTTCAATGTGGACGAACTGATTGATAATCTGACTCATATGTATGATTATTTCTATAGAACCGCTGCATGTTTATTTGTAACCATGGTGATGGGTGCACTTTTTGATGATGTCATTAGCTGCAGCCGGAAAAGAGGAGGGGTCGTGAGGACTCCCGGCGTGGTAGACTGCACGGGTGATGGTGTATAAAGGTATGTAACTTATGTGTCTTTCTTTTATAAACCTGACGATAGTGCTTAGGCACTGAAACGTTGTTTAAAGCTACTGGCTTCCAGTGTTATTTCTTTATACAAGCTGAGTGCCGCACGGTGAGAGTTATATATATATATATATATATATATATATATATATATATATATATATATATATATATATATACACACACACACACACACACACACACACACACTTTTGCAAAAGAAAAGAAAAAAAGACCAGCACTCACGTTTTGATGATGAAAAGAAAAAAGGGGTTTGTTCCTTACAGAAGAAACATCTGGACATGATCCTAGTACTACAGCCCGACGGCCGTTTCAACTCTCCGTGGTTTTCGTCAGGGGCATATATACATATAAGTGCATTGTCCCGAACCGTAGGGTCCCTAGTGACAGTATTGTGTACTGTATGTGTATGACCATGTACTGACATGCCCCAGTTGTGGATCAGACAGGAAACCGTATGGTCGACAGAAACCCTAGTATTTGTCGACAAACCGGGAGTAGTAACCAGGCAAAATAACCATCTGGCGACCCCGAGAGGTCCGAGTGGAAAATACCTATATAATCTTTTTAACACTCTCCCACACCTACTACCATATCGGTGCTTGAGCTACAGGCCTAAGGAACCGTACCATACATATACAGACAAATATATATACAGACAAATATATATATATATATATATACACACACACACACACATATACACATACTCCGACATAAGGCAGATACAGCATGTTCAGTTACTCTCAGTAAAAAAACAGTTGGTGCCGACAGGATCACCCGCATACAACTGTGTCACCCAAATAGTGTTCCAGTTAGACAAGTAACCAACTACCGACTTGCTGACACTGCATCAACTGCATCGAGGATCAATAGGCGTCAGCGATGCCGACAGCGATCCCCTTTAGTGACAGAGTGCTGAATCATGTCGACATATGTCGACTAAAAAACTATAGTGGGCATTCTGACCAGGGAAACACAGGGTACATGCTATACTCCCATTTAACCAACCAAGTGTTATATTCTAAACACTGTGATCCCCCCCTCACGATTGTACAATGGCGGGGACATGGAGGAAAATGGCACTGAAAGTTGTGAGGGCGAAGCCCGCCCCTTCTTGGCGCGCTTCTGCCCGCAAAAAGTATACCTTCTTTTTTCCAGCGGGGGTCCCTATACAGTGTCTACACACTGTATATAAGGCCCACACCCTTAAAAAAAAGTGTTCATCATGCTGCCCAGGGCCCGCCCCCCCCTCCCCCCCTTGCGCCCTGCACCCTTGTGAGCCTTCGGAGCGGGAGTAAGTGGCGCGCAGCGCTGCTTCATGCTGGCGGGGGACGGGACACGGTCTACACCTATATATAGTGACCACACCCTGAACAAGTGTATATCATGCTGCCCAGGGCGCCCGCCCCCCCCCCCCCCCCTGCGCGGGAGTAACTGGCGCGTAGCATTGCTCTATGCTGGCGGGGGTATGTGACACGGTGCCCAGGCACCGAGAAAGCTTTTATTGACAGCATTGTGAAAAGATCAGTAACTTGCTGCCCAGAGCGCTCCCCCCCAGCGCCCTGCACCCTGTGAGTGCCGTAGTGTGGGAGCATGGAGCGCTTACCTCTGTTACCGAAGTCTTCTGCCGTCACTGAAGTCTTCTGTTCTTCACATACTCTCCCGGCTTCTTTCTTCTGGCTCTGTGAGGGGGGTGACGGCGCGGCTCCGGGAACAAGCAGCTAGGCGAACCAAGTGATCGAACCCTCTAGAGCTAATGGTGTCCAGTAGCCTAAGAAGCAGAGCCCTTGAACTAAGAAGAAGTAGGTCTGACTTCTCTCCCCTCACTCCCACGATGCAGGGAGCCTGTAGCCAGCAGGTCTCCCTGAAAATAAAAAACCTAACATAAAGGGGTAAATTTACTAAGGTGGGAGTTTTTTTTAGAACTGGTGATGTTGGCCATAGCAACCAATCAGATTCTACTTAACATTTGTCTAGCTGCTTCTAGAAGATAATAAATACAATCTGATTGGTTGCTATGGGCAACATCACCAGTTCTAAAAATCTCCCACCTTAGTAAATTTACCCCAAAGTCTTTTAGAGAAACTCAGTAGAGCTCACCTAGTGTGTGTCCATTCACTCCTGGGCACAAAGTCTAACTGAGGTCTGGAGGAGGGGCATAGAGGGAGGAGCCAGTTCACACCTAGTTTAAGTCTTTGTAGTGTGCCCAAGCTCCTGCGGATCCGTCTATACCCAATGGTCCTTTTGGAGTCCCCAGCATCCTCTAGGACGTAAGAGAAAAAGGGAGTGGCCACACAATAGTACCTCCAATTCAAATTACACCACACAGTAACACAATCTTATTCATATTACTCCACATAGTAGTGTCCCTTATACGTATTAAGCCACACAATGGTAGTGCCCAGTGGTATAACTACCATAGGTGCAGGGAATGCGGCCGCTACGGATGCCTGTATGGCCCGCCACTCCCCTGCTCCAAATCACGCTGCAATACAGTGTAGGTTGCAAGCCAGCACCACAGCAGCAGCCGCAAATGTCCATTTGGCTGCAATCTGCGTGTGCTGCCTGGTGCGTTGCATGAGGGAATGAAGCCTGCTGCTGCTGGGCACCGCATTGCAGATGGCTGCTGTGTGCATGTGCAGCCAGGTGCGGAGTGTGAGGGGAGGGGTGCTGGCTGTGGCTGCTGATGCTCTGTGGCTATGTGCGGTGCAATGCATGTGGGGGGGCCATTAAATTGCAATCGTATTGCAAACCTGGCAAATAGAGGTGAACGCCTTGCATACGCAGCCAGGCTATGTGCACTGTTGCCATGTTTACTTCTGCAGCGGCCGCCACTGCTGATCACATGGCCACCCCTAAAACGTTCCAGACGCACCTGCGCTGGCCAGACCACTCCCTCATAACGTCGCGTTGCCTCCCCCCAATGGACACCCCTGTCAATCACAGAAGGATTCGATCACACTGTGAAAGAGTGTATACGCGGTGTGCGGCCACAGCGCATGCGCAGACATCTGAAAACTGCCTGTTTGCGATTTTCGGATATCTGTCTCTGATACTAAATTAGGCCCATTGTCAATGTTGCTGGAAGGAGTTAGATGTTTGACAAAAACAACAAAGCTAGTTACATTACTGGAAAGTACTAGTAAAAAGCTAAACACACAATGTAAAATAGATTTCTTCTGTATATATAAATTCATCCTATGTTTCACCCCAAAAAAAATTAAAAAAAAAGTGTGTGTGTGTGTGTGTGTGTGTGTGTGTGTGTGTACGCACGCAAAGCATGAAAACAAACATGAAATAAAAAATAAGAATTTACTTACCGATAATTCTATTTCTCATAGTCCGTAGTGGATGCTGGGACTCCGTCAGGACCATGGGGAATAGCGGGCTCCGCAGGAGACAGGGCACATCTAAATAAAGCTTTTAGGATCACATGGTGCGTACTGGCTCCTCCCCCTATGACCCTCCTCCAAGCCTCAGTTAGGTACTGTGCCCGGACGAGCGTACACAATAAGGAAGGATCTTGAATCCCGGGTAAGACTCATACCAGCCACACCAATCACACCGTACAACTTGTGATCTGAACCCAGTTAACAGTATGATAACAACAAATGAAGTAGCCTCTGAAAAGATGGCTCACAACAATAGTAATAACCCGATTTTTGTAACAATAACTATGTACAAACATTGCAGACAATCCGCACTTGGGATGGGCGCCCAGCATCCACTACGGACTATGAGAAATAGAATTATCGGTAAGTAAATTCTTATTTTCTCTAACGTCCTAGTGGATGCTGGGACTCCGTCAGGACCATGGGGATTATACCAAAGCTCCCAAACGGGCGGGAGAGTGCGGATGACTCTGCAGCACCGAATGAGAGAACTCCAGGTCCTCCTTAGCCAGAGTATCAAATTTGTAAAATTTTACAAACGTGTTCTCCCCTGACCACGTAGCTGCTCGGCAAAGTTGTAATGCCGAGACCCCTCGGGCACCCGCCCAAGATGAGCCCACTTTCCTTGTGGAGTGGGCCTTTACAGATTTAGGCTGTGGCAGGCCTGCCACAGAATGTGCAAATTGGATTGTGCTACAGATCCAACGTGCAATCGTCTGTTTAGACGCAGGAGCACCCATCTTGTTGGGTGCATACAATATAAACAACGAGTCAGATTTTCTGACTTCAGCTGTCCTTGAAATATATATTTTTAATGCTCTGACAACGTCCAGTAACTTGGAGTCCTCCAAGTCGCTAGTAGCCGCAGGCACCACAATAGGCTGGTTCAAGTGAAAAGCCGAAACCACCTTAGGGAGAAAATGAGGACGTGTCCGCAGTTCTGCCCTGTCCGAATGGAAAATCAGATATGGGCTTTTGTACGATAAAGCCGCCAACTCTGAAACTCTCCTGGCTGAAGCCAGGGCCAATAACATGGTTACCTTCCATGTAAGGTATTTTAAATCTACCGATTTTAGAGGCTCAAACCAATGAGATTTGAGAAAATTCAAAACTACGTTCAAATCCCACGGTGCCACTGGAGGCACCATTGGGGGTTGTATATGTAGTACACCTTTGACAAAAGTTTGTACTTCAGGAACTGACGCCAATTCCTTCTGGAAGAAGATTGAGAAGGCCGAAATTTGAACTTTAATGGACCCCAATTTTAGGCCCATAGACAATCCTGCTTGCAGGAAATGTAAGAATCAACCCAATTGAAATTCTTCCGTTGGGGCCTTTTTGGCCTCACACCACGCAACATATTTTCGCCAAATGCGGTGATAATGTTGTACAGTCACTTCCTTCCTAGCCTTCATCAAGGTAGGAATAACTTCCTCTGGAATGCCCTTTTCTTTTAGAATCCGGCGTTCAACCGCCATGCCGTCAAACGCAGACGCGGTAAGTCTTGGAACATACAAGGTCCCTGCTGAAGCAGATCCCTTCTTAGAGGTAGAGGCCACGGATCCTCCGTGAGCATCTCTTGAAGTTCCGGATACCAAGTTCTTCTTGGCCAGTCCGGAGCCACTAGTATTGTTCTTACTCCCCTTTTCCGTATAATTCTCAGTACCTTTGGTATGAGAGGCAGAGGAGGGAACACATACACTGACTGGTACACCCACGGTGTTACCAGAGCGTCCACAGCTATTGCCTGAGGGTCTCTTGACCTGGCGCAATATCTGTCCAATTTTTTGTTGAGGCGAGACGCCATCATGTCCACCTTTGGTTTTTCCCAACGGTTCACAATCATGTGGAAGACTTCTGGATGGAGTCCCCACTCTCCCGGGTGAAGGTCGTGTCTGCTGAGGAAATCTGCTTCCCAGTTGTCCACTCCCGGGATGAACACTGCTGACAGTGCTATGACATGATTTTCCGCCCAGCGCAGAATCCTTGCCGCTTCTGTCATTGCTCTTCTGCTTCTCGTGCCGCCTTGTCGGTTTACGTGGGCGACTGCCGTGATGTTGTCCGACTGGATCAACACCGGCTGACCCTGAAGCAGCGGTTTTGCCAGGCTTAGAGCATTGTAGATCGCTCTTAGCTCCAGTATATTTATGTGAAGGGACGTCTCCAGGTTTGACCACACGCCCTGGAAGTTCCTTCCCTGTGTGACTGCTCCCCAGCCTCGTAGGCTGGCATCCGTAGTCACCAGGACCCAGTCCTGTATGCCGAATCTGCGGCCCTCTAACAGATGGGCACTCTGCAACCACCACAGGAGAGACAACCTTGTTCTTGGTGACAGTGTTATCCGCTGATGCATGTGCAGATGCGATCCGGACCATTTGTCCAGCAGATCCCACTGAAATGTTCGTGCATGGAATCTGCCAAATGGAATCGCTTCGTAAGAAGCCACCATCTTTCCCAGGACTCTTGTGCATTGATGTACTGACACAGTTCCTGGTTTTAGGAGGTTCCTGACAAGTTCGGATAACTCCCTTGCTTTCTCCTCCGGGAGAAACACCTTTTTCTGAACCGTGTCCAGAATCATTCCCAGGAACAGCAGACGTGTTGTCGGGGTCAATTGAGATTTTGGAAGATTCAGAATCCACCCGTGTTGCTGAAGCACTACCTGGGTTAGTGCTACACCGACTTCCAGCTGTTCTCTGGACTTTGCCCTTATCAGGAGATCGTCCAAGTAAGGGATAATTAATACGCCTTTTCTTCGTAGAAGAACCATCATTTCGGTCATTACCTTGGTAAAGACCCGAGGAGCCGTGGACAAACCAAACGGCAGCGTTTGAAACTGATAATGACAGTCTTGTATCACGAACCTGAGATACCCTTGGTGTGAGGGGTAAATTGGGACATGCAGATAAGCATCTTTTATGTCCAGGGACACCATGAAGTCCCCTTCCTCCAGATTCGCTATCACTGCTCTGAGTGACTCCATCTTGAACTTGAATTTCTGTATGTACAGGTTCAAGGATTTCAGGTTTAGAATAGGTCTTACCGAACCGTCTGGCTTCGGTACCACAAATAGTGTGGAATAATACCCCTTTCCCTGTTGTAGGAGGGGTACCTTGACTATCACCTGCTGAGAATACAGCTTGTGAATGGCTTCCAATACCGACGTCCTTTCTGAGGGAGACGTTGGTAAAGCAGACTTTAGGAACCGGCGAGGGGGGAGACCTTTCGAACTCCAACATGTAACCCTGAGATATTATCTGCAGGATCCACGGGTCCACTTGTGAGCGAGCCCACTGATTGCTGAAAATCTTGAGTCGACCCCCCACCGCTCCTGAGTCCGCTTGTAAAGCCCCAGCGTCATGCTGATGGCTTTGTAGAACCCGGGGCGGGCTTCTGGTCCTGGGCAGGGGCTGCTTGCTGCCCTCTCTTACCCTTTCCTCTGCTTCGCGGCAGATAAGACTGTCCTTTTGGTCGCTTGTTTTTATAGGAGCGAAAGGACTGCAGCTGAAAAGACGGTGTCTTTTTCTGTTGGGAGGGGGTCTGAGGTAAAAAAGTGGATTTGCCGGCAGTTGCCGTGGCCACCAGGTCCGAAAGACCGACCCCAAATAATTCCTCTCCTTTATATGGCAATACTTCCATATGCCTTTTGGAATCCGCATCACCTGACCACTGTCGCGTCCATAAACTTCTTCTGGCAGATATGGACATCGCGCTTACCCTTGATGCTAGAGTACAAATATCCCTCTGAGCATCTCGCATATAAAGAAACGCATCCTTTAATTGCTCGAGTCAATAAAATACTGTCCCTATCCAGGGTATCAATATTTTCAGTCAGGGAATCCAACCACACTACCCCAGCACTGCACATCCAGGCTGAGGCTATTGCCGGTCGCAGTATAACACCAGTATGTGTGTATATACTCTTCAGTGTAGTTTCCAGCCTCCTATCTGCTGGATCCTTGAGGGCGGCCGTATCAGGAGACGGCAACGCCACTTGCTTTGATAAACGTGTGAGCGCCTTATCCACCCTAGGGGGTGTTTCCCAGCGCGCCCTAACCTCTGGTGGGAAAGGGTATAATGCCAATAACTTCTTGGAAATTAGCAGTTTTCTATCTGGGTTAACCCACGCTTCATCACACACGTCATTCAATTCCTCTGATTCTGGAAAAGCTACAGGTAGTTTTTTCACCCCCCACATAATACCCCTTTTTGAGGTACCAGCAGTATCAGAGATCTGCAAAGCCTCCTTCATTGCCGTGATCATATAACGTGTGGCCCTATTGGAAAATACGTTTGTTTCTTCACCGTCGACACTAGATTCATCTGTGTCGGTACCCGTGTCGACTGACTGAGGTAAGGGACGTTTTACAGCCCCTGACGGTGTCTGAGACGCCTGAGCCGGTACTAACTGGTTTTCCGGCCGTCTCATTTCGTCAACTGACTTTTGTAATGTGCTAACATGATCACGTAATTCCATAACTAAAGCCATCCATTCCGGTGTCGACTCCCTAGGGGGTGACATCACCATTACCGGCAATTGCTCTGCCTCCACACCAACATCGTCCTCATACATGTCGACACACACGTACCGACACACAGCAGCCACACAGGGAATGCTCTAATCGAAGACAGGACCCTCTTAGCCCTTTGGGGAGACAGAGGGAGAGTTTGCCAGCACACACCAAAAGCGCTATAAATGTATATAAACAACCCTAGAAGGTGTTGTTTTTGATATAGGCGCTTTTAATATATCAATATCGCCAAATTATGCCCCCCTTCTCTTTGTTACCCTGTTTCTGTAGTGCAGTGCAGGGGAGAATCCTGGGAGCCTTCCTCACCAGCGGAGCTGAGCAGGAAAATGGCGCTGAGTGCTGAGGAGAATAAGCTCCGCCCCTTTTTCGGCTGGCTTTTCTCCCGGGTTTTAAGAAAACTGGCCTGGGTTAAATACATACATATAGCCTTAATGGCTATATGTGATGTATTTTTCGCCACTAAAGGTATTTAATATTGCTGCCCAGGGCGCCCCCAGCAGCGCCCTGCACCCTCCGTGACTGAATCAGTGAGACGTGTAGCAACAATGGCGCACAGCTGCAGTGCTGTGCGCTACCTTCATGAAGACTGAGGAGTCTTCTGCCGCCTGCTTTCCGGACCTCCGATCTTCAGCGTCTGTAAGGGGGGTCGGCGGCGCGGCTCCGGGACGAACCCCAGGATGACCTGTGTTCCGACTCCCTCTGGAGCTAAGTGTCCAGTAGCCTAAGACTCCAATCCATCCTGCACGCAGGTGAGTTGGAAATCTCTCCCCTAAGTCCCTCGATGCAGTGATCCTGTTGCCAGCAGGATTCACTGAGATTTAAACCTAAAAAAAACTTTGTCTAAGCAGCTCTTTAGGAGAGCCACCTAGATTGCACCCTTCTCGGACGGGCACAAAAACCTAACTGAGGCTTGGAGGAGGGTCATAGGGGGAGGAGCCAGTACGCACCATGTGATCCTAAAAGCTTTATTTAGATGTGCCCTGTCTCCTGCGGAGCCCGCTATTCCCCATGGTCCTGACGGAGTCCCAGCATCCACTAGGACGTTAGAGAAACATATCTATTGGTTTTTAAATTAACTCAATGGAATCCTCTGACAGTTGTATATCTTTCCTGACCATCCTGCCAGCTGTTGGCCTACCATCTATACCAGGGCTGGCCAAACCAGTCCTCGAGATCTACCAACAGTTCACATTTTCCAGACCACCTAGCTGGTGCACAGGTGTAGTCATTACTAATTAAGATGTGCTGCATTCATTCCTAACTGACAATTCTACAGATCTCCAGGAGCCCTGGAAAACAGGAACTGTTGGTAGATCTTGAGGACCGGTTTGGCCAACCCTGATCTATACCATCTAGTGGGACAGGGATTTGTAGGCTTAAGCGCTGAGATGTCCTTCATGCAACCAAAAATGTATTTGTGTCTTTTTATCTCATTGCCAAATTACTGTCAAATAGAAGTATGCTTATGCAATTCACACCTCTGCTTTCCATAAACAGTCCAATGCATTGTGTACTACATTCAAGGCTGCATCATAACTAACTAGATGGCATCTTGCCATCAGTCTGAAGCCTACATAAAACATATACAAGACAAAACACAGATATATACAGACATAAAACTCTGAGGTTTCCGCAGGTTAAGCTTAAAGTTCTGTACAAGCAAATGGATTTAATCACCCTTCGTATAATACAACACATTCTAGTACCATGGCCCTCATTCCGAGTTGTTCGCTCGCAAGCTGCTTTTAGCAGCTTTGCACACGCTAAGCCGCCGCCTACTGGGAGTGAATCTTAGCATAGTAAAATTGCGAACGAAAGATTAGCAGAATTGCGAATAGACACTTCTTAGGGGCCCTACACACTCGGCGATGCGCCGCCGAGGTGCCCGACGGCCGATACGGCCGACGAGCAACCCGGCGGCGGGGGGGCAGTGACGGGGGGAGTGAAGTTTCTTCACTCCCCCCGTCACCCGGCTGCATTGAAGTGCAGGCAAATATGGACGAGATCGTCCATATTGGCCTGCATGCACAGCCGACGGGAGATCAGCGATGAACGAGCGCGGGGCCGCGCATCGTTCATCGCTGGAGTCTCCACACTGAAAGATATGAACGAGTTCTCGTTCATTTATGAACGAAATCGTTCATATCTTTCAGAATATCGGCATGTGTGTAGGGCCTATTAGCAGTTTCTGAGTAGCTCCACACTTACTCGGCAACTGCGATCAGTTCAGTCAGTTTCGTTCCTGGTTTGACGTCACAAACACTCCCAGCGTTCGCCCAGACACTCCCCCGTTTCTCCAGGCACTCCCGCGTTTCTCCAGACACTCCCACGTTTTTCCCAGAAACGGCAGCGTTTTTTCACACACACCCATAAAACAGCCAGTTTCCGCCCAGAAACACCCACTTCCTGTCAATCACATTACGATCACCAGAACGAAGAAAAAAACCTCGTAATGCCGTGAGTAAAATACCTTACTGCATAGCAAATTTACTTGGCTCAGTCGCAGTGCGAACATTGCGCATGCGCAATTAGCGGAAAATCGCTGCGATGCGAAGAAAATTACCGAGCGAACAACTCGGAATGACCACCCATGTCCTTAAGAGACACATGATATAGCTCAAACTGCGTATTAGGAGAAACTCCCATGTGACACTCGGCCTCATTCATGTTTGCGCAAATTACCTACTATGGGCAGACTACGCATGTGTTACAATTGCATTGCGCTTGCACGAAGGTGTCACTGCTGCGATCCCGATCGCAATGAGGAAGTCATGGGAGAGGGATTGACAGGAAGTGAACGTTTGAAGTGTGAACGGAGAGTGGTTGCAAACACAGGCGTGTGGCATGTATATGCCGCTGGCTGCAAGCTCCTATGTACAAAGACATGGCATCTGTGTCACTTCTGCAGCAGCCAGTCTACGTAGCCACAGGCCAACCATTAGACCTGATGTGTCTCATCTTTGCGTATACGCTGCGAATCTGTACACAACTGCGAATGAGTTGCGATGGCTCCAGTGGGCATCTATTTTCATTCCTGGGCTGAAACTTCACTTGGTAACATCAGCAGCTGCGAAGCCGAGAAAATCGCACATGCTTTAACATGATTAGGCCCACTATGTGTAAAACCAGCACTTGGGAAACCTGTAGGACTCACAGCACAACAGTCACATACTGTAGTAAGAACAAACACATAAAAATCTGCTTGTTTATTGAATCTGTTTTATACTAGACAATACAGTACACAGTCACACACAGCATTGTTCAATCTACTCATAGCTGTCAGGAAAGTTAAAACATTATCCATGAAAAAACTATTTGCTACTGTACAACCAGTACAACTAGCTCAGACATTTGGCAGTCACTACATTAAACAATCATTTACATTAGTCACATGCACAGACTGCTAGCAAACAATGACTAACGCAACAACTGCAATTGGGAAGTATAATAACGGACTAAAGATCCATCATTGTGTAACAAAACAACAGGCCAAAGTGCCGGATTTCCAATCCAAAGTCACCACTACCCAGTTTCCAAACTGCAACTTGGTGGAGGTGCTGTTGGTGTAGTACGGGTGTGGGGTGCAGCCTGTAATCCTCCTGAGAGCAGGAGGAGACATTGCTCTGGGCAAACTAAGCTGCTTTGTTGCCAACAATCTCCTCTCATTCCCATGGACAACTTTGCTCATGTATAAATGTCATGTACCGTGCACATCCCCCTCAACATACTAACTAAGCCTTGGAGAGTGATAAAGTGGAGAGATAAAGTATCGACCAATCAGCTCCTACCTGTCATTTTTTCAAACAGACTGTAACATGAAAGTTAGGAGCTGGTTGGCTGGTTTTATCTCTTTCCAAGGCTTAGTACATATGCCCTATGTAGTTTTATTATCTATAATAAATGATCCATTCCAAGAAATACACACTCACAGAGGCGCTGGCAGGGAGAGGAGGCTGCGAGCTGTACAGCCAGTGCTCACACTGGGGACGGCTCCCAGCCCAGGGATGAGGGAGTTACAGCCACTGCTATGTGTGATATACAGACTATAGGGGACTACTGACCTGCACACAAACATGACGCTATGTACACACAGGGGGCGTCACATGACGCACACACCGGCACCGCACACTCACACACAGCGGACACAGCAGCATATAACACGCACAGGACACGCTGGCCAGGCAGCGGCACCGGTGGCCTCTCACCTCCTCAGGCGCTGATGATGTAGAGAACGCCGGCGGAGGCGGCTGCAGTCACGGTGAATGAATGAAGGGCAGCTGGGACCGGATCCTGGGTGTCTGGCTCCTTCCCTCAGAGCAGCTCCCGGCGGTGCGGTGTCTCTGATACGGGAGCCGAGCGGCTTTTCCAAGCAGCAGCGGCAGGGTGGAGGAGGCGGGCCGCCTGGTGATGTCACGGCCGCCGTGCTGTGCTGGATGTGAGCCGCGGCCCGCCTCCTCCCCCTCTCCTGCAGTAGCAGCAGCTGCAGCAGCAGCGTGGCGGCCGCACAGGACAGCAGGTGCCGCCGCTCTAGCAGCTCTGCTGGGATACCACGTACGGGGCAGATGAGTTACTACATAGCTGTTGTGCAGGGCGAGAGTGTGCGCTACTGTATCAGCTGTGTAGGTGGCAGACCTGTGCCCATAGGTGTTGGCACCCTCTGTCGTCTGTCCTGGAGAGCCTGGCGGTGTCGATGCCCAAGGTTTTGCAACATTTAGCAGACATTATCATAGAAACGTAGAATTTGATGACAGATAAGAACGGCTTAGTCCATCTAGTCCGCCCCCCCCCCCCCCCCTTTTTTTTTTAACCATATATGTATGTCTTAAACCTTATTTGATTATTCTTTCTTTGTAAGGATATCCTTCTGTCTATCCCATGCATGTTTAAATTGCTCTACTGTCTTATCCTCTACCACCTCTGGGCTTTATGGTCATTAGGTCGGCCACTATTTGTCCACATCGTTATTAGGTTGACATGGTAAAAAGTCGACATGCGTCTCACAATTTATTTTTTTCGTACTTTACGATCCACGTGGACTATAATCGGGAACGGTAACCTATGCCGAGAGCAGCGAGGGGACACAGTGCACTAATTGAGATTCCCTGTCACTTTACAAAGAAAACGACACGAAAAAAAAAAAACCTCATGTTGACCTAACGATCATGTTGACCTAGTCACCCTGTCGACCTAATGCATGTCAACCAAGAGTGGTCGACCTAATGACCCATACCCCACCTCTGATGGGAAGCTCTTTCACTTCACTTTCTGTGAAGTAATTGTTCCTCCAATTTCCCCTGAACCTCCCCCCCCCCCACCCCCCTCCAGTCTCAGTGCATGTCCTCGTGTCCTACTGCTTCTCTTCATTTGAAGAATGTTTCCCTCCTGAACTTTATTAAAACCCTTGATAAATGTGAAAGTTTCTAACATGTCCCCTTTTTCTCTTCTCTGCTCCAAACTATGCATATAGAGATTTATTTTTTTTATTGTCTTACTGGGTATGTTTTGTAGTGTACGCCATGCAACATTTTAGTTGCCCTTCTTTGTACAGTCTCTAATGTATTAATATCCTTTTGAAGATATGTCCTCCAGAATAGAACACAGTATTCTTGATGAGGCCGTACCAATGACCTATACAGTGGCGTTATAACTTCTTCTCTTACGTCCTAGAGGATGCTGGGGGCTCCAAAAGGACCATGGGGTATAGACAGGATCCGCAGGAGCTTGGGCACACTAAAAAGACTTTGACTGGGTGTGAACTGGCTCCTCCCTCTATGCCCCTCCTCCAGACCTCAGTTAGACTTTGTGCCCAGGCGTGACTGGACACACACTAGGGCAGCTCTACTGAGTTTCTCTAGAAAATACTTTTGTTAGGTTTTTTATTTACAGGGAGACCTGCTGATTACAGGCTTCCTGCATCGTGGGAGTGAGGGGAGAGAAGCAGACCTACTTCTTCTTAGTTCAAGGCTCTGCCTCTTAGGCTACTGGACACCATTAGCTCCAGAGGGTTCGATCACTTGGTTCGCCTAGCTGCTTGTTCCCGGAGCCGCGCCGTCAACCCCCTCACAGAAGACAGAAGCCGGGTGAGTATTAGAAGAACCGAAGACTTCAGACGGCAGAAGACTTCAGTAACTGAGGTACAGCGCAGCGGTAGCGCTGTGCTCCATGCTCCCACACACATCACCAACGGCACTCACAGGGTGCAGGGCGCTGGGGGGGAGCGCCCTGGGCAACAGTTACTGAGGTCATTGGGACTGGCTAAAGGCATATTCGGTGCCCGGGAACCGAATATAATACCCCTGCCAGTATAAATAATTCAAATTTGAGCGGGACTGAAGCATGCCGGGTAGGGGCGGGGCTTAGCCGCAGAGCTCACCAGCGCCATTTTCTCTGACGTCCTAGTGGATGCTGGGAACTCCGTAAGGACCATGGGGAATAGCGGCTCCGCAGGAGACTGGGCACAACTAAGAAAGATTTAGAACTACCTGGTGTGCACTGGCTCCTCCCTCTATGCCCCTCCTCCAGACCTCAGTTAGAATTTTGTGCCCGGCCGAGCTGGATGCACACTAGGGGCTCTCCTGAGCTCTTAGAAAGAAAGTATATTTAGGTTTTTTATTTTCAGTGAGATCTGCTGGCAACAGACTCACTGCTTCGAGGGACTGAGGGGAGAAGAAGCGAACCTACCTGCTTGCAGCTAGCTTGGGCTTCTTAGGCTACTGGACACCATTAGCTCCAGAGGGATCGAACACAGGCCCAGCCTCCGTCGTCCGGTCCCGGAGCCGCGCCGCCGTCCCCCTTGCAGAGCCAGAAGCAAGAAGAACGTCCAGAAAATCGGCGGCAGAAGACTCCGGTCTTCATAAAGGTAGCGCACAGCACTGCAGTGCTGTGCGCCATTGCTCCCCATGCACACCTCACACTCCGGTCACTGATGGGTGCAGGGCGCTGGGGGGGGGTGCCCTGGGCTGCAATATAAACACCTTAGCTTGGCAAATAAACACATAATATAGTCAGGAAGACTATATATGTGTAAAATCCCCTGCCAAAAATATCCAGAAAAAAGCGGGAGAAGTCCGCCGTGAAGGGGGCGGGGCTATCTCCCTCAGCACACTGGCGCCATTTCCTCTCACAGCTCCGCTGGAAGGACGCTCCCCAGGCTCTCCCCTGCAGTTTCCAGACTCCATAGGGTAAAAAAGAGAGGGGGGGCACTAAATTTAGGTGCAAACTTGTGTATTATAGCAGCTATAAGGGAAAAATCACTGTGTGTAGTGTGTATCCCTGTATTATATAGCGCTCTGGTGTGTGCTGGCATACTCTCTCTCTGTCTCCCCAAAGGACTTTGTGGGGTCCTGTCCTCAGTCAGAGCATTCCCTGTGTGTGTGCGGTGTGTCGGTACGGCTGTGTCGACATGTTTGATGAGGAGGCTTATGTGGAGGTGGGGCAGGTGCCGATAAATGTGATGTCACCCCCTGCGGGGTCGACACCTGAATGGATGGACATGTGGAAGGAATTACGCGACAGTGTCAACTCCTTACATAAAAGGTTTGACGACATAGCAGATGTGGGACAGCCGGCTGCTCAGCCCGTGCCTACCCAGGCGTCGCAAAAGCCATCAGGGGCTCTAAAACGCCCACTACCTCCGATGGCAGACACAGATGTCGACGACGATGAGCCTAGTGTACATTCCAATAGAGCCATTCGTTATATGATTACGGCAATGAAAAATGTGTTGCACATTTCTGATATTACCCCAGGTACCACAAAAAAGGGTATTCTGTTTGGGGAGAAAAAGCTACCAGTGGTTTTTCCCCCATCTGATGAATTGAATGAAGTGTGTGAAGAAGCGTGGGCTTCCCCCGATAAGAAACTGGTAATTTCTAAAAAGTTACTAATGGCGTACCCTTTCCCGCCAGAGGACAGGTCACGTTGGGAGACATCCCCTAGGGTGGATAAAGCGCTCACACGTCTGTCAAAAAAGGTGGCACTACCGTCTCCGGACACGGCCGCCCTAAAGGAGCCTGCGGATAGAAAGCAGGAGGCTATCCTGAAGTCTGTATATACACACTCAGGAATTATACTAAGACCGGCTATTGCTTCAGCATGGATGTACAGTGCTGCAGCTGCGTGGTCAGATTCCCTGTTGGAAAACATTGATACCCTAGATAGGGACACTATATTGCTAACCGTAGAGCATATTAAAGACGCTGTCTTATACATGAGAGATGCACAGAGGGATATTTGCCGGCTGGCATCTAAAATAAACGCAATGTCCATTTCTGCCAGGAGAGGATTGTGGACTCGGCAGTGGACAGGAGATGCGGATTCTAAAAGGCACATGGAAGTTTTGCCTTACAAGGGTGAGGAGTTGTTTGGGGATGGTCTCTCGGACCTCGTTTCCACAGCGACAGCTGGGAAGTCAGCATTTTTACCCCATGTTCCCTCACAGCCTAAGAAAGCACCGTATTATCAGGTACAGTCCTTTCGGCCCCAGAAAGGCAAGCGGGTTAGAGGCGCGTCCTTTCTGCCCAGAGGCAGAGGTAGAGGGAAAAAGCTGCAACATACAGCCAGTTCCCAGGAACAGAAGTCCTCCCCCGCTTCCTCTAAGTCCACCGCATGACGCTGGGGCTCCACAGGCGGAGCCAGGTACGGTGGGGGCCCGTCTCAAGAACTTCAGCGACCAGTGGGCTCGTTCACGGGTGGATCCCTGGATCCTACAGGTAGTATCTCAGGGGTCTAAAAAGGGGAAGACGTATAGTCTAGAGGGCTGTGCACAGGCTTTGTAGGTATATACAGAAATTAAGAAAAAGCAAATTGACATAAGAACCAGCAGTAGAAGTCAGATTGGAGAGGCAAAATGCCATTACCCATTTATGTTTGGCTGGAGGTGCACCTGTAAGCAATTAAACAATGTCTAGAGAGAGAGAGGAGAGGAAGATGACCATAAGACGGTCATCTGCCAAAGGAGGCTTACTTTGTGGTGCACTCTTTTGTTTGTATCAAATATGAAATGATTATAGAATTAAAACTTAACATTTATTGATTATTTTTAATATTGTGGCCAAAAGATGGACATAAACGACATGTAACGGTCAGCATTGACCTGTAGGTATATATAAGCGTTTTTGGTTTAGCTAGTAAAAATAATAATATCAGGTTAATACCCCTTTAGCAAAAAACCACACTTATATTATAACTTTAATGAACAATGAGTGAAAATATAAATCAATTATAACGGGTAGAGAGATTAGTAACAGTGATATTTCAAAATAACGTTACCTAGGTCTCTATTTGATTACCCGGTTTGCGGTCCTCTTTGCCTCAGTAATAGCACTCTTTCTTTAAATAGAGAATAAATACTAAATAAAATTGAAAATGAAAAGTAATGTCCTCTAATTGGGCAGGAGCAGTGGGTATTGATTAAATCACAACGTGTGATATTTACCAGCACACCATGAAGCCTTTAGAGTATTGATTGGATTACTGATTTGTAATGCAATATCCCAGATATGAGTCGGGGGAGTCAACGCACCTTGATCACCAAAATAAATTCATATTATTGACACTGTTCTTGTGGCCTGCATGTACTATAAAGCATAATTGGCAACACAAACAATTTTCTGTACAATCGAGATCTAATGGTGGATACAAATAGCTGATAAAGATCTGTATCAATCAAATCATCTGGCAAAAGTTTTCTTTATAATAGATATCAAATGGTGGATACAAATAACTGATAAAGGTAAATATCGATCAGATAATCTAACAACACAGTAGATGAACAGGTGTCACTATATTAAATGAATGGAAGCCAATGTGCACTGCAAAGAGATAAGGGTTCAGTGCTAAAAGTCGGTATCAATCAGATCATCTGGCAGCACACTAGACAAGCAGGTGTAATTGTAACAGGTAGCTACTAGCAAATATACACAGCAAACAGATGGAAGTTTCGTGCCAGCAAGGTTATCTAACCAGGGTAATATCTCCAAAAGGCTTTGAGATATTTAACAGTATAAACCCTGTATGGTTTAGTTTGAACATGCCAGCCTGTGAGATTTGAGCCTTTTTCCAATCATGCTGTGTTATTCTGTCTAGACGTACCAGATTGTGCAAAACATAAATAGAGAAACCTTTGTCTAAATCAGGCTGCACTGGTACAATTCAGAGAAGCACATACCCCCAAATCAAAAAATCCGTAAAACATTCACATGAATGATACGGTCTATGCAGATGACCATAAATGTAAACACATGTTGGAATTTTTCTGAGAAAGGTGCAAGTGTCCCAGCAAATATCGGCCAATCTCCCTATCTACTGTCGTCCCATGTGAATCAAATCAGTGAATGGGAACGATGAGAGTTCAGGTATTACCGTTTACTGGGACAGAAAGAAGAAGTGCGAGTTGCTTCTGCTGTCCTTGGGCTGGACTTCCACTCCCCTGTTGTGTCGCCACAGTGCAGGGGCAGTGGGAGACCTGCTGCGGATGAGAGAGCCGCTCTGAGTAAATAGATAGCGGGTATGCCTCGTTAATCGTAAGTGCACGGTGAGTGCAGAGGACCGCTCACGTGACCGGACGCCGGGTCGGGTTTGAGGATTCCACGCTCCCGGAGACAGTGTGCGTCTGGTTAATCAATTGATGACGTACGTTTCACCACAGGCTTGTTCACATCAGTGTCTGACAAGTCTGCCAGATTTGCTTAAATAGCAAGGTTTGTAATGACATGGTTTTCAATTAGACTAATTGATTGAGCAATGAGGTCCTAATGAATATGTGGAATAGTCCAATACTATTTCTGGACAGAAAGAGTGCGTTGAGCTTAAAATTAAAAGTTAGTTCTATTAATTTTAGTAACAGTCATAATTTTACCAGACAGATGAATTGACTAAGGAATTATATATTAATCCTGATTGCAGAGTATAGATACAATCTAGATATAATTTGTATCAATCAGGAACTGGAATGGTAATACGGAAAACCATAATTAATGCTATTCTACAAGTATATTATACTATATTGAGTTGAGAAACCTCCTGAGGATCAATAAACAATTTCAAGGATTATTAATTGTTACAATTGATATAGATAATAAGCAATAGGCAAAATCTCTGTATATTCAGGTGCTGTATTTGTTAATTGGTTAAATAAAGTAATACTTCTTTTGAAGATTTGTGATCTACGGTCATCCTGATATGCAGACCTATAGTGGATTGACCGGGTTTTTATAAATTGCCCAATTTTAGCAAAAAGCAGGAAAAAGGGGGAACCTAAAATGGAGAAAAGATGAAAGAGAGGAAAAACGCAACGAGAAGATAGGGAAGGAAAGACAGGTAACAGTAATGAGCGTAGAAATTTATTGATTAATCAATTAATTATTTATATTCTTTAAAAATTATTTTCTATATCTGATGAGATATTTGATATGCATTTTATCAATGAGATGAATAAGCAGAATGATACTATCGGTCTATCTGATAAACATAGACTTTTTTTGAGAAATATACATACACATATTATATACTGGAAAGCGGGGCTTTTTATCGAAACACTTATGCTTGTTCTACTAAGATAGATTCATAGATTGGGTTAAAAAAGTGGAGGGTCAATCTATAGATAGGTGTATTTAAATGTTAACCCTATAGTATAAGGGGAGATATTATCATCCCCTATGAGGTGAGTTTGAGGCGTGTTCTGATATTTTCGGTGCAAAATTGAATAGGAAAGTGTATTGTTGGTGTGAGAGTGTATGTGCTTCAAAATCCAATTGTTTTGTTGTTTCTGGGTCTAGTCTGCACGATAATATTTGGTAAAATGTAACCAATATGCGTAGAGATCTCACTGATTAATATGTTCAAACTTTATTTTGATTAACTTGCTAGTACTTGTGTGTAGGGATAGTAGGTATATAAATATATGAATAATTGTTCCTCCATTGTATTAGTGGTTTCTAAACTGCTAAACATATAGCATAAAAGCTAGTTTAGAGGGGTTCTTAAGATTGAGTCCAATAAGTACTTGATAGCTTAGATTTATAGTAATGTGCTGAGAATCTATTTAAGCAGATATGTAAATAGTAAGCCTTATTCTGTTTTATTCTTCAATTAATAAACAGAAAAAATTGCAGAACAATAGGCATGTAGAGTATTTCACGTTGGTAAAAAGACACTATAATTTATACTCTCATTAAGGCCACCAGGGGCAACCGTATTTAACCTGAAGATCCATTCACTTTCCAATTTTTGCAATTCTCTCTCAGTCACCACCTCTGATCCCCATTTTCAGTTTGTCCAAGCAGAAGAATTTGAGTCCATCAGTGGATTTGGAGTGCTGGTAATAGAAATGTCTCGCAACTGTCGTTATTTGCCTAAATCTTGCCAGGTCCGATTCTACATTTCTAATATTACCCATATGCTCCATGATCCTCACTTTGACCATTCTTGTGGTCATGCCCACATACAGTTTCTTGCAGGGACATTGAATGCAGTAAATCACATTAGATGACTGGCAATTAGTGAATTCCTCTATTTCAATCTTCTTGCCATCTCTATCTCTGACAGTAGGACTATTGTCCACATGTTCGCACACCTTGCATTTCCTACAGGGATAGGTTCCTTTGATTGTAGGTTTCCGCTTGGGTGTTTGACAAAAATGACTTCTTACTAATTTGTCCCTGAGATTAGGTGATCTCTTCCAACTCATTGACACAGATGAGTCAAGGTTGGCAGAGAGATCCGGATCGTTAAGGAGTATGGGCCAGTGTTTATTAATGGCACTCTTGATCTCACGCCATTCTTGGCAAAAGCTCCCTACAAACCTAGGTTTGGGTTTGCCACCTTCCTTTTGTTTCTTCACTCTCCTACTATCTTGGAAAATTAGAGTATGTCTATCGATGTTTAAGAGGGCCCTGCTGGCTTTTTTGATACAACGCTGACTGTATCCCCTTTCCTTCAGTCTGGCGGCGAGCTCCTTACTTTGGATTCTGTAGGTGTCATCTTCTGTGCAGTTTCTCCTCAATCTAAGGAATTCTCCTCTTGGTATATTTTGTATTGTGGCTGGAAGGTGAGAACTTGTTTTCAGTAGCAAACTGTTGCTAGCTGTTTTCTTTCTAAACAGTTTTGTTGCCACCATATCATTGTCATCTCTGTAGATCTTCAGATCCAGGAAGGAGATTTCATCTTTGTCCATCTCATATGTTAGCCTTAGATTGAAAGCGTTGTTATTCAATTTCTTGATGAAGTCGACTAACTGTTGTTCTTCTCCTTCCCAGATGATAAAAATGTCATCTATATATCTCATCCATGAGATGATACACTTGGTGGACTCTTCATTCTCCTCACTGAAAACCACTTCTCGTTCCCACCATCCTAAGTATAGGTTTGCATAAGTAGGTGCGCATGCCGCGCCCATTGCTGTTCCTCGTATTTGTGTATAAAATACGTCGGCAAATGTGAAACTGTTTTTGTGGAGAACAAAGTGTAATAATTTCAATAGAAAATCGTTGAAGTCGCTAGGTCCTTCCATTTCCAGGAAATATCTGACCGCAGAAATGCCCTTCAGATGGTCAATACTGCTGTATAATGATTCGACGTCAAGACTTGCTAGAATATGATTTCGTTCTAGCTTTACGTCATGCAGTTTCATAATCACATCCCCAGTGTCCCGCACATATGATGGTAGGCTTGTGACATGTCTACGTAGGTGAGTATCTATAAAAATACTCGCCTTCTCAGAGACTCCCCCGATCCCAGAGACAATAGGTCTACCTGGAGGGGTTTTAAGATTCTTGTGCACTTTGGGTAGCAGGTAGAAGGTGGGGGTCTTAGGGTGTTCCACTCGAAGATATTCACCCTCTTGTTTTGTTATTACTTCCTCTGCTAAAGCTTTATCGATGATCCGATTTAAAGATAATCTACAATTGTCTGTTGGGTTGAAGAGAGTTTTATTATAGCATAAAGGGTCATTGAGTTGTCTCTTGGCCTCTTTGATATACATTGCCTTGGGCCAGATGACAACATTGCCCCCTTTGTCGGATGGTTTGATCACCACATCCTCCCATTTACTAATCTCATTGAGTGCTGTCCTCTCTTCACGTGTCAGATTATCTTTATATCTTGCTCTACGTGCACAGATCTTGTCCAGGTCACGGCTTACCATATCTGTGAAAATCTTTACCTCAGGACATATCTGGTCCTGAGGGTAAAAAGTAGATTTTTTCTTACAGATAGTCCTCCCTGTTGTTCTGGTGTCGGCGGCCTTGGTTTCTGATAATTCCTCCAAAATGGCAATCATTTCCTGATCACGTTCATCAAGGCCTATCCTGTTTACTTGGGACAAAGTGGGACCTGCGGCCCCCCCTTCCGTAGTAGATTGTGAATGCTGGGGTGAGTCATATCTCCCATCTACATTACCTTGTGTGTGGTATTTTGTTAATAGCATTTTGCGTCCAAACAGTTTTATGTCCTTCTCCCATTGGAACCTATTGCAACCTTTTTGTGGGGCAAATGACAGGCCCTTCTTCAGGACCTCCTCTTGTCCTTTAGTTAGGATGTGCTCCGACAGATTGACAACCTTCAGTAAGGTGTCCTCTTCTAATATTTCTTTTTGTAGTTCACCTTCCTTTTGGGATATCTGTCTGTCACTGGTGTCTCCCATCTCTGTGTCTCGTATCTTCCTCTTTGACCCCCTCCTCGTCTTTCTTGTGCGGGGAAACCTCTTCCTCCCCGCTTGCCCCCTAAAAAAGGGTCCTGGTCATTATTGATCTGTTTTCTGGGGTCTGGACCTTGGGTGTCATAAGTCTCCTCTCCTCCTGAGGATTCTATTTCCGAGGATGTATACGATTCCTGATATATCTGTCGTCTGTTAGGGTCCTTGAGTCCTTTATTCCATTTGAAGATTTTGTTATTTGAGAAATCTCGCTTGTCGCGCATATATTTGTTCCTCTTCCTTTCTATCACAGTATCCTCATATGTTTCTAATTCTCTGCACTCACCGTGCACTTACGATTAACGAGGCATACCCGCTATCTATTTACTCAGAGCGGCTCTCTCATCCGCAGCAGGTCTCCCACTGCCCCTGCACTGTGGCGACACAACAGGGGAGTGGAAGTCCAGCCCAAGGACAGCAGAAGCAACTCGCACTTCTTCTTTCTGTCCCAGTAAACGGTAATACCTGAACTCTCATCGTTCCCATTCACTGATTTGATTCACATGGGACGACAGTAGATAGGGAGATTGGCCGATATTTGCTGGGACACTTGCACCTTTCTCAGAAAAATTCCAACATGTGTTTACATTTATGGTCATCTGCATAGACCGTATCATTCATGTGAATGTTTTACGGATTTTTTGATTTGGGGGTATGTGCTTCTCTGAATTGTACCAGTGCAGCCTGATTTAGACAAAGGTTTCTCTATTTATGTTTTGCACAATCTGGTACGTCTAGACAGAATAACACAGCATGATTGGAAAAAGGCTCAAATCTCACAGGCTGGCATGTTCAAACTAAACCATACAGGGTTTATACTGTTAAATATCTCAAAGCCTTTTGGAGATATTACCCTGGTTAGATAACCTTGCTGGCACGAAACTTCCATCTGTTTGCTGTGTATATTTGCTAGTAGCTACCTGTTACAATTACACCTGCTTGTCTAGTGTGCTGCCAGATGATCTGATTGATACCGACTTTTAGCACTGAACCCTTATCTCTTTGCAGTGCACATTGGCTTCCATTCATTTAATATAGTGACACCTGTTCATCTACTGTGTTGTTAGATTATCTGATCGATATTTACCTTTATCAGTTATTTGTATCCACCATTTGATATCTATTATAAAGAAAACTTTTGCCAGATGATTTGATTGATACAGATCTTTATCAGCTATTTGTATCCACCATTAGATCTCGATTGTACAGAAAATTGTTTGTGTTGCCAATTATGCTTTATAGTACATGCAGGCCACAAGAACAGTGTCAATAATATGAATTTATTTTGGTGATCAAGGTGCGTTGACTTCCCCGACTCATATCTGGGATATTGCATTACAAATCAGTAATCCAATCAATACTCTAAAGGCTTCATGGTGTGCTGGTAAATATCACACGTTGTGATTTAATCAATACCCACTGCTCCTGCCCAATTAGAGGACATTACTTTTCATTTTCAATTTTATTTAGTATTTATTCTCTATTTAAAGAAAGAGTGCTATTACTGAGGCAAAGAGGACCGCAAACCGGGTAATCAAATAGAGACCTAGGTAACGTTATTTTGAAATATCACTGTTACTAATCTCTCTACCCGTTATAATTGATTTATATTTTCACTCATTGTTCATTAAAGTTATAATATAAGTGTGGTTTTTTGCTAAAGGGATATTAACCTGATATTATTATTTTTACTAGCTAAACCAAAAACGCTTATATATACCTACAGGTCAATGCTGACCGTTACATGTCGTTTATGTCCATCTTTTGGCCACAATATTAAAAATAATCAATAAATGTTAAGTTTTAATTCTATAATCATTTCATATTTGATACAAACAAAAGAGTGCACCACAAAGTAAGCCTCCTTTGGCAGATGACCGTCTTATGGTCATCTTCCTCTCCTCTCTCTCTCTAGACAGTATCTCAGGGGTACAAGCTGGAATTCGAGACGTCTCCCCCTCACCGTTTCCTCAAATCTGCCTTGCCGACAGCTCCCCCGGACAGGGAGGCAGTGCTGGAGGCGATTCACAAGCTGTGTTCTCAGCAGGTGATAATCAAGGTACCCCTCCTTCAACAAGGACGGGGTTACTATTCCACAATGTTTGTGGTACCGAAACCGGACAATTCGGTGAGTCCCATTTTAAATTTTAAAATCCTTGAACACTTATATAAGAAGGTTCAAGTTCAAGATGGAATCGCTCAGAGCGGTGATTGCAAGCCTGGACGAGGGGGATTACATGGTATCACTGGACATCAAGGATGCTTACCTGCATGTCCCCATTTACCCTCCTCACCAGGAGTACCTCAGATTTGTGGTACAGGACTGTCATTACCAATTCCAGACGTTGCCGTTTGGTCTGTCCACGGCACCGAGGGTATTTACCAAGGTAATGGCCGAAATGATGATACTCCTTCGGAAAAAATTATCCCGTACTTGGACGATCTCCTTATAAAGGCGAGGTCCAGGGAACAGTTGTTGATCGGAGTAGCACTAGCTCGGGAAGTGCTACAACAGCACGGCTGGATCCTGAATATTCCAAAGTCGCAGCTGGTTCCTACAACGCATCTACTGTTCCTGGGGATGGTTCTGGACACAGAACAGAAAAAAGTGTTTCTCCCGGAGGAGAAGGCCAAGGAGTTGTCATCTCTGGTAAGAGACCTCCTAAAACCAAAACAGGTGTCGGTGCACCACTGCACGCGAGTCCTGGGAAAGATGGTGGCTTCTTACGAAGCAATTCCATTCGGAAGGTTCCATGCAAGGATCTTTCAGTGGTATCTGTTGGACAAGTGGTCCGGATCGCATCTTCAGATGCATCGGCTGATAACCCTGTCTCCAAGAACCAGGGTGTCGCTGTTGTGGTGGCTGCAGAGTGCTCATCTTCTAGAGAGCCGCAGATTCGGCATACAGGACTGGGTCCTGGTGACCATGGATGCCAGCCTGCGAGGTTGGGGGGCAGTCACACAGGGAAGAAACTTCCAAGGACTGTGGACAAGTCAGGAGACTTCCCTACACATAAATATTCTGGAACTAAGGGCCATTTACAATGCCCTAAGTCAGGCAAGGCCCCTGCTTCAACACCAGCCGGTGCTGATCCAGTCAGACGACATCACGGCGGTCGCCCATGTAAACCGTCGGGGCGGCACAAGAAGCAGGATGGCGATGGCAGAAGCCACAAGGATTCTCCGATGGGCGGAAAATCATGTGTTAGCAGTGTTCATTCCGGGAGTGGACAACTGGGAAGCAGACTTCCTCAGCAGGCACGACCTCCACCCGGGAGAGTGGGGACTTCATCCAGAAGTCTTCCAAATGATTGTACACCGTTGGGAAAGGCCACAGGTGAACATGATGGCGTCCCGCCTCAACAAAAAGCTAAAAAGATATTGCGCCAGGTCAAGGGACCCTCAGGCGATAGCTGTGGACGCTCTAGTGACACCGTGGATGTACCAGTCGGTTTATGTGTTCCCTCCTCTGCCTCTCATACCCAAGGTACTGAGAATAAGAAGAAGGAGAGGAGTAAGAACTATTCTTGTGGTTCCGGATTGGCCAAGAAGAGCTTGGTGTTATGCACACCAGTGCCTGCAGGAAAGTACTGGTGTCAGGACTGTTATGCACTCCAGTGCCTGCAGGAATGTACTGGTGTTTGAACTGTTATGCAAAACAAATGGACTTACAGACAGACTGGGGAATATGACATAACGTACACAGAAGGTGATAGGGTAACAAAATACACACAAAGTGAACAGAGAAGCCCAGAGGCTAAGGAACTGGGTATCTCCCTTGTATTAGAACTGCTCAGATGAGAAAAGCAAGATGTTGTGTTTTAATACGTAGAGAACCCGAAATGCTGTTGCTAAGGGCAACAGCAAAACCCTAAAGGGTTACCAACGGGTGTGGCAGTAAACTCCTTGGTCAGAGATGGAATGATAGACACAAGGAGAGTCTCCACAATCCTAATTCTCACTTGCAGTGCACAGGTTCAGCTTACTGCCACTAAACTGACCCCTGACACCTAGCAAAGTGAGACAGGATTAGACAGGCAAGTCTTAGAATACAGCCGCAAACTTGCTAAGTTCACAGAGTAGTAACAGAACCCCAGCAAGCTAAACGACTGACTCCAGTCTTACTGCTAGGTCTGGATTGGCAGAGTGTAATACCAAATCCCCAGGCCTATTTGCAGTAAGCAACAAACAAATACAAAGCTACACAGTACTGGCTAACTTTCAGAAACTGACTAACCAACAAAGATTCAGCAGCATCTGCTTACCCTGAGAAGAGGCCTTATAAAGCAGGTGCTGTCCACGCCCCACTCAGACCTCACAGACTGTGAGCACAAAAACCAGCACCGGATCCCCTGCCATGCACAGAGCCTATAACCACTGCACAGCAAAAGACCCGAACCGGAGTATCAGCTGCGCTCAGGTCACTCCGCTAGCACTTGTCTCCCGGTTGCCATGACGACGTGGCAGCACAGGGCAGGAGACCCTAACACTTGGTACCCAGAACTTCAAGAAATGATCTCAGAGGACCCATGGCCTCTGCCGCTCAGACAGGACCTGCTGCAGCAGGGACCCTGTCTGTTCCAAGACTTACCGCGACTGCGTTTGACGGCATGGCGGTTGAACGCCGGATCCTGAAGGAAAAGGGCATTCCGGAGGAAGTCATCCCTACGCTGATTAAAGCTAGGAAGGAGGTGACCGCAAACCATTATCACCGCATATGGCGAAAATATGTTGCGTGGTGTGAGGCCAGAAGGGCCCCAACGGAGGAATTTCAGCTGGGTCGATTTCTGCACTTCCTACAATCAGGGGTGACTATGGGCCTCAAATTAGGTTCCATTAAGGTCCAGATTTCGGCTCTGTCGATTTTCTTCCAAAAATAACTGGCTTCACTCCCTGAAGTTCAGACGTTTGTTAAGGGAGTGCTGCATATTCAGCCCCCTTTTGTGCCTCCAGTGGCACCTTGGGATCTCAACGTGGTGTTGGATTTCCTTAAGTCACATTGGTTTGAGCCACTTAAAACCGTGGAACTAAAATATCTCACGTGGAAAGTGGTCATGCTATTGGCCTTGGCTTCGGCCAGGCGTGTGTCAGAATTGGCGGCTTTGTCATGTAAAAGCCCTTATCTGATTTTCCATATGGATAGGGCGGAATTGAGGACTCGTCCCCAATTTCTTCCTAAGGTGGTATCAGCTTTTCATTTGAACCAACCTATTGTGGTGCCTGCGGCTACTAAGGACTTGGAGGATTCCAAGTTGCTGGACGTAGTCAGGGCCCTGAAAATCTATGTTTCCAGGACGGCTGGAGTCAGGAAAACTGACTCACTTTTTATCCTGTATGCGCCCAACAAGCTGGGTGCTCCTGCTTCAAAGCAGTCTATTGCTCGCTGGATCTGTAGTACGATTCAACTTGCACATTCTGCGGCTGGACTGCCGCATCCTAAATCTGTAAAAGCCCATTCCACTAGGAAAGTGGGCTCTTCTTGGGCGGCTGCCCGAGGGGTCTCGGCTTTACAACTTTGCCGAGCTGCTACTTGGTCGGGTTCAAACACATTTGCTAAATTCTACAAGTTTGATACCCTGGCTGAGGAGGACCTTGAGTTTGCTCATTCGGTGCTGCAGAGTCATCCGCGCACTCCCGCCCGTTTGGGAGCTTTGGTATAATCCCCATGGTCCTTACGGAGTTCCCAGCATCCACTAGGACGTCAGAGAAAATAAGATTTTACTCACCGGTAAATCTATTTCTCGTAGTCCGTAGTGGATGCTGGGCGCCCATTCCAAGTGCGGATTGTCTGCAATACTTGTATATAGTTATTGCCTAACTAAAGGGTTATTGTTATGAGCCATCTGTTCGTGAGGCTCAGTTGTTATTCATACTGTTAACTGGGTATAGTATCACGAGTTGTACGGTGTGGCTGGTATGAGTCTTACCCTGGATTCCAAAATCCTTTCCTTATTGTGTCAGCACAGTTTCCTAACTGAGGTCTGGAGGAGGGGCATAGAGGGAGGAGCCAGTGCACACCAGGTAGTCCTAAATCTTTCTTAGTTGTGCCCAGTTTCCTGCGGAGCCGCTATTCCCCATGGTCCTTACGGAGTTCCCAGCATCCACTACGGACTACGAGAAATAGATTTACCGGTGAGTAAAATCTTATTTTCTTTTCTCCACAGCCGCTGCAGAGACGCTGGCCCGGACCTCCAAGCTCCTCACATGTAAAAGGGAGCAAAACGGGGGGGGGCACAGATAACTTGGTGCTTTTCTTTTATTTACAGCGCTGCTGATATATATTATAGTTGTGTAGTATATGGGCGCTGGGGTGTGAGCCGGCATACTCCATCTGTGTTTCTCTCTCCAGGCTTCCCTGTAGGCTGTCCCCTTTATTTGGCCAGTGGGGGTGTCGGTACTTCGTGTCGGCATGTCTGAGGCTGAGTGTTCCTCCCCGGAGGAAGTTACTGGGGGCGCAGAAAAGGAGCTGGAAATGGCTCTGTCGGCACAGCCGGCTGCTGATTGGGTTGCTATGTTAAGTACACTTAATGCTAATGTGGCTTTGTTGTCTAAGAGGCTGGATAAATCTGATTCTCAGACACAAACATGGAGAAAATCCATGGAGGATGCTTTGGCTCAGGTGCAGACCCCCTCAGGGTCACAAAAACGTTCAATTACCCAGATGGTAGATACAGATGCTGACACGGACTCTGATTCCGATGTCGATTTTAAAGAGGCTACTTTACACCCAAGGGTAGTTAAGAGTATTCAGTACATGACTGTGGCTATTAAAGATGTTTTACGTATCTCTGACGAACCTGCTGTTCAGAAAACAAGGATTTGCCTATTTAAAGGGAAAAAACCTGAGGTGAAGTTTCCCCCCTCTCATGAAATGAATGCTCTTTGTGAAAAAGCTTGGGAGTCGCCGGACAAGAGGTGGCAGATTCCCAAGAGAATTTTTATGGCGTATCCTTTCCCCTCTGATGACAGGGAAAAATGGGAGTCGTGTCCGAATATCGACAAGGCTCTATCCCGTTTGTCCAAGAAGGTGGCGCTTCCGTCCCCTGACACGGCTGCTCTCAAGGATCCGGCGGATCGCAAGCTGGAGACGTCTTTTGAAGGCCATTTTCGTTAATACTGGTGCATTGCTTCGACCTGCTGTGGCGTCGGTATGGGTGAGTAGTGCTATTGCTAAATGGGCTGATAATTTAGCTTCTGATATGGATACCCTTGATAAAGATGATATTCTTTTGACTCTTGGTTATATCAAGGACGCTGCAGATTACCTAAAGGATGCGGCGAGAGATGTTGGCCTCTTGGGATCAAGAGCCAGTGCCATGGCGGTCTTGGCCAGGAGGGCGCTGTGGATCCATCAATGGAATGCTGATGCCGACTCCAAGAAAAATATGGAAGGTCTCCCCTTCAAAGATAGTGTCTTGTTTGGTGACGGCCTGGCTGACCTGGTGTCTACCGCTACCGCGGGTAAGTCATCTTTTCTTCCTTATGTTCCCGCTCAACAGAAGAAGGGGGCCCATCAGCAGATGCAGTCCTTTCGACCTAATAAATACAAACGAGGTAAGGGCTCGTCCTTCCTTGCTTCAAAGGGTAGAGGAAGGGGAAAGAAGTCGCCTGCAGGGTCAGGCACCCAGGACCAAAAGTCCTCCCCTGCCTCTACCAAGTCCACCGCATGACGCTGGGGTTCCCCTGCCGGAGTCCGTGCCAGTGGGGGGCCATCTCCGAATCTTCAGTCAGGTCTGGTTTCAATCAGCCCTGGATCCTTGGGTCTTAGACATAGTGTCCCAAGGGTACAAGCTGGAGTTTCAGGAGATGCCCCCTCGCCGCTTTTTCAAATCGGCATTACCAGTTTCTCTTCCAGAAAGAGTAGTAGTAAATGCTGCAATACAAAAGTTGTGTCAACAGAGGGTCATTTTCCGCGTTTCCCCATCCCAACGGGGGGAAGGGTTCTATTCGAGCCTCTTTGTCGTACCGAAGCCGGACGGTTCGGTCAGACCGATTCTGAGCCTAAAATCTCTCAATCCATACTTGAAAACTTTCAAGTTCAAGATGGAATCTCTTCGAGCTGTGATCTCCAGTCTAGAAGGGGGGGATTTTATGGCGTCAGTCGACATAAAGGATGCCTACTTACACGTCCCGATATATCCTCCGCATAAGGCCTTCCTGAGATTTGCGGTGCAGGATTGTCATTACCAATTTCAGACGTTGCCGTTTGGGCTTTCCACGGCCCGAGGGTTTTCACCAAGGTTTTGGCAGAAATTATGGTACTCCTTCGCAGGCGAGGGGTCACAATTATCCCGTACTTGGACGATCTCCTGATAAAGGCGAGGTCAGAGGAACAATTTCAAAGAATGTGGAACTCTCCCTGACGGTTCTTCAACATCACGGTTGGATTTTAAATTTGCCAAAGTCTCAGTTGATTCCGTTGACTCTGCTGCCATTCCTGGGCTTGATCCTAGACACGAAGCTTCAGAGAGTGTTTCTTCCGGAGGACAAAGCTCTAGAAATACAGACCATGGTCAAGGAGCTGTTGAGACCGAGAAGTGTGTCGATTCATCAATGCACTCGAGTGCTAGGGAAGATGGTGGCGGCTTACGAGGCCATTCCGTTTGGCAGGTTTCATGCCAGAGTGTTTAGTGGGACCTGCTTGACAAATGGTCCGGGTCTCACCTACACATGCACCGGAAAATAAGTCTATCTTCCAGGGCCAGGATCTCTCTCCTGTGGTGGCTGCAAGGCTCTCACCTTCTAGAGGGACGCCGTTTCGGAATCCAGGACTGGGTCCTGCTGACCTCAGATGCAAGTCTCCGAGGCTGGGGCGCAGTCGCGCAGGGAAGAAGTTTTCAGGGAAAATGGTCAAGCCAGGAATCTTCTCTCCACATAAATGTTCTCGAGTTAAGAGCCATTTACAACGGCCTCCTGCAAGCGAAAAACCTTCTTCAGGGTCTACCTGTCCTGATCCAGTCGGACAACATCACAGCGGTGGCTTACATAAACCACCAAGGCGGAACAAGGAGCATTGCGGCAATGGCGGAAGCCACAAGAATTCTCCGCTGGGCGGAGCAGCACGTGAGCGCTCTGTCAGCAGTCTTCCTCCCGGGCGTGAACAACTGGGAAGCAGACTTCCTCAGCAGACACGATCTCCATACAGGAGAGTGGGCTCTTCATCAAGAGGTATTTGCAGAAGTGACAAGGCGTTGGGGAATTCCTCAAATAGACATGATGGTGTCTCGACTCAACAAGAAGCTTCCGAGGTATTGTTCCAGGTCAAGGGACCCCCCAAGCCTGTGCAGTGGATGACCTGGTAACTCCGTGGGTGTTTCAGTCGGTGTATGTGTTCCCTCCGCTTCCTCTCATTCCAAAGGTGTTGAGGATCATAAGACGAACAAGGGTTCAGGCAATACTCGTCGCTCCAGATTGGCCACGGAGGGCCTGGTATCCGGATCTTCAGGAATTACTAGTGGAAGATCCCTGGCCGCTTCCTCTGAGAGGACCTGTTACTGCAGGGGCCTTGCCTGTTTCCGGACTTACCGTGGCTGCGTTTGACAGCGTGGAAGTTGAACGCCAGATTTTAGCTCGGAAGGTGCTAGATTGGCTAATCTAGTAGGTCGCTCATTTCACCCGCTGGGTGAAATGAGCGGCCCCCCGTTTCCCCCCGCACGCTCAGCACACATCACGCTGTGCTGAGCGGCGGGAGAGATGTGTGCTCTCGGGAGAGATGTGAGCGGCGGTTCGCTCAGCACACATCTCTCCCGCATCGGCCAGTGAGTACTGGCCTTTACAAAAGTCTAGATAAGCTATATCCACGGCTCCACCTTTATCCATCACTTTAGTCGCACAGTCAAAAAAGTCAATAAGGTTTGTTTGACATGATCTCCCTCCAGTGAATCCATACTGTTTGGGATCCTGTATTTTGCTGGATTTGAGATAATCTACAACTCTTTAGGTGGGTACACACTGGAAAGATATATCTGCAGATCAATTGATCTGCAGATATATCTATGGACGGATCGGGCAGTGTGCTGTGCATACACACTGCCCGATCCGTCGGAGACTGACGTCATGAACTGGGCGGGCGTGTACACACGCCCGCCCAGTTCAGCTGTCAATCAACGCTGGCCGCCGCAGCATGTGTACGGGCGGTCGGCCGACCACTGTACACACACAGTGACGCGCCAATATATTGGTCGATATATTGGCTGTCGGCTGTGCTGCGGGGCCGACGCGATACGCCTGTGAACGACAGAGTTCACAGACGTATCGCCCGTACACACTGGCCGACGGACTCGCGATATATATCGGCCATTCAAGAGAACGGCCGATGTATCGGCCAGTGTGTACGGGCCTTTTCTTTTAGGAGTTTTTCCATCAATTTCCCTACCACTGATGTAAGACTCGCTGATCTGTAGTTGTTTGCCTCTTCCTTGCTTCCACTTTTGTGCAGTGGGACTACGTTCGTGCTTTTCCAGTCCTCTGGAATTACTTGTGTAGCTAATGACTGGTTGAATAATTCTGTTAATGGTACTACCAGCACCTCTTTAAGCTCTTTTAGTATCTTTGGATATCCTATCTGGCCCCATAGATTTGTCCACTTCCAGCTTTGAGAGTTCTGTTAGGACCTTCTCCTCTGTAAATGTACTTGTTTCATTTTCCTGAATATCTCTGCAACTTAACTGGCCCCTTCCTCTCTCTTTCAATAGTGAATACTAACCAATAATACTTATTAAGATGATCTGCTATTACATCGTCTCCCTCAACAATTCCCTGTCTTTGTCTTTAGTTTTATTCTGCCTTTTGTTTTTCTCCTTTTGCTTATATACCTAAAAAAGTTTTGCCTCCTTTACCCACTGACTGGGTCATTTTCTCCTCAGCTTGTGCATTTGCACATCTGATTACCTTCTTAGTCTCCTTCTATCAAACAAGATATATCTTTGTCTTCATTATTTTGTGTCTGCTTATATTTCCTAAAAGCCATCTTTTTTTTACCTTCACAATACTTGCTACTTTTTTCGCAAACCACATTGGCTTCCTTTTCCTTGTGTTTTTCCTCACACTTTTGATACAAAGGTCTGTTGCCTTTAATATTGCACTTTTTAATGTTTCCCACCTCTCCTGCAATGCTTCCAAGTACCACCACTCTGCCAAAGAATCGCTTACACATTTTCCCATCCCTACAAAATCAGCCTTCCTGAGATCTAACACCTTTGTTTTTGTATGGGATAAGTCAGTGTCTGTCTTTATGCTTAACCATACTGCTTGATGATCATTAGATGGTTTTCACCCACTTTTACGTCAGATATTCTGTCTCCATTTGTAAGTATTAAGTCTAATGTGTCTTTCCGAGTGGGCTCCCTCATCAGTTGGTGGAGGGATACTTCCTGTGGGGAATTTAAAATGTCCCTACTTCTGGTGGAACTAGCAACAGACACCTCCCAGTTTACACCAGAAAGACTAAAGTCTTCCATGATTATTACCTCATCCAGTTACTCTTCCTGACCTGGTGGCCTAGGTATCACGCCAATATGAAGAATCAACTTCTCCCCTGTTTCTATGGTCACCCAAAGGGCCTCCGTTTTTTCTTCAATACTTTGTTTTTTGTTTTTTTACATACATTGCTACCCCTCATCTGATTCTTCCCATTATGTCCTTCCTAAATGAAGTATATCCCGGTATAGCTATGTCCCAGTCATGATTTTCATTGCACCATGACTGTAATTGCCACAATATCTAGATCATCCCTTGTCATTATTGCAATTAGTTCTGGGATTTTATTTCCCGAGCTCCTAGCATTTGCACACATAACTTTTAGAGTTTTGTTTTTGTTTGTGCTTTTTCTTTTCCTAGCTATGTTCATCTCTCTGCCTATGTTTATTTGGTTTTGATCTGAATTATCTTCTGTTGCTGTGGATATGCTTCCTATTCCCTTTGCCTGCAGAAACAATACCTCTGGGTTAGGAGAGCAGATTGCTTTATTCCTATTTGTTCACTGCCCCCCCCCCCCCCCATCCTACCCTGTTTAAATAGGTCTTAATGTAGCATCCAAACTGTTCAGTTAGTAATCTTGTTCCCCTTGAAGACGGGTGCAGTCCGCCACTTTTGTATAAGTGAATGTCTTGCCAGATGGTGTGACTATGGCCTATAGATCCAAATCTCTCCTCACTGCACCATGTCCTTAGCCAAACATTGACATTTCTGTTGTGATGATTTATGTCTTCCCCTCTGTGTACCGGCAATACTTCCGAAAAAGTTAGTGGTTGCCACCTGCTTCAGAGCAGTCCATAACTTCTAAATTCATCTTTCTCATACGTCCTAGAGGATGCTGGGGATGCTTCAAGAACCATGGGGTATAGACGGGATCCGCAGGAGACATGGGCACTTTAAGACTTTGAATGGGTGTGAACTGGCTCCTCCCTCTATGCCCCTCCTCCAGACTCCAGTTTAGATTCTGTGCCCAGTGAGACTGGTCACACAGGGGAGCTCTACTGAGTTTCTCTGAAAAGACTTTGTTAGGTTTATTATTTTCAGGCAGACCTGCTGGCAACAGGCTCCCTGCATCGCTGGACTGAGGGGAGAGAAGCAGACCTACTTCTGTGAGTTTCAAGGCTCTGCTTCTTAGGCTACTGGACACCATTAGCTCCAGAGGGTCTGATCGCTAGGTACGCCTAGATGCTCGTCCCCGGAGCCGCGCCGTCACCCCCCTTGCAGAGCCAAAAGTCAGAAGATGGGTGAGTAGAAGAAGATCAGAAGACTTCAGTCACAACTTTGAGGTACCACACAGCGGCCGCGCTGTGCGCCATGCTCCCACGCACACAGGCACTGTAGGGTACAGGGCGCGGGGGGGTGCCCTGGGCAGCATATAAATCCTCAACAGAGACTGGCAATCGAGTATATAAGTGTCTAGGCACTATATTTAACCCCCGCCAGTATAAATATATGTAAGTAATAGCGTGGCTGAAGCGCACCATTAAGGGGGCGGGGCTTCCCCCTCACAGCTCTTTTCAGCGCCATTTTCTCCTCCCAGAGACGCTGGTCCTTCCAAAGCACTGCTGTACAGATCAGAGTGGAAAACGAGGGGGGGGGGGCACAGTTGTTTGGTGCAATATAAGTTGAAAATAAATGCACACTATATCATGAGCGCTGTGAAAATTAGCTGGTAAACCCCTTTTGTGTTTCCATGACAGAATGTACTGGGGTCTATCCCTTATAGCCAGTGTAATGTCGGTGGGTGTTTGGTACACGTGTCGGCATATCTGAGGCTGAGTGCTCTGCCACAAAGGGAATGACTCTCTCGGCGCTGTCGACTCCTAATGGTACTTGGTACATGTAAATAAATGTCAACATGTCAGTAGATGTATATTTCTCTGACGTCCTAGTGGATGCTGGGAACTCCGTAAGGACCATGGGGGATTAGCGGCTCCGCAGGAGACTGGGCACAAAAGTAAAAGCTTTAGGACTACCTGGTGTGCACTGGCTCCTCCCCCTATGACCCTCCTCCAAGCCCCAGTTAGATTTTTGTGCCCGGCCGAGAAGGGTGCACACTAGGGGCTCTCCTGAGCTTCTTAGTGAAAGTTTTAGTTTTAGGTTTTTATTTTCAGTGAGACCTGCTGGCAACAGGCTCACTGCCTCGAGGGACTAAGGGGAGAAGAAGCGAACTCACCTGAAGTTCAGAGTGGATTGGGCTTCTTAGGCTACTGGACACCATTAGCTCCAGAGGGACCGAACACAGGCCCAGCCTCGGAGCTCGGTCCCAGAGCCGCGCCGCCGGCCCCCTTACAGAGCCAGAAGCAAGAAGAGGTCCGGAAAAATCGGCGGCAGAAGACTTCGGTCTTCAACAAGGTAGCGCACAGCACTGCAGCTGTGCGCCACTGTTACTCAGGCACACTTCACACTCCGGTCACTGAGGGTGCAGGGCGCTAGGGGGGGGCGCCCTGAGCAGCAATGTAAAACACCTTGGCTGGCATAAATACACCACATATAACCCCCAGGGCTATATGGATGTATTTTTAACCCCTGCCAGAACTTGCAAAAAAGCGGGAGAAAAGGCCGCCGAGAAGGGGGCGGAGCCTATCTCCTCAGCACACAGGCGTCATTTTCCATCACAGCTCCGCTGGAAGGACGTCTCCCTGACTCTCCCCTGCAGTCCTGCACTACAGAAAAGGGTAAAAAAGAGAGGAGGGGGCGCTAATTTGGCGCAGTTTTGATAATAACAGCAGCTATAAAGGAAAAGCACATTTTATAGTGGTATTCCTGTTTATATATAGCGCTCTGGTGTGTGCTGGCATACTCTCCCTCTGTCTCCCCAAAGGGCTAGTGGGGTCCTGTCCTCTATCAGAGCATTCCCTGTGTGTGTGCGGTGTGTCGGTACGATTGTGTCGACATGTTTGAGGAGGAAAATGAGATGGAGGCGGAGCAATTGCCTATTATACAGTTGTCACCCCCTGGGGAGTCGACACCTGAGTGGATGAGCTTATGGAAGGAATTGCGTGACAGTGTCAGCTCGTTACGACAGACAGTTGACGACATGAGACAGCCGACTACTCAGCTTGTGCCTGTCCAAGGGTCTCAAACGCCATCAGGGGCTTTAAAACGCCCGTTACCTCAAATGGCAGACACAGACACGGATACTGACTCCAGTGTCGACGATGATGAGACAAACGTGACTTCCACTAGGGCCACACGTTACATGATTGAAGCAATGAAAAATGTATTGCATATCTCTGATAATACAAGTATTACTAAAAAGGGTATTATGTTTGGTGAGAAAAAACTGCCTGTAGTTTTTCCTGTATCCGAGGAATTAAATGAAGTGTGTGATGAGGCGTGGGTTTCCCCCGATAAAAAACTGATAATTCCTAAAAGGTTATTGGCATCGTACCCTTTCCCGCCAGAGGATAGGGCACGTTGGGAAACACCCCCTAGGGTGGATAAAGCGCTCACACGTTTGTCAAAACAGGTAGCACTACCCTCTCCTGATACGGCCGCCCTAAAGGAACCTGCCGATAGAAAGCTGGAGAATATCCTAAAATGTATATACTCTCACACGGGTGTTATACTGCGACCAGCAATCGCCTCAGCCTGGATGTGCAGTGCGGGCCTCGCGTGGTCGGATTCCCTGACTGAAAATATTGATACCCTAGATAGGGACAGTATATTACTGACTATAGAGCATTTGAAGGATGCATTTCTATATATGCGTGATGCACAGAGGGATATTTGCCGACTGGCATCAAGAGTTAGCGCGCTGTCCATTTCTGCTAGAAGAGGTTTATGGACGCGGCAGTGGTCAGGTGATGCGGATTCTAAAAGGCACATGGAAGTATTGCCTTATAAGGGGGAGGAGTTATTTGGGGTAGGTCTATCAGAAGACGCCGTATTATCAGGCGCAGTCCTTTCGGCCCCATAAGGGCAAGCGGGCAAAAGGCACCTCATTTATACCCCGTGGCAGAGGGAGAGGAAAAAGGCTGCAACAAACAGCCAGTTCCCAGGAACAAAAGCCCTCTCCCGCCTCCGCAAAGTCCTCAGCATGACGCTGGGGCTTTACAAGCAGACACGGTGGGGGCCCGTCTCAAGAAGTTCAGTGCGCAGTGGGCCCACTCGCAAGTGGACCCCTGGATCCTTCAAGTGGTATCTCAGGGGTACAAATTGGAATTCGAGACGTCTCCCCCTCGCCGTTTTCTAAAGTCTGCTTTACCGACGTCTCCCTCAGACAGGGAGGCAGTATTGGATGCCATTCACAAGCTGTATTCCCAGCAGGTGATAATCAAGGTACCCCTCCTACAACAGGGAAAGGGGTACTATTCCACACTATTTGTGGTACCGAAGCCGGACGGCTCGGTGAGACCAATTTTAAACCTGAAATCCTTGAACACTTACATACAAAGGTTCAAATTCAAGATGGAGTCACTCAGAGCAGTGATTGCAAACCTGGAAGAGGGGGACTATATGGTGTCTCTGGACATCAAAGATGCTTACCTACATGTCCCAATTTGCCCTTCTCACCAAGGGTACCTCAGGTTTGTGGTACAGAACTGTCACTATCAGTTTCAGACGCTGCCGTTTGGATTGTCCACGGCACCCCGGGTCTTTACCAAGGTAATGGCCGAAATGATGATACTCCTTCGAAGGAAGGGAGTTTTAGTTATCCCTTACTTGGACGATCTCCTGATAAGGGCAAGATCCAGGGAACAGTTGGAAGTCGGGGTAGCACTATCTCAGATAGTGCTGCGCCAGCACGGTTGGATTCTCAATATTCCAAAATCTCAGCTGCTCCCGACTACCCGACTCCTATTCCTAGGGATGATCCTGGACACAGTCCAGAAAAAGGTGTTTCTCCCGGAGGAGAAAGCCAGGAAGTTATCCGATCTAGTCAGAAATCTCCTAAAACCAGGCCAAGTCTCAGTGCATCAATGCACAAGGGTCCTGGGAAAGATGGTGGCTTCTTACGAAGCAATCCCATTCGGCAGATTCCACGCAAGAACCTTCCAGTGGGATCTGCTAGACAAATGGTCCGGGTCGCATCTTCAGATGCATCAGCGGATAATCTTGTCACCAAGGACAAGGGTGTCTCTCCTGTGGTGGTTGCAGAGTGCTCATCTTCTAGAGGGCCGCAGATTCGGCATTCAGGACTGGGTCCTGGTGACCACGGATGCCAGCCTGAGGGGCTGGGGAGCAGTCACACAGGGACGAAATTTCCAGGGCTTGTGGTCAAGCCTGGAGACATCACTCCACATAAATATCCTGGAGCTAAGGGCCATCTACAATGCTCTAAGCCTAGCAAGACCTCTGCTTCAAGGTCAACCGGTGCTGATCCAGTCAGACAACATCACGGCAGTCGCCCACGTAAACAGACAGGGCGGCACGAGAAGCAGGAGGGCAATGACAGAAGTTGCAAGGATTCTTCGCTGGGCGGAAAATCATGTGATAGCACTGTCAGCAGTGTTCATTCCGGGAGTGGACAACTGGGAAGCAGACTTCCTCAGCAGACACGACCTCCATCCGGGGGAGTGGGGACTTCACCCAGAAGTCTTCCACATGATTGTGAACCGTTGGGAAAAACCAAAGGTGGACATGATGGCGTCCCGCCTCAACAAAAAACTGGACAGGTATTGCGCCAGGTCAAGGGACCCTCAGGCAATAGCTGTGGACGCTCTGGTAACACCATGGGTGTACCAGTCAATGTATGTGTTCCCTCCTCTGCCTCTCATATACTGAGGATCATAAGAAGGAGAGGAGTAAGGACTATACTCGTGGCTCCGGATTGGCCAAGAAGGACTTGGTACCCGGAACTTCAAGAGATGCTCACAGAGAAGTGGCATCTACCTCTAAGAAAGGACCTGCTTCAGCAGGGACCCTGTCTGTTCCAAGACTTACCGCGGCTGCGTTTGACGGCATGGCGGTTGAACGCCGGATCCTGAAGGAAAAAGGCATTCCGGATGAAGTCATCCCTACCCTGATCAAAGCCAGGAAGGATGTAACCGTGCAACATTATCACCGGATTTGGCGTAAATATGTTGCGTGGTGCGAGGCCAGGAAGGCCCCTACAGAGGAATTTCAACTGGGTCGTTTCCTACATTTCCTGCAAACAGGACTGTCTATGGGCCTAAAATTAGGGTCCATTAAGGTTCAAATTTCGGCCCTGTCGATTTTCTTCCAGAAAGAACTGGCTTCAGTTCCTGAAGTTCAGACGTTTGTCAAGGGGGTACTGCATATACAGCCTCCTTTTGTGCCTCCAGTGGCACCTTGGGATCTCAATGTAGTTTTGGGTTTCCTAAAATCACATTGGTTTGAACCACTCTCCACTGTGGACTTAAAATATCTCACTTGGAAAGTGGTAATGTTGTTAGCCCTGGCTTCAGCCAGGTGGGTCTCAGAATTGGCGGCTTTATCCTATAAAAGCCCTTACCTAATTTTTCATACGGACAGGGCAGAATTGAGGACTCGTCCTCAATTTCTCCCTAAGGTGGTTTCAGCATTTCACTTGAACCAGCCTATTGTGGTGCCTGCGGCTACTAGGGACTTGGAGGACTCCAAGTTGCTGGACGTAGTCAGGGCCCTGAAAATATGTTTCCAGGACGGCTGGAGTCAGGAAATCTGACTCGCTGTTTATCCTGTATGCACCCAATAAGCTGGGTGCTCCTGCTTCTAAGCAGACTATTGCTCGTTGGATTTGTAGTACAATTCAGCTTGCACATTCTGTGGCAGGCCTCCCACAGCCTAAATCTGTTAAAGCCCATTCCACAAGGAAGGTGGGCTCATCTTGGGCGGCTGCCCGAGGGGTCTCGGCGTTACAACTTTGCCGAGCAGCTACTTGGTCAGGGGCAAACACGTTTGCTAAATTCTACAAATTTGATACCCTGGCTGAGGAGGACCTGGAGTTCTCTCATTCGGTGCTGCAGAGTCATCCGCACTCTCCCGCCCGTTTGGGAGCTTTGGTATAATCCCCATGGTCCTTACGGAGTTCCCAGCATCCACTAGGACGTCAGAGAAAATAAGAATTTACTTACCGATAATTCTATTTCTCATAGTCCGTAGTGGATGCTGGGCGCCCATCCCAAGTGCGGATTGTCTGCAATACTTGTACATAGTTATTGTTACAAAAATCGGGTTATTATTGTTGTGAGCCATCTTTTCAGAGGCTCCTCTGTTATCATGCTGTTAACTGGGTTCAGATCACAGGTTGTACAGTGTGATTGGTGTGGCTGGTATGAGTCTTACCCGGGATTCAAAATCCTTCCTTATTGTGTACGCTCGTCCGGGCACAGTATCCTAACTGAGGCTTGGAGGAGGGTCATAGGGGGAGGAGCCAGTGCACACCAGGTAGTCCTAAAGCTTTTACTTTTGTGCCCAGTCTCCTGCGGAGCCGCTAATCCCCCATGGTCCTTACGGAGTTCCCAGCATCCACTACGGACTATGAGAAATAGAATTATCGGTAAGTAAATTCTTATTTTTTCCCAAGAGAAAACTATATGGGAGACGCAGACGTGGAGGGTGACCCTGTCGGCACCAACAATACCTGACTGGGTGAAAATTGGCATGATAATGTGATGCACGTCAGAAAGAGATATACCTATATGTATGTATGTATGTATAGTAAGGTTACATAGGTCTGTGGCACGATCACAGACGTGATAATATTTATGGAGGGAGTCATATTCCTAGAATAGATTTCTCTCAGACCCCTCGGGATAGCAAAAATGTTATTTTGCCCAGTTACTACTCCCTGAGATCGACTCGAATAATGTTTCTTATGTCGACCATAATGTTTCTTGATTAGATCCACAAAATCGGCATTCAGTACCTGTTCATACACATTAGAACTTATTAACGTCACCAAGGACCCTGCTGTTCCTAACAAAAGGATACATGTATACGTGTTAGATAGAGATATAGATAGATATATATATATATGTGTGTATAGGTGCATTTAAAGGTGTGTGTGTGTGTGTGTGTGAATATATATATATATATATATATATATATATATTTATATTTATAATGAATGCTGAGGTAAAGTTATTCCTTCTCATGTGCTGAGCGCTCTGTTGAGAAAACTCTCTGGATCAAGGATTCCGAGTGTTTATTCTTTTCCCGCCGTGGGGGTAAATTTACTAAGGTGGGAGATTTTTAGAACTGGTGATGTTACCCGTGGCAACCAATCAGATTCTTCTTACCATTTTTCTAGCTGCTTCTAGCAGATAATAGATATAATCTGATTGGTTGCTATGGGCATCATCATCAGTTCTAAAAATCTCCCACCTTAGTAAATTTACCCCGTGGATAGAATAAATTGAGAGTCGCCCCCTGTTCTGCACGGGGCCCTGTCACAAAGGATCGTATGCAGGAAGATATGTGATAGTGTAATTATGTGTCCGTATGTACGTTGATTATACTTGCATTACATGCGCATGGGGGAGTAGTTGTATGCAGGGTACTCCTTAAGTTGGGTCGTGTCTATATCATTGCAGCATACTGCCGTGCGACTACAAGGGATATAGAACTCTTGGGTTCGCGGGCCAATTCCATGGCGGTCTCGACTAGGAGGGCGTTGTGGATTCACCAATGGAATGCTGGGGCTCACTCCGAGAAGAACTAGAGTTTCTTCCCTATGAAGACTTGCCTTCACATCAACATCCTGGAACTAAGGGCCATATACAACGCCCTACGTCAAGCGGAGACCCTGCTTCGCGACCAACCGGTTCTGATTCAGTCAGACAACATCACCGCTGTGGCTCATGTAAACCGACAAGGCGGCACAAGGAGCAGGGTGGCAATGGCGGAAGCCACCAGAATTCTTCGCTGGGCGGAGAATCACGTAAGCGCACTGTCAGCAGTGTTCATCCCGGGAGTGGACAACTGGGAAGCAGACTTCCTCAGCAGGCACGACCTCCACCCTGGAGAGTGGGGACTTCATCAAGAAGTCTTCACGCAGATTGCAAGTCGGTGGGAACTGCCACAGGTGGAGAAATGCTCACAGAGGACCAGTGGCCTCTTCCTCTAAGACAGGACTTGTTGCAACAGGGGCCCTGTCTGTTCCAAGACTTAACGCGGCTGCGTTTGATGGCATGGCGGTTGAACGCCGGATCCTAGCAGAGAAAGGCATTCCGGATGAGGTTATTCCTGCGCTGATAATGGCTAGGAATGACGTGACAGCTCAACATTATCACTGTATATGACGAAAATATGTTGCTTGGTGTGAGGCCAGGAATGCCCCTACGGAGGAATTCCAGCTGGGCCGTTTCCTTCACTTCCTACAGTCAGGAGTGACTTTGGGCCTAAAATTGGGTTCCATTAAGGTCCAGATTTCGGCCCTATCCATTTTCTTTCAAAAAGAGCTGGCTTCTCTACCTGAAGTTCAGACGTTTGTAAAGGGAGTGCTGCATATTCAGCCTCCTTTTGTGCCTGCAGTGGCACCTTGGGATCTTAACGTGGTGTTAAGTTTCCTGAAATCCCACTGGTTTGAACCACTTAAAACGGTGGAGTTGAAATATCTCACGTGGAAGGTGGTCATGCTGTTAGCCTTGGCTTCAGCCAGGCGGGTGTCAGAGTTGGCGGCTTTGTCACATTAAAGCCCCTAACTGGTTTTCCATATGGATAGAGCAGAATTGAGGACTACCTATTGTGGTGCCTGTGGCTACTCGTGACTTGGAGGATCCGAGTTGCTTGATGTGGTCAGGGCTTTGAAGGTTTATGTAGCCAGAACAGCTAGGGTCAGGAAAAGAGAGTCGTTGTTTATCCTGTATGCTTCCAACAAGCTTGGTGCTCCTGCTTCAAAGCAAACTATTGCTCGCTGGATCTGTAACACGATTCAGCAGGCTCATTCTGCGGCTGGATTGCCGCTGCCAAAATAAGTTAAGGCCCATTCCACTAGGAAGGTGGGTTCTTCTTGGGCGGCTACCCGAGGGGTCTCGGCATTACAGCTGTGCCGAGCGGCTACTTGGTCAGGTTCAAACACTTTTGCAAAGTTCTATAAGTTTGATACCCTGGCTGAGGAGGACCTTGTGTTTGCTCAATCGGTGCTGCAGAGTCATCCGCACTCTCCCGCCCGTTTGGGAGCTTTGGTATAATCCCCATGGTCCTTACGGAGTCCCCAGCATCCACTAGGACGTTAGAGAAAATAAGATTTTACTTACCGGTAAATCTATTTCTCGTAGTCCGTAGTGGATGCTGGGCGCCCGTCCCACGTGCGGACTTCTTCTGCAATACTTGTATATAGTTATTGCTGCAATAAGGGTTATGTTATAGTTGCATCAGGGTTGAACTGATGCTCTGTTGTTGTTCATACTGTTGACTGGGTAAGTTTATCACAAGTTATACGGTGTGATTGGTGTGGCTGGTATGTATCTTGCCCTGGATTACCAAAATCCTTTCCTTGTACTGTCAGCTCTTCCGGGCACAGTTTCTCTAACTGAGGTCTGGAGGAGGGACATAGAGGGAGGAGCCAGAGCACACCAGAATCTAAATTCTTTCTTAAAGTGCCCATGTCTCCTGCGGAGCCCGTCTATTCCCCATGGTCCTTACGGAGTCCCCAGCATCCACTACGGACTACGAGAAATAGATTTACCGGTAAGTAAAATCTTATTTTTAAATCCAATTACAGAGTCTGCCATTACCACCTTCCCTGGCAGGAAATTCCACATCCTGATTGCCCTAACAGTGAAGAACCCTTTCCTCCGTTGCGTTCGGAACTTTCTCTCCACGTGTCCTAAACTGTGTTCTTTTAATAAATAATTCCTCTGATAACTCTTTGTGATGTCCCTTAACATATTTGAAGATATTAATAATTTCTGCTGCGGGGTACACTGGGCTCCACAAGTTAAGACATAGGCGTGTAGAGTAGGATCTTGATCCAAGGCACCAACAGGCTCAAAAGCTTTGACTTTTCCCAGAATACATAGCTCCGCCTCCTCTATAACCCCGCCTCCCTGCACAGGAGCTCAGTTTTGTAGTTGGTGCCGCAGATAGCAGGCACATAACAGAGGGGCTGCTCTGGGCAGCCCTAAAGAAGAGCTTTTTGAGAAGAAAAGTGAAGACTTCAAGAGCTGTAGCAGTGTGTACATGTCTAGTGACATTCACTGCTGCAGCTCCATCTCTCACCAGCGGCGCTGTACACTTCCGAGCCCTGGTTGCCGGGTAACTACAGCAGGAGGCTCCGGTTTTCTTCAGGTCAGGCACACACGGAGGGGGCTCTCCTGGATCGTGTGGCCACGCTTCGGGAGGTGGTGAGTGGGTCCCGCTCGCGGGACCCGTACTTTATCGCGATCTGGCGCGGTCGGTGGGAGGCGGGCCGCGCGCGCTGGCGGTGGACACTGTGGCAGTACAGGCGATCCCACTAGATCACCAGGGCATGGGTGCAGGTCAGGTTTTCCCTTAAAACCTTTTTATGTGTAGCCTGCAGTACCTGGTGGTTTTGCCAGCAGAGGGGATAAGGCTTAGACCTGGAGCCCCTCCCCCAGCCCCAGGGTGCCATTTCCAGCAAATGTTCCCGCCCTGGAGCTGCATATCTGTCTCTCCCTCACTCCCTGTCAGTGTTTGGGCGCCATTTCTCTCAGCTACACTGTTCCTGGGACTGCTTGGACAAATCCTCCTGTGTAAAGCCGCCTGGTTGTCAGCGCTGTGACTTTACATGACACTTAAGTATTCTACATGTCAATTAGACAGTGTTAGTTAAGAAAGAGTGCATTTAGTCAGGGTTCTCTGGTACAAGTACCCTGTGATATACATCCAGTTCTTACTGTGCAGTTATATCTATTGACTACATAGCTATATATAAGCTGGTCCAGTGCAGTATTATTGTTAGTAATAACCTCTGCATTATTTAACTGTGACTATATGTGTGTGCATTAGCTTGCTGAGTGGTTTCCATTTCGTGTCTCTCACTCAACTTGCTATCCCTATATTCTATAACCTGAGGGGGCTTGGTGCGTCAGGTTTTATATTTATATAGGATTTTCACAAGATATACTGTAATACGTATTTTTCTCTGTGATTTTAGTCACTACATCTCTCCTGTATCTCTGCTTGGGCTGACTACACTGCGCAGGGGTTTGGGTAAGAGGTATTGTGCTGCTGACAATTGTACTGTTACCTGATACTGCAAGTTATATCATGTCTGCTTCTGAGGGTAACGGTTCTGGGGCTGAACACACTGCCGGTGTTGCTGAAGCCACAGATCCCTATGAGGAGACTATAGCAGCTGTGGGCTCTGGTTCTGGAGGCTCCTTGCCCCCCAGTGGGACTGTGGCAATGGGGGTACATAATGACCCACCGTGGGCTACTTTCTCCATGCGTCTACATACGCTAGTTACTAAACTAACGCCCCCTATGGGACCTCCTATGCCGGTGCAACCGTATGTGGTCCCCGCAGCTAACCCGCGGTGGGCGAATAATTTGTCTGCTCAATTGAAGAAGTTGAACCAGTCCTTAACTACTAAAAAGTCTGACCCTCGCTCGCCTAAGACCAAGGGGTCCTCTAAGCGAGCTCTTATCTCCTCACAATCCACTGCTGTCACTGACACCTCGTCTGATGAAGATGGCGCTTACACTGACCCCACAGATTCTGACACAAATACTGCTAATGGGGAGGGTAGTTCACATGTGGATGTTCCTGATCTTTTGAAAGCTATTAAGTTAATTTTACAGATTACGGATGATCCCGAGCCATCCGCCCCTCCTAAGAAACCAGTTAGGTTCAAGCGTCAGAAGGTGGTTAAACAAGTTTTGCCTCACTCTGACCACCTAGTGGATATATGTCAGGAACCCTGGGGAAACCCGGGAAAGAAGTTTGTGCCACAAAAGACGATGCTGGCTCGCTATCCCCTCGCGCCAGACTTGTCTAAAAATTGGGAAACGCCTCCTCCAGTAGACTCGCATGTGGCTAGGATGGTGGTTTCCTCAGCTCTACCTGTCACTACCATCACGTCTCTAAAAGAGCCTACGGATAAACGTGTGGGGGGGTGTCTGAAAGCGATTTACACCCTCACGGGTGCTGCACAAAGGCCCACTATTGCAGCAACATGGGCTGCAGAGGCTATTGAAGCATGGGCCCTAGAGTTAGAAGCTGAAATCTCTTCTGACCATGCTAGACAATGCTTGTCATATATTGTCACAGTTTCTCACTATATTAAAGAGGCGGCTTCTGATGCCGGTATCCTAGCAGCCAAGGCCTCTACTACATCAGTCCTGGCTCGCCCGATATTGTGGCTGAGATCCTCGTCTGTTGATCTGGACTCTAGAAAAACCCTGGAGGGTACTCCCTTTCAAGGGAGATATTCTGTTTGGGGAGGACTTAAATAAGATAGTGGCTGACTTGGCTACTGTCAAAACCGCCTGTCTGCCAAGTACCACTCCTTCTGTGTCGAAGTCTAAAGGTACTTCCTTTCACCCCTTTCGTCCTTCAGGTAAAGCAAAAGGTCAGGCGTACAACAAGCAGGCCTGCGCTTCCAAACCTGGTAAGCCGAAGCCCAAAAGAGCCTGGGCTGCCCGTCAGCCAGCTTTCAAGACCGATAAGCCTGCTGCATGATGGGGCGGGCCTCCCCCTGGGGGATCCCAGGGTGGGGGGCCGGCTTCTAGGGTATACCCAGGAATGGTTGAAGACCACTTCAGATGCCTGGGTATGGGAAGTTGTCACTCGAGGTTACGCCATAGCCTATAAAAACCGACCCTTTCAACGATTTTGCCGGACAGACGTCCCGTTGGACCAGACAAAGGCAAACACTCTACATTCGGTGGTACAGACCCTTCTGGATACAAGAGTCGTAGTACAGGTGCCTCTTGCTCAGAGGGGCCGGGGGTACTATTCTCCGCTGTTTCTGGTCCCGAAACTGAATGGGTCCTCCCGGCCCATTCTCAACCTCAAGGCATTGAACAGGTTTGTGAAAGTTTCCAAGTTCCGTATGGAAACCCTTCTCTCTATAGTTCTGGCCTTGGAACCTGGGGACTACATGGTCTCCCTGGACATACAGGATGCTTACCTGCATATTCTTATAGCAGTGTCACATCAACAATACCTGAGGTTTGCGATTGGCAACCTCCATTACCAGTTTCAGCCGTTACCTTTTGGTTTAACTACGGCTCAGCGAGTCTTCACCAAAGTTATGGCGGTGATGACGGTGGTACTCCGCCGTCAAGGGGTCAAGATACTGCCGTATCTGGACGACTTGTTAATCCTGGCAAATTCCCCAGAACTTCTCCTACGTCACCTGGATATGACTGTCCGGTTTCTACAAGCCCATGAGTGGCTCATAAACTGGAAGAAATCCTCCCTGGTACCTGCTCAGAGCATGGTGCACCTGGGAGCGCTATTGGACACTCACAACCAGCGGTTGTTCTTGTCTCAGGAGAAAGTCCTGAAACTTCAGGACAGGATTCGTTGCTTCCTTTCTCGTCCGCAAGTGTCGATACATTCGGCGATGCAGGTGCTGGGCCTCATGGTGTCAGCATTCGACATGGTGGAGTATGCTCAATTCCATTCTCGCCCCCTCCAGAGGATGATTCTAGCCAAGTGGGAAGGCCTGCCTCACCGGATCAGGTCTCACATGATCTCATTGACTCCGGAGGTCCGTCTGTCGCTGCACTGGTGGCTCCAGAACCAACGATTGTGCAGGGGCCGTCCCTTCTTGATATCCGACTGGGTCCTGTTGACGACAGATGCCAGTCTAAGAGGTTGGGGTGCGGTGCTGGAGCAACACTCCCTTCAGGTCGGTGGACCAAGGAGGAATCTCTCCTCTCGATCAACGTTCTGGAATTGCGGGCGGTCTTCAATGCGTTGAACCTGGCCCAGCATTTAATTCAGAACCGTCCTGTTCAAGTACAGTCGGACAACGCCACCACAGTGGCTTACATAAATCATCAAGGCGGCACTCAAAGCCGTTTGGCAATGAAGGAAGCCTCACGGATTCTACATTGGGCGGAACGCCATCTACTGGCCATATCTGCAATATTCATTCTGGGAGTCCTGAATTGGGAAGCGGACTTTCTCAGTCGTCAGGACGTGCATGCCGGCGAGTAGGGCCTCCATCCAGAAGTGTTTCAACTCCTTGTGGAAAGGTGGGGTCTTCCAGATGTGGATCTGATGGCGTCTCGACACAATCACAAGGTTCCGGTCTTCGGAGCAAGGACAAGGGATCCTCAAGCAGCATTCGTGGATGCGCTGGTGGTGCCGTGGAGGTTTCGGCTGCCGTACGTGTTCCCTCCGGTGTCACTCCTGCCCGGGGTAATTCGGAAGTTCAAGCAAGAAAAAGGAAATCTGCTTCTCATAGCTCCGGCGTGGCCCAGACGGCACTGGTTCTCAGACCTGCAAGGCCTATCGTCAGAGCGTCCACTTCTACTTCCACAACACCCAGACCTCCTCGTTCAGGGCCCTTGTGTCTACCAGGACCTAGCCCGGCTATCTTTGACGGCGTGGCTCTTGAAGCTTCCGTCTTGAGGGCTAAGGGTTTTTCTGAAGAGGTCATTAAAACTATGTTGCAGGCCTGGAAACCGGCTTCTGCTCGGATTTACCATAGGGTCTGGCATTCCTACTTTGTTTGGTGCGCATCTAACAATTATGACGCTTCCAAGTTTAGTACAGCCAGCTTTTGGCTTTTCTGCAGCAGGGCCTAGATTTAGGCCTGCGTCTGGCCTCCCTCAAGGTTCATATTTCTGCCTTGTCGGTGTGGTTTCAGAGAAAAATTGCGACTTTACCTGATGTTCATACTTTCAGGGTGTGTTGCATATCCAACCTCCTTATGTCCCGCCTGTGGCTCATTGGGACTTGTCAGTGGTTTTGGAGGCGTTGCAGGAGCCTCCATTTGAACCTCCTGGTTCAGCTGACCTTAAGTGGCTTTCCCTTAAGGTAGTGGTCTTGCTGGCTATTGCCTCTGCTAGAAGAGTGTTGGATCTGGTTGCCTTGTCTTGTAGTTCCCCATATCTGATTTTTCACCGTGACCGGGCGGTTCTTAGGACTCGTCCCGGATATTTACCTAAGGTGGTTTCTTCGTTCCACCTTAATCAGGAGATTGTGGTTCCAGCCTTTGTCTCTCCTGATTTGTCTCCCAAAGAGCGGTCTTTGGATGTGGTACGGGCTCGCCGTATCTATGTGAAGAGAACTGCTTCTATTCGAAAATCTGATTCTCGCTTTGTTTTGTTTGGATTTCACAAACGTGGCTGGCCTGCTCACAAGCAGACCCTGGCCAGATGGATTAGAATGGTGATTGCACATGCTTATGTGAAGGCTGGTCTGTCAGCTCCTGCTCACATTACGGCCCATTTTACTCGGTCTGTTGGACCTTCTTGGGCGGCCCACCGTGGTGCGACCCTTGATCAATTGTGCAAGGCGGCTACATGGTCCACCGGGAACACGTTCATAAGGTTCTATGCCTTCGATACTGCCGCTTCCCAGGATGCTTCCTTTGGACGCCGGGTTCTTGTGCCCGCTACAGTGCGTCCCCTTCCATTAGGAATTGCTTTAGGACATCCCCATTGTCCAGACTTGTGGAGCCCAGTGTACCCCACAGCAAAAAATTAGTTTTATGGTAAGAACTTACCTTTGTTAAAACTCTTTCTGCGAGGTACACTGGGCTCCACAAGGCGCCCACTCTGACGCACTTAGCTTCTTTGGGTTGATATGGCATTAGCCGCTGACACTTCTCTTGTCATGAGAGTGTGGTATATGTGGCTACTAACCGTTGACATCTCTTTTCCTGCTACTGCATTGGGCTGGTTAACTAAAACTGAGCTCCTGTGCTGGGAGGCGGGGTGATATAGGAGGCGGTGCTGTGCATTCTGGGTTCAGTCAAAGCTTTGAGCCTGTTAGTTGCTCGGATCAAGATCCTACTCTACACCCCATTGTCCAGACTTGTGGAGCCCAGTGTACCTCGCAGAAAGAGTTTTAACAAAGGTAAGTTCTTACCATAAAACTCATTTTTTTTTAACATTCTTGACATAGTTGGCTATATGGCCTTCTTGTGGGCTGCAGAGGGCGGGTGTGCAGGTTCTTCCAAGAGCCATGGAAATACCTGCGCCATGGCATGTACGAGTGCACAGTTCTCAACAAAGAAAAAACCCATATTTCTCCCAGCGCGCATCTTCCTGGTGGCATAAGCAGCTGGCTTCTCATCCTCCTTCTGGCTCTCCTCCTCTTGTCTCTCCTCCTGCATCTCCAGCTCCTCACTGCTCTCCTCATCAGTGTGACCATGGGTGTGAATCACCACCTCCTCCTTCATGGTTCTCCTCACCCCTGATTTGCACTCTTAAAGACATGCTGTCACAAAACAAAATATCTCTCAATAGCAAACTCTCCTCTCCTTCTCAGTCTCCTTCACAAACCTATCAAAGATTAAAATGGTGGAGCTGGGACTTGTATAGGGGCTGTGAGGTACAACTCAGGTGACTTTTGGGTGCCAATGGGTGACTTTCTTTTAAACTGTGCAAATCGCATTATGAAACTCGCATTCCAGTTGGTCAAAATCTAACATGCTTCCCAGTATGAATTCTTGCGTGAAGTCGCATGCGAGTTATGTGGGACTCTGAAAACTTGCAACCTATTACATTTGCCAGTTGCAGGACAACTCGCACCTTAAAAATATGTAGGTGCGAGCAGGGGTGGATTGGTCCGCCAGGGCACCAGGCCAATCCCCACTGAGCTGGTCCCATTGCGTCCTCAATGGCCATAGATCACCCTTCTGTTAGGGCTGGGCACAGCTGCCGCGAACGAAGCTCAGCTGCTCCACTCGGGCTGGGTAGCATTAGATCCGCCTCTGGATCACAGCTCACCTGCTCTGGCCACAGACTCCTGCCTATTGAAGGAGGAGAAGTGAGGTGGGCGGGTTCACGGCCGGGTCCCGAACATTAAGAAGACTCTGCTCCTCTGTTGTGCAGGGTGTATCTAGGTGTCCGAGCACTTTGCAAGGGAAACTGAGTGCTGCCCCCTCCCCTCAATCCCCACTCTCCCTCTGATAATGGCAGTGCCGAATACTGGCTCCACCCCCCAACATGGGACACAGCCTGGTAAGTTTGGGGATGGGTCGGGTGAGCCTGGAGGTGTTCACATCATTAAGCCTGTGGGTTGGGGAGGCAGCTAGTGATGCTATCCCCCCACCTCCCAGCCCCCCGTTCAGTGTGGACTTATCTGCACCCCTGCCCTGCATACATTGTCTACCGACAGTGCTGAGTATATTTCAGTTATGCGTGCTGATCCCGCCCCTTGATTGCATAGTCTGATGATGTCACGCAGAGGGAGTAGTACTGGCAGGAACAGGAAGTGCCGTACCACCCATGCAGAGGAGAGACAGGCTGGGAGCAGGCACAGAAGCAGAAGCTCTCCAGTCTCACTGGCTGCCATGGCAAGGATGAATCCAGCACAGCTTCAAAGTCTGCACCTATAAGGTACTGCCATGTGAGACTGATTGTAGTGTAAGCTCTCAGGCTCTTCCTGTTGGGGGGACGTTAGAGAGAAAATACGTGGATTTTGTGAGATGCAGTGCTACAGTATATTACACTGCAGCCCTGGTACACCCCCAACTGATGTGGACCCCCCCTCCAGCATCCCTAATCCCTGCCCTCTGTAATAGGTCCCTCCCTCTGCATACCGCTCTCCGCGTCCCTGATCCCTGCCCTCCGTAACAAGTCCCTCCCTCTGTATAGTACTCCCTGCGTCTCTGATCCTTGCCCTCCGTAGCAAGTCCCTCCCTCTGCATACCGCTCCCTGCTTCTCTGATCCCTGCCCTCTGTAACAGGTCCCTCCCTCTGCATACTGCTCCTCGCGTCTTTGATCCCTGCCTTCCGAAACAGGTCCCTTCCTCTGTATAGTACTCCCTGCGTCTCAGGTCCCTCCCTCTGGCCGTGGACGTGGCCTCACATCACATCTCTCGTTCACATAATTTGGGTGGCATCCCTGAGCAGCTGGGCAGCTCCCAGGCTAATTAAGTTATCTGTAGTATAATTAAGTTGTTGGCTACAGTATATGTATAAGTGCTATCCCACATAGAGGGGTTTTAATAGCAAGTTTTGTACCAGTAACATCAATTTTCCATGAGGATCTCCTTTCACTCAATGATTTCTGAAAACTCACTCTGTGGAGGAGATTTACATGTCCAGACCTCCCAAACATCATGATTTTAGCAGGACAGTCCTGCTCTTTACGCATTGTCCTTCCATCCCATCTGCAGGCCAGGTTGGGAAGTCTCCCCCTCTAAAGAGCTGATGTGAATGTTAGCCACATGGCATCCATACACTATGGAGGTGGACTGGGTGCAGGGTAGCAGGTCAGTAAGCACTGGGCATGCTGTCAAACAGGTGCATTATACACCGTTATGGGGCCATGTCCTGTACCATGAGGCTATGTCCCTTCTCGTTTGCCACCTTCAGGATGGGCACAGTATCCTGCTCCCCTCCTCCCCACTGTTAGGAGGTATGTATTGTCGCCTCTGCAAAAAACTGTTTCTCCTAGAAACATTTGATTACTCATTGCTCCCAGTCCCAGCATAACATAACATCTTAAGTTTGAGTCAATCTGTCACCAACCTCCATATTGGTCATTAGCTGGTAGATAATTGGGAGGAAGGCTTTCCTTTCCAATCACCACTTAATATGTCATGTGACTGTGGTTGCCTTGGTATTGAAATGGCACTTATAAAACTAATAATTATTAATAACATTTTTAATCAAAACCATAAGAAAAAATGGACATCTCCATCTGTCTCCTTAAAAATAAACTCAGTGATTTAACTATTGTATTAGTATATCTTTGAATGTATATGAAATGTGTATTATTATTTTTTTTTATTTTAAAGTAGCTCACCTATTATATATTTCGGTGCCTCTGTGTGTCTATCTGTGAAGTATCAGACCTTTATACTATTATTTTCAGAAGAGCTGATTGATGGCTGTTTGTTTATAACCCTGGAAGGGTGAAAGTTCACTTTGCAAATTGCTCATGTTTGTTTGCTTTAGAGGATAGCATCTGTGATATGAGTTTATTGTTCTATGCACATGTTCCTCCTCAGATTTCTCTGTAAAAGGTTTTTCCCCTGTATAATGTACTTTAAACATTGGTACATTAAATGGGATCAGTATGATATCCCGGCTGTCGGGATCCTGGCGGTCAGGAGACCTACGCCGGGATACCAGCAGTGAGCACAGTGTATCCCCTCGTGTGCTTGCTGCACTCGCCACGCTTCGGGGCCGGTGGCGACTTTCGCTATATTTGATATACATTTTTCCCATAAGACAGAGTGGTGAGTTCCCACTGGAGAGGATAGCCGTTCAAAGGAGGCAGTTGTTGAAGTCTTTGGTCAATATTCATCACTGAGCTTGACAACACCCATGATCATGAGACTGTCCATGTGTCATCAAAATAAGGGAAGGTATTTCCATTGACCTAATATTCTTTTCTCTCTCCATTTTGCCACCCAGCGCCATATAGGTACTTACCTCATTCTATAGGTATAAAACCATATATTAGGGAACCATCAATGGTTTCACCCACTGGTGGTCATGCCTGCTTTACTATAGAGTGGGCTGTGGGCAAATCAGCAACTGGGGGTGGGGCTTCCTGGGTGTCAGGGGGCAGAGCTATGCTCCGTGTCCCGACACAACCCAAAAAAACGATCTGGTTATTCGTTACCATCGATGGCGGGAAACCATCTGGTTATCCCCCATCGATGGCAAAAGTATTGAACATCAGCCATAGACCATCGATTATTTTTACTCATCACTGGTAAATGACCACCCCTACTGTGCCAGTAGCAGGAGCAGCAGCATGGGAGAGAGAAGGGGGAGGAGCAGCTCAACAGTCCCAAAGTGATGAGTACAATCTGGTAAGAGGGATATGAGACCCGTCCAGCTCCTCTTATACCAAAACATGTTGTATATCCGTGGAATATTTTAATTCTAATTATCCTCTCAAAGGGGAGTCCAATTGATTGGATCTCCTTGTAGATGCTCTTAATTCATGAGTTTGCATACTGTTGGAGGGACAGTTTTATGAATATGAACAATAAATAACTACAGGTTGAGTATCCCATATCCAAATATTCCGAAATACGGAATATTCTGAAATACAGAATTTTTTGATTGAGACTGAGATAGTGAAATCTTTGTTTTCTGATGGCTCAATGTACACAAACTTTGTTTAATGCACAAAATTATTAAAAATATTGTATTAAATGACCTTCAGGCTGTGTATAAGGTGTATATGAAACAAATTAATTGTGTGTATGTACACAAACTTTGTTTAATGCACAAAGTTATTAAAACTATTGGCTGGAATGACTTTCAGGCTGTGTGTATAAGGTGTATATGTAACATAAATGCATTCTGTGCTTAGACTTGGGTCCCATCGCCATGATATCTCATTATGGTTTGCAATTTGTCAGGAACTGGGACTTAGCATCTCATACCTTGCCAGTGCGCACTCTGGTCCGACTCCGAAGGTCCCGTGGAGTCCATGTTGCCCCCCATTCTGCCTTCTGCTGCACTGACTCTGGCCCCCCGTTGTCACGGGCGCCGCCATGTTGCTGTGGATCAGCTGATCGCACGTTCTCCAACCACAAGCATCAGTTAGTCACATGATTACACTGTCCAATGGTTAACCGGCAAGGGGAATAAAAGGGCTAGACAGAGCTCTAGCAAATCGCCCAGATCAACGTCGCTTTCTCAGCTACGTTCAGGCTCAGACTCCAGTGATCATTTCATGTTCCTGTTGCCTTGTTCTATACCAGCGATCCTAAGTTCCAGCAGTACTACCAGCACTGTGATGCAGCTCCGAGTACTTTATCTGCACTAAGACTTCAGCAGCAGTACCATCACTGTGATTCAGCTCCAGGTATATCACCTATACAAAGACTCCAGCAGCATTGCCAGCACTAAGTACTTGCACCTGTACTGTGATTACAGCAGCATTGCCAGCTCGGTGTTTCCAGCATTAAGTACTTGCACATGTACTGTGATTTCAGGAGCTACGCTATCTCACCAGTGTGCGCTAGAGTGTGTTGCAATTTCAGTCCCAGAGCAATCCATCCAGTGTTTACTTGTCTGTACTGCTATTCTGGTTCAAGTTAATCCTTTCCTGCATTTGTCAACTGTTCAAGTTTAACTAATTGCAGTATATTTTCTATGCCATTCTTCAATAAATATCCCTAAAGATATTATCATCTCCCTGTGTACCTCATGCGCATGACATACCTACATCCACCGAGTTTCCTGCACCGTGTGCCTACCACTGAACCACACATAGATTCAAACTTGGGTTCACAAAATACCAGAGTTCTGACAGTTTGATCTGGGCCCATATGGATTCTAGTGAAGACCAGAGTGTTGGCCTGGGGGCTCTTCAAAGTCTTATAACCAGACTTGAAGGTCAGGAATCCTTCCAGCGGCAAGCGGTACAGTTCTTGCAAGAGGTTTCTACACAAATGGATTGTTTCCAGTCATCCTTAAACCCAGTTGTTCCTATATCCAGTCCTACACCAGTCGTTTCAACACAGCATCGATCGCCACCAGGGGTTCACAACTTCAGCTGCCCACCCCTTGCAAGTTTGATGCCAACCCAAAACTCTGCCGAGGCTTTTTAAATGTCTGTGAAGTACACTTTGAGTTACTGCCTCATAACTTTCCCACCGATAGAACCAAAGTGGCTTATATTGTTTCTTTGCTGTCCGGCTCCGCCTTGAATTGGGTATCACCATTATGGGAGCGTGCTGATTCCCTATTATTTAACTACAAGAACTTTGTGAGCACTTTCCGGAAAATCTTCGACAAACCTGGCAGGTTCGCTTCTGCCTCGGCTGACATTCTTGGGATACAACAGGGATCCCGCTCTGTTGGGCAATTCATGATCCAGTTTCAGACTCTGGCCTCTGAGTTAAGTTGGAACAATGATGCCCTGGTGGCAGCCTTTTTGCATGGACTCTCTGATAAATTAAAGGATGAACTCGTGACCTTCCTACTGAATTAGATGACCTGATTTCCTTGTGCATTAAAATTGATCTACGGATGCGGGAACGAATCAGGGAGCGATTCAAAATTGACCACATTAAAGTACAGTCTGCTCCTTGTGTGTCTTCTTTTGTATCCGCAGATGAATCTATGCAAACTAATCGCTCACTCCTCTCTCTCTCCTGAAGAACATTCTCTGAGACATCGAGAGAGGTTGGTCTCTATTGTGCCGATCCTGGACATTTCCTATGTGCTTGTCCCATTCGTCCAGGAAACGCCAGATCCTAGCCTGCAAAGGGGAAGTCTGGTTAGGAAATTTTCAGAAAGCTTCTCCACATAAAGACTGTATTCTGCCTGCAACCTTGGAATATTCCCATGGTACAAGATTTCTTTCTGCACTCTTAGACTCTGGAGCGGCAGGCAATTTCATTACACTCTCTGTAGTTCAGGAATTGGGACTGCCTACTAGATCACTGTCCAATCCCATAGCTCTGACTGCAGTGGACGGAAGTCGTATACCTGAAAGCAACATTAATCTTCAGAGAAAACCTCTGCCTTCACGTATTGGAGTTCTCCATTCTGAACAGATTGAGTTCCTCGTGATACCCAAAGCTAACCATGAGATGGTCATAGGTCTTCCATGGCTTCAGTTACACAATCCATCCATTAATTGGTCTACTCTTCAGATTTGTGCTTGGAGTCCTTCCTGTTTCCAGTCCTGTCTACAGCATGTTAATCCTCTCCGTCAGACTGAGACTTCTTCTGTGCTACCAAGTACCTATAAAGACTTTGTTGATGTATTTAGTGAGCAAGCTGTAAACGTGCTGCCACCTCATCATGAGTGGGACTGTCCCATTGACCTCATTTCAGGGAAGTCTCCACCGAAGGGGCGCACTTATCCACTCTACGTTCCTGAGACTCAAGCAATGTCCGGGTATATTAAAGAAAATCTCCAAAAGGGTTTTATTCGGCCTTCTTCTTCACCTGCAGGTGCTGCATTCTTTTTGTTAAAAAGAAAGATGGCGGTCTTCGACCTTGTATCGATTATCGTGTTCTTAATGATATCACAGTCAAGAATGGCTATCCATTACCATTGATTACAGAATTATTCGATAAAGTAAAAGGAGCCACCATCGTCACCAAGCTGGATCTCAGAGGTGCTTACAATCTCATCAGAATACGTGAAGGAGACGAATGGAAAACTGCTTTTAACACCCGAGATGGCCATTATGAATATCTAGTGATGCCTTTCTGTTTGAGTAATGCTCCTGCAGTCTTTCAGCATTTCGTAAATTAGATATTCAGAGACATTCTATACAAGTATGTTGTTGTCTACTTGGACGATATTCTTATTTTCTCTTAAGATCTTGCAACACATCGTCAACAAGTCAGAGATACTTAATTGGACTCTTCCTACAACTTTGAAAGCGGTGCAGAGATTTTTAGGATTTGCTAATTACTACAGAAAGTTCATCAAAGGATTCTCAACACTGGTCGCTCCAATTACTGCCGTAACACGTAAAGGTTTTGATCCAGCACATTGGTCGGAGGAGGCTTTGTCTGCTTTCCATCTCATCAAGAAAGCTTTCACTTCTGCACCAATTCTCCACCAGCCTAATATCCTGAAACCTTTTGTAGTAGAAGTGGATGCCTCCGCAGTAGGTGTGGGAGCCGTACTCTCACAGACTTCAGACGATGGGAAATCACATCCCTGTGGATTCTTTTCTAGGAAATTCTCTTCTGTCGAAAGAAATTATTCCATTGGAGATCAAGAATTATTAGCAATCAAGTTAGCTCTAGAAGAATAGAGATACTTTCTAGAGGGAGACAAGTTTCCTGTGTCGATTCTTACTGATCATAAAAACTTGTTGTATCTAAAGTCTGCTCAGTGTCTTAACCCACGTCGGGCCCGGTGGGCCTTATTTTTTTTTCTAGATTCAACTTCCTAATTACATTTCATCCTGGTTCTCCAAAATGTGAAAGCTGATGCTCTATCACGTTCCATGGTTCCAGATACAGAGTCAAATTCTCAAGAAGACCGTCCCATCATTAATCCTGTCTCCTTTGCTACCACTCAAGTGACGTATCCTACTCCTCCTCCTGGCAAGATATTTATAGCACCCGAGCTTCGGAAAAAATTATTGACTTGGGCACATGCTTCTCAGTTCTTTGGGCATCCTGGCGTTCTAAAAGTTTACAAGAATCTTCAGAGAACCTATTGGTGGCCTAATATGAGGTCCGATATCCAAGATTTTGTACAATTATGTTCCAAATGTGCTCAGCATAAAACTTCTCGACAGTCTCTCCAGCAGGGAGTTTACAGCCATTATCTATTCCAACTCGACCCTGGTCCCATATTTCCATGGACTTCATTATTTTATTATTATCCTTTATTTATATGGTGCCACAAGGGTTCCGCAGCGCCCAATTACAGAGTACATAAATAAATAATAATCAAACAGGAAAACAGCAACTTACAGTTGATGACAGTATAGGACAAGTACAGGGTAATAAACATAGTTACATCAGCAGATGACACTGGAATAAGTTTTAGGTGGCAGAAGACTGATGGATTTGGTGCAGTTGAAGATTATTAAAGTAAGAAAGGATAAGCACATGAGGGAAGAGGGCCCTGCTCGTGAGAGCTTACATTCTAAAGGGGAGGGGTAGACAGACAGGTGGTGACACAGAGGGGGTACATAGAGAGCATAGAACAGAGGGTTAGGATGAGATTTGGCTGGGTTTGGTGAAGAAGTGGGTCTTGAGAGCCCGTTTGAAGTTTTGTAGAGAGGTGGAGAGTCTGAGGGGGAGAGGTAGGGAATTCCAGAGAAGTGGTGCAGCACGTGAAAAATCTTGGAGGTAGGAGTGGGAGGAAGTAATCCGTAGGTAGGAGAGTCTGCGTGCATTAGCAGAGCGAAGAGGACGGGTGGGAGTGTAAAGGGAGATAAGGTCAGAGATGTAGATGGGAGAGGAGTGGGTGAGGGCTTTGTAAGCGAGTGTGAGAAGCTTGAAATGGATTCTGAAAGGGAAGGGGAGCCAGTGAAGGTCTAGTAAGAGAGGAGAGGTGGACGTAGTGCGTTTGGTGAGGAAGATGAGCCGGGCAGCAGCATTGAGCATAGATTGGAGTGGAGAGAGGTATCTGTCAGGAATGCCAATCAGGAGCAGATTACAGTAGTCCAGTCTGGAGATGACCAGTGAGTGGATAAGAGTTTTAGTAGCATCCTGGGTCAGAAAGGGTCTGATCCTGGAAATATTTTTTAGATGAAAATGGCAGGTTTGTGAGAGGTGCTGAATGTGTGGTTTGAAGGAGAGGGAGGAGTCAAGGATTACTCCAAGACAGCGCACTTGGGGGCTTGAGGAGATAGTAGTGCCATCAATAGATAATGAGATTGTAGGAGGTGAGGTTATGCGGGAGGGAGGGAAGATGATCAGCTCGGTCTTAGACATGTTAAGTTTAAGAAAGCGCTGGGACATCCAGGAAGAGGTAGCAGAGAGACAGTTGGAGATACGAGTGAGGAGAGCAGGGGAGAGGTCTGGAGAGGAATGATAGATTTGGGTGTCATCAGCATAGAGATGATATTGGAAACCAAAAGATCTAATGAGCTTACCTAGTGAGGACGTATAGATTGAGAAGAGAAGAGGACCAAGGACAGAACCTTGGGGTACCCCTACAGTTAGTGGAAGTGAGGGGGAGGTGGAGTCATGAGAGGAGACAGAGAAAGAAAGGTAGGAGGACAGCTAAGAGAGGGCAGTGTCACGCAGACCAATGGAGTGAAGAATTTGCAGAAGGAGAGGATGGTCCACAGTGTCAAAAGCAGCAGAGAGATCAAGTAGAATAAGTATAGAGTAGTGTCCCTTAGATTTAGCAGCATGGAGGTCATTGCATACTTTTGTAAGGGCAGTTTCAGTGGAGTGGAGAGGACGGAAGCCAGACTGGAATGGGTCAAGCAGTGAGTGTGAGGAATGAAAGGAAGTAAGACGGTTGTAGACAATACGCTCAAGGAGTTTGGAGGCAAAAGGGAGGAGAGAGATGGGTCGGTAGTTGGAGAGAGTGTTTGGATCAAGGGTAGGTTTTTTTAAGAATAGGAGAGATGAGTGCATGCTTGAAGGCAGAGGGGACAGTGCCTGATGAGAGGGATAGATTGAGAAGGTGGGAAAGATGGGAACAAGCAGAAGGAGAGAGGCGGCGGGAGGGGATAGGGTCAAGTGGGGGGAGGTAGTGAGGGGACAGAACGAATGAGGGCCATGACTTCCTCTCAAGATGCATGGGAGAAAGATGTCAGAGTAGGTGCCAGGGATGGGGAGGGTTGGTAAGGAATGGGAGAAAGCTGGTTACTGATGTCTGGTGTGATGTGATGTCCTGACGTATGGAGTCAATTTTGGATGTGAAGTAAGTGGCAAAGTCAAGAGCAGAGAGGGAGGAAGGGAGACAAGGAGGTGGGCAGAGGAGTGAGTTGAGAGTGGCAAAGAAGCGCCGGGGGTTGGAAGACTGGGAGGAGATGAGGTTCTTGAAGTATGACTGTTTAGCAAGAGAAAGGGCAGCACTGAAGGATGAGAGCATAAGTTTGAAATGGAGGAAGTCTGCCTTAGAGCGTGATTTCCTCCAGTGTCGCTCAGCAGTACGTGAGCATTTTTGCAGATATCTGGTGCATTTGGTGTGCCAGGGTTGAGGTGTTAATTTGCGAGGGTGAATAGTGGTTGGTGGAGCAACAGAGTCAAGAGCAGAAGTAAGGGATTCATTGTATGTGGAAGTGGCTTGTTCAGGGCATGAGAGAGAGAGAATAGGAGAGAGAAGTGAGTCAAACAGGGAGGAAAGGAATGTGGTGTCAATAGCTTCAATGTTACGCTTAGTGATGGTAGCCTTAGGAGGTAGAGATGGGGAAGTCGAGAGAGATTGGTTAAAGGAGAGCAGGTGGTGGTCAGAGAGGAGAAATGGGGAGTTGGAAAAATCACAAATATCACAGCGGTGAGTGAAGACCAGATCCAGTGAGCTTCCATTAACATGGGGAGGGTGAGGAGGTCCACTGGGAGAGACCAAGTGAAGAGGGGAGGTTAAGGATTTTAGAGGCAGGGGATTGTGTGGGGATGTCAATAGGGATGTTGAAATCGCCTAGGATAATGGAGGGAATGTCAGAAGAGAGGAAGCCAGGAAGCAAAGTTGTCGATGAATTTGGAAGCAGTGCCAGGGGGGCGGTAAATGACAGCTACTCTAAGATGGACTGGTTGGAAGAGGCGTATGGCATGGACCTCAAATGTAGAGAATGTAAGGGATGGTTCTGGTGGTATGAGTTGGTAGGAGTAACTAGCAGGTAAAAGGACCCCAACACCACCCCCATGGTGACCCCCAGGTCGGGGTGTGTGTGTGAATGTGAGGCCCCCAGCAGAGAGAGCAGCAGGAGAAGTAGTGTCAGAGGGCGTAATCCAAGTTTCAGTAATGGCTAGCTAGTAGGTGTAGGGAGTTGGAAATGAAAAGGTCATGAGTGGGGACCAGTTTGTTACAAACAGATCTGGCATTCCAGAGGGCACAGGATAGGGGGTATGAGTTTGTGGGAGAGATGTGAATGAGATTATCAGGGTTGCTGTAGCGATGAGGTGAGATTAACTTTGAGGGCAGGGATGATGAGAGAGTAGTGATGGTACAGGTGCCTGAGCTAGGAGGGGAAACTGCTGGAGGTGGGCAGGGAGGGAGGTAAGTGTTATGTGGATGGGGATATAGGGAGTTATCTCCGAGTTACCTGCTTCCCGTGGCTACAATACAATCTGGGTAATAGTCGACAGGTTTTTTAAGATGGCTCATTTTGTCCCTCTTTCCAGTCTTCCATCAGCAAACAAATTAGCTCAACATTTTCTACGTGAAATCTTTTGTCTCTATGGACTTCCAACAGAAATCATCTCTGACCGTGGGGTACAGTTCGTGGCAAAGTTTTGGAGAGCTCTTTGTTCAGCACTTCAGGTCAAGTTGAAATTCTCCTTAGCCTATCACCCTCAAACAACGGTCAAACTGAAAGGGTGAATCAAGAGCTTGAAACATTTCTCAGACTATATTTGTCTTCGTCACAAGATGACTGGGTAGAGTTACTACCTTGGGCTGAATTTGCCCACAACTTCCACTATCATACTGCTACTGACTCAACGCCTTTCTTTGCCGTTTATGGTCAACATCCTCGAGTTCCAGATTTCCAGTCCTTGCCAGCAGTTGATGTCCCGGCAGCCTCTGCTTCTTTGCAACAATTCTCTAAAGTTTGGAAGTCAATTCACCAGTCTCTGAAAAAAGCTTCTGCCAGTTATGAGTTGTTTGCTGATCGAAAGAGATGAGCTGTTCCCAGATTAAAGCCAGGAGATCGAGTCTGGCTGTCCACTCATAACCTTAGACTCAAAGTTCCGTCTATGAAATTTGCTCCATGATTCATTGAACCTTTCCCTGTGGAACGGGTAATTAACCCAGTGGCTTACAAATTGACTGTGCCGACTTATCTAAAAATTCCAAACTCGTTCCATATTTCACTCCTTCGGCCTCTGGTCCTCAACCATTTTCAACAAACACTGCCAAAGACTCCTAAGGTCCTTACTAACCGTGGTGTGGAATTCGAGGTTGAGAAAATCCTTGAATCAAGATGTCGTTATGGTCATCTTCAATATTTAATTGATTGGAGTGGATATGGTCCTGAAGAAAGAGCATGGATCAATGCCTCTGATGTACATGCTCCTCGCTTAATCCGAGCCTTCCACAGTAATTTCCCTTCAAAGTCTAAAAGGTGTTCGGTATCCACCCTCAAAAGGGGGGGTACTGTCACGAACCGGGACTTAGCATCTCATACCTTGCCAGTGTGCACTCTGGTCCGACTCCGTAGGTCCCGTGGGGTCCATGTCGCCCCCCATTCTGCCTTCTGCTGCACTGACTCTGGCCCCCCGTTGTCACGGGCGCCGCCATGTTGCTGTGGATCAGCTGATCGCAAGTTCTCCAACCACAAGCATCAGTTAGTCACATGATTCCACTGTCCAATGGTTAACCGGCAAGGGGAATAAAAGGGCTAGACAGAGCTCTAGCAAATTGCCCAGATCAACGTCGCTGTCTCAGCTACGTTCAGGCTCAGACTACAGTAATCATTTCATGTTCCTGTTGCCTTGTTCTATACCAGCGATCCCAAGTTCCAGCAGTACTACCAGCACTGTGATGCAGCTCAGAGTACTTTATCTGCACTAAGACTTCAGCAGCAGTACCATCTTTGTGATTCAGCTCCAGGTATATCACCTATACAAAGACTCCAGCAGCATTGCCAGCACTAAGTACTTGCACCTGTACTGTGATTACAGCAGCATTGCCAGCTCGGTGTTTCCAGCATTAAGTACTTGCACGTGTACTGTGATTTCAGGAGCTACGCTATCTCTCCAGTGTGCGCTAGAGTGTGTTGCAATTCCAGTCCCAGAGCAATCCATCCAGTGTTTACTTGTCTGTACTGCTATTCTGGTTCAAGTTAATCCTTTCCTGCATTTGTCAACTGTTCAAGTTTAACTAATTGCAGTATATTTTCTATGCCATTCTTCAATAAATATCCCTAAAGATATTATCATCTCCCTGTGTACCTCATGCGCAAGATATACCTACATCCACCGGGTTTCCTGCACCGTGTGCCTACCACTGAACCACACATAGATTCACACTTGGGTTCACAAAATACCAGAGTTCTGACACAATTATTCCAAAATGCGAAAAAATCTGATATCCAAAATACTTATGGTCCCAAACATTTTGGATATGGGATACTCAACCTGTATGGCAACTCTATAGACATAATGAGATGTCATGTATCTACAAAGACAATTACCGGATTCTTCCACAAAGACAATTACCGAATTCTTCCACCTCTTTGTAGGTGGAGAATCTATATGTATCAACAATATTATATATCTGTCAAGAATCTTGTCTAATTTACCTTTTCAGTAGGATTTTTATTGATGGGGTGTTTTAGTAGAGCTTTTTAATTAATGAGTTGCCTATCGTCTTCTGGACATTTGGGTATAAATCAAGAATACGAAAATTATTGGTGAAATAATATCAACCGGTGACACCCAAGATGTATCGTGATATCAAACTTTTTTAGTGTATATCTGTGGATTAGATCCAGAAAATATAGTGCCCAGGTATACAATATAGCACAGTTTATGTAATATTGAACATCCATATTGCAGGATTTTTTTCCTTTATGTACAATAACATTTCATACAATTAAATTTACTTATTATCATAAACATATGATCAATAGTCGCATGGATAGTGACAATATATGCAATATATGAATCAGGTTTCACACATATATATGTATATTTTCATGGTTTAACTTGCACCTCATGTCATCTGCCTGTCGTTCCTCCCCATTGGATTGTTAGCTCCTCAGAACAGAGCCCTCTTTCCTCTTGTTGTCTAAGCCCTCTTCTCGACACATTTCACTCAGCGACCATCTTTACATGCTTTTTCTCCTACTGGTAAAGGCTCCTCTCTATGGCTGCCAGCTCCAAGTAGTACAATAATTACTCCCTCGCTACTTACATCTAAGCTGTATTATGTTTTGAGAATTGTTGTGCTCTTTGTTACCTGCACTCTATTTTTGTTATTTATTTACTGTTATGCTAAGTTTTGTCTCCCTGTACTGTCCTTTGTACGGCGTTGCGAAACACTTGTTGTGCCCTATAAATAAAATTTCATAATAACTTGATAGAAATAATAAGATTTTACTCACCGGTAAATCTATTTCTCGTAGTCCGTAGTGGATGCTGGGGACTCCGTAAGGACCATGGGGAATAGCGGGCTCCGCAGGAGACTGGGCACTCTAAAGAAAGATTTAGTACTATCTGGTATGCACTGGCTCCTCCCTCTATGCCCCTCCTCCAGACCTCAGTTAAGGAAACTGTGCCCGGTAGAGCAGACATTATAAGGAAAGGATTTTGGAATCCCGGGTAAGACTCATACCAGCCACACCAATCACACCGTATAACTTGTGATACACTTATCCAGTCAACAGTATGAACAACAACAGGGCATCAACAATGGATGCCAACATAACATAACCCTTTATTAAGCAATAACTATATACACGAATTGCAGAAAGTCCGCACTAGGGACGGGCGCCCAGCATCCACTACGGACTACGAGAAATAGATTTACCGGTGAGTAAAATCTTATTTTCTCTGACGTCATAGTGGATGCTGGGGACTCCGTAAGGACCATGGGGATTATACCAAAGCTCCCAAACGGGCGGGAGAGTGCGGATGACTCTGCAGCACCGAATGGGCAAACTCAAGGTCCTCCTCAGCCAGGGTATCAAACTTGTAGAATTTTGCAAATGTGTTTGAACCCGACCAAGTAGCAGCTCGGCAAAGCTGTAATGCCGAGACCCCTCGGGCAGCCGCCCAAGAAGAGCCCACCTTCCTTGTGGAATGGGCTTTCACTGATTTTGGATGCGGCAATCCAGCCGCAGAATGAGCCTGCTGAATCGTGTTACAGATCCAGCGGGCAACGGTTTGCTTTGAAGCAGGAGCACCCAACTTGTTGGGGGCATATAGGATAAACAGCGACTCAGTTTTCCGGACTCCAGCCGTTCTGGCTACATAAATCTTCAAAGCCCTGACTACATCTAGTAACATGGAATCCTCCAAGTCACGAGTAGCCGCAGGCACTACAATAGGTTGGTTCAAATGAAAAGATGACACCACCTTTGGCAGAAATTGGGGACGAGTCCGCAATTCTGCCCTGTCCATATGAAAAACCAGATAGGGGCTTTTACATGACAAGGCCGCCAATTCTGACACACGCCTAGCCGAAGCTAATGCCAATAGCATGACCACCTTCCACGTGAGATACTTTAGCTCCACGGTCCTAAGTGGTTCAAACCAGTGGGATTTTAGGAAACCCAACACCACGTTGAGATCCCAAGGTGCCACTGGTGGCACAAAAGGGGGCTGAACATGCAGCACTCCCTTAACAAACGTCTGAACTTCAGGAAGAGACGCCAGTTCCTTTTGAAAGAAAATGGATAGGGCCAAAATCTGGACCTTTATGGATCCCAACTTCAAGCCCATAGTCACTTCAGACTGTAGAAAGTGCAGAAATCTGCCCAGTTGGAATTCCTCTGTAGGGGCCTTCCTGGCCTCACACCAAGCAACATATTTTCGCCATATGCGGTGATAATGCTTTGCTGTCACGTCCTTCCTAGCCTTTATCAGCGTAGGAATAACTTCCTCCGGAATGCCTTTTTCCACTAGGATCCGGCGTTCAACCGCCATGCCGTCAAACGCAGCCGCGGTAATTCTTGGAACAGGCAGGGCCCCTGTTGCAACAGGTCCTGTCTGAGAGGCAGAGGCCATGGGTCCTCTGTGAGCATTTCTTGCAGTTCCGGGTACCAAGGCCTTCTTGGCCAATCCGGAACAATGAGTATTGTTCTCACTCCTCTTCTTCTTACGATTCTCAGCACCTTGGGTATGAGATGAAGAGGAGGAAACACATAGACCGACTGGAACACCCACGGTGTTACCAGGGCGTCCACAGCTATCGCCTGAGGGTCTCTTGACCTGGCGCAATACCGTTGTAGCTTTTTGTTGAGACGGGACGCCATCATGTCTACCTGTGGCAGTTCCCATCGATTTGTAATCTGAATGAAGACTTCGTGATGAAGTCCCCACTCTCCTGGGTGAAGGTCGTGCCTGCTGAGGAAGTCTGCTTCCCAGTTGTCCACCCCCGGAATGAACACTGCTGACAGTGCTTGCACGTGATTCTCCGTCCACCGAAGAATCCTGGTGGCTTCCGCCATCGCTGCTCTGCTTCTTGTGCCGCCCTGGCGGTTTACATGAGCCACCGCGGTGATGTTGTCTGACTGAATCAGCACCGGTTGGTTGCGAAGCAGGGGCTCCGCTTGACTCAGGGCGTTGAATATGGCCCTTAGTTCCAGGATATTTATGTGCAGACAAGCCTCCTGACTTGACCACAACCCTTGGAAGTTTCTTCCCTGAGTGACTGCCCCCCACCCTCGGAGGCTCGCATCCGTGGTCACCAGGACCCAGTCCTGTATGCCGAATCTGCGGCACTCGAGATGGTGAGCACTCTGTGGCCACCACAGAAGAGACACCCTGGCCCTGGGGGACAAGGTGATCAGCCGATGCATCTGAAGATGCGATCCGGACCATTTGTCCAACAGATCCCATTGAAAGATCCTCACATTGAACCTGCCGAAGGGAATGGCTTCGTACGATGCCACCATCTTTCCCAGGACTCGCGTGCAGTGATGCACCGACACCTGTTTCGGTTTTAAGAGGTCTCTGACTAGAGTCGCAAGCTCTTGAGCCTTCTCCGTCGGGAGAAACACCTTCTTATGGTCTGTGTCCAGAATTATGCCCAGAAAGGGCAGATGCGTCGTAGGAATCAGCTGCGACTTTGGGATATTCAGAATCCAGCCATGCTGTTGCAACACTTCCTGAGAGTGCGCTACGCTGATCTGCAACTGGTCCCTCGACCTCGCCTTTATGAGGAGATCGTCCAAGTATGGGATAACTGTGACTCCTTGCTTTCTCAGGATCACCATCATTTCTGCCATTACCTTGGTAAATATTCTCGGTGCCGTGGAGAGCCCAAACGGCAACGTCTGGAGTTGGTAATGACAGTCCTGTACCACAAATCTGAGGTACTCCTGATGAGGCGGATAAATGGGGACATGCAAGTAAGCATCCTTGATGTCCAGAGACACCATAAAATCCCCCTCTTCCAGGCTTGCAATGACCGCTCTGAGCGATTCCATTTTGAACTTGAATCTTTTCAGATAAATGTTCAGATACTTTAAATTTAATATAGGTCTGACCGAACCGTCCGGTTTCGGTACCACAAACATTGTGGAATAGTATCCCTTTCCCTGTTGAAGAAGGGGAACCTTTATCACCACCTGCTGGAGAAATAGCTTGTGAATTGCCGCTACCACTACTTCCCTTTCCATGGGGGAAGCTGGCAGGGCCGATTTTAGGTAACGTTGAGGGGGCATCACCTCGAATTCCAGCTTGTATCCCTGAGACACAATCTGTATAGCCCAAGGATCCACCTGTGAGCAAACCCACTGGTGGCTGAAATGTCGGAGACGCTCCCCCACTGCTCCTGGCTCCACCCGTGGAGCCCCAGCGTCATGCGGTGGATTTAGTGGAAGCCGGGGAGGACTTCTGTTCCTGGGAACTAGCTGTAAGGTGCAGCTTTTTTCCTCTACCCCTGCCTCTAGCAAGAAAGGAAGCACCTCTGACCTTCTTGCTTCTTTGTGCGCGAAAGGACTGCATTTGGTAATACGGTGCTTTCTTAGGTTGTGAGGGAATATATGGCAAAAAGTTTGACTTCCCAGCAGTAGCTGTGGAAACCAGGTCCGAGAGACCGTCCCCAAACAATTCCTCACCCTTGTAAGGTAACACCTCCATGTGTTTTTTGGAGTCGGCATCACCTGTCCACTGCCGAGTCCATAGGACCCTCCTGGCAGAAATTGACATTGCATTAATTCTAGAGCCCAGTAGGCAAATGTCCCTCTGGGCATCCCTCATATATAGGACAGTGTCTTTTATATGCCCCAGGGTCAGCATAATGGTATCCCTGTCCAAGGTATCCATTTCCTCAGACAGATTATCTGTCCACGCTGCTACAGCACTACACATCCACGCCGACGCAATTGCCGGCCTCAGTAGAGTACCTGAATGTGTATAAACAGATTTCAGGATACTTTCCTGCTTTCTATCTGCAGGATCCTTTAGGGTGGCCGTATCTTGCGACGGCAGGGCCACCTTCTTAGATAAGCGTGTGAGAGCTTTATCTACCCTAGGGGAGGATTCCCAGCGCACCCTGTCCTCTGGCGGGAAAGGGTATTCCATAAGTAACCTTTTGGAAATCAGGACTTTCTTATCTGGGGAATCCCACGCTCTTTCACATAACTCATTTAACTCATGTGAAGGGGGGAAAGTCACCTCTTGCTTTTTCTCCCCATACATATAAACCCTCTTGTCAGGGACAGGGTTTACCTCTGATATGTGTAAAACATCCTTCATTGCTATAATCATGTAACGTATAGCTTTTGTCATTTTCGGTTGCAATTTTGCATCATCGTCGTCGACACTGGAGTCAGAATCCGTGTCGACATCTGTGTCAACCAATTTGGATAGTGGGCGCTTTTGAGACCCTGAGGGCCTCTGCGCTGTAGGATCAGGCATGGGTTGAGACCCTGACTGGCCCGAGGTATCAGCTTTATCCAACCTTTTATGTAAGGAGTTTACATTATCATTTAACACCTTCCACATATCCATCCAATCAGGTGTCTGCACCGTCGGCGGCGACACGTCAGTCAACTGCACTTGCTCTGCCTCCACATAGCCCTCTTCGTCAAACATGTCGACACACGCGTACCGACACAGCACACACACAGGGGAAGCTCTAAATGAGAACAGGACCCCCACAAGGCCTTTTGGAGAGACAGAGGGGTATATTTACTAAGCTCCCGATTTTGACCGAGATGCCGTTTTTTCATCAAAGTGTCATCTCGGTCATTTACTAAACACTAATCACGGCAGTGATGAGGGCATTCGTAATTTTTTTCTAGTTCAGGTAAAAAATTACGAATGAATACACCATCGGTCAAATTACGCCTGTTTAAGTATGAATCTCGGTCATTTACTAAGAAGTGCAAAGCAAAAAAACCAAAACACTGCCGTGAAAAATTACAATTCGTAAAAAAGTCCTAAAAAAAAACAGACCTGCTTTTTTTATTCGTGATTTGAGATGCATGCAGGGATCCATGAGATCCGTGCATGTATATCAGTGGGAAGGGGTTGGAAAGTGCTTTTTTTTGCCAAAAAAAATTGCGTGGGGTCCCCCCTCCTAAGCATAACCAGCCTCGGGCTCTTTGAGCCGATCCTGGTTGCAGAAATATGGGAAAAAAAATGACAGGGGTTCCCCCATATTTAAGCAACCAGCATCGGGCTCTGCGCCTGGTCCTGGTCCCAAAAATACGGGGGACAAAAAGAGTAGGGGTCCACCGTATTTTTAAAACCAGCACCGGGCTCCACTAGCTAGACAGATAATGCCACAGCCGGGGGTCACTTTTATACAGCGCCCTGCGGCCGTGGCATCAAAAATCCAACTAGTCACCCCTGGCCGGGGTACCCTGGGGGAGTGGGGACCCCTTCAATCAAGGGGTCCCCCCCCCCAGCCACCCAAGGGCCAGGGGTGAAGCCCGAGGCTGTCCCCCCCCATCCAATGGGCTGCGGATGGGAGGGCTGATAGCCTTTGTTGTAAAATAAAAGATATTGTTTTTAGTAGCAGTACTACAAGTCCCAGCAAGCCTCCCCCGCATGCTTGTACTTGGAGAACCACAAGTACCAGCATGCGGCGGAAAAACGGGCCCGCTGGTACCTGTAGTACTACCACTAAAAAAATACCCAAAAAAAACAAGACACACACACCGTGAAAGTATAATTTTATTACATACATACACACATACATACATACATACTTACCTTATGTTCCCACGCAGGTCGGTCCTCTTCTCCAGTAGAATCCAAGGGGTACCTGTTGAAGAAATTATACTCACCAGATCCAGTGGTCCAGGCTCCTCGGCAAATCCAGGGATAATCCACGTACTTGAATAAAACAAAAAAACGGTTGCCCGACCACGAACTGAAAGGGGACCCATGTTTGCACATGGGTCACCTTTCCACGAATGCCAGAAACCCACTTTGCCTTCTGGCTAAGTGGGTTTCTTCAGCCAATCAGGGAGTGCCACGTTGTAGCACTCTCCTGATCAGCTGTGTGCTCCTGTCCTCACTGACAGGCGGCACACGGCAGTGTTACAATGTAGCGCCTATGCGCTACATTGTAACCAATGCTGGGAACTTTCTGCCCTGCGGTTGACCTAAAGTGACGTCACCGCTGAGCAGAAAGTTCCCATCATTGGTTACAATGTAGCGCATAGGCGCTACATTGTAACACTGCCGTGTGCCGCCTGTCAGTGAGGACAGGAGCACACAGCTGATCAGGAGGGTGCTACAACGTGGCACTCCCTGATTGGCTGAAGAAACCCACTTAGCCAGAAGGCAAAGTGGGTTTCTGGCATTCGTGGAAAGGTGACCCATGTGCAAACATGGGTCACCTTTCAGTTCGTGGTCGGGCAACCGTTTTTTTGTTTTATTCAAGTACATGGATTATCCCTGGATTTGCCGAGGAGCCTGGACCACTGGATCTGGTGAGTATAATTTCTTCAACAGGTACCCCTTGGATTCTACTGGAGAAGAGGACCGACCTGCGTGGGAACATAAGGTAAGTATGTATGTATGTATGTATGTATGTATGTATGTATGTGTGTATGTATGTAATAAAATTATACTTTCACGGTGTGTGTGTCTTGTGTTTTTTTGGGTATTTTTTTAGTGGTAGTACTACAGGTACCAGCGGGCCCGTTTTTCCGCCGCATGCTGGTACTTGTGGTTCTCCAAGTACAAGCATGCGGGGGAGGCTTGCTGGGACTTGTAGTACTGCTACTAAAAACAATATCTTTTATTTTACAACAAAGGCTATCAGCCCTCCCATCCGCAGCCCATTGGATGGGGGGGGGACAGCCTCGGGCTTCACCCCTGGCCCTTGGGTGGCTGGGGGGGGGACCCCTTGATTGAAGGGGTCCCCACTCCCCCAGGGTACCCCGGCCAGGGGTGACTAGTTGGATTTTTGATGCCACGGCCGCAGGGCGCTGTATAAAAGTGACCCCCGGCTGTGGCATTATCTGTCCAGCTAGTGGAGCCCGGTGCTGGTTTTAAAAATACGGGGGACCCCTACTCTTTTTGTCCCCCGTATTTTTGGGACCAGGACCAGGCGCAGAGCCCGATGCTGGTTGCTTAAATATGGGGGAACCCCTGTCATTTTTTTTCCCATATTTCTGCAACCAGGATCGGCTCAAAGAGCCCGAGGCTGGTTATGCTTAGGAGGGGGGACCCCACGCAATTTTTTTTAGGATTTTACTTTGTTTAATTTAAAAAAAAAAAAAAATACGAACCCCAGCACGGATCACACAGATCCGGCCGAGATTGATTGTAAAAAAAAACGGCAGTGTTTTGCTAATCACTGCCGTCAAATTAGGTAAAAAAACACGAATGACATCGACATCGGAAGCAAAGAAAAATACGAATACGACAGCTTAGTAAATTAGTCGTAATCAATTCAAAAAGTTGCAGTTTTACACTGCCGATGTCATTCGTGATTGAACTTTGACCTATTTTCGGAAATTACGAATCTTAGTAAATATACCCCAGAGAGAGAGTATGCCAGCACACACCCCAGCGCTATATAACCCAGGGATTACGCAGTAACTTAGTGTTTACCCAGTAGCTGCTGTATTATGATTAATGCGCCTAAATTTATGTGCCCCCCCTCTCTTTTTTACCCTTCTACCGTAATTCTGCAGGGGAGAGCCTGGGGAGCTTCCTCTCAGCGGAGCTGTGGAAGGAAAATGGCGCTGGTGAGTGCTGAGGAAGAAGGCCCCGCCCCCTCAGCTGTGGGCTTCTGTCCCGCGATTTTTTGTAAAATAAATGGCGGGGGCTCATACATATAACAGTGTCCCACTGTCTATATGCAGCTTTCGCCAGGAGGTATCAATTGCTGCCCAGGGCGCCCTGCGCCCTGCACCCTACAGTGACCGGAGTGTGTGGGTTAGTGTGGGCACAATGGCGCACAGCTGCAGTGCTGTGCGCTACCTCATGTGAAGACAGGAGTCTTCTGCAGCCGATTTCGATGTCTTCTCCGCTTCTGCCGGCTTCTGTCTTCTGGCTCTGCGAGGGGGACGGCGGCTCCGGGAACGGACGACAAGGTCAGGTCCTGTGTTTGATCCCTCTGGAGCTAATGGTGTCCAGTAGCCTAAGAAGCGCAACCTAGCCGCAGTTAGTAGGTTTGATTCTCTCCCCTCAGTCCCACGTAGCAGAGAGTCTGTTGCCAGCAGAAGCTCTCTGAAAATAAAAAAAACCTAACTAAAATACTTTCTTATTAGCAAGCTCAGGGGAGCTCACTAAAAGCACCCAGGCACAGATTCTAACTGAGGTCTGGAGGAGGGGCATAGAGGGAGGAGCCAGTGCACACCAGATAGTACTAAATCTTTCTTTAGAGTGCCCAGTCTCCTGCGGAGCCCGCTATTCCCCATGGTCCTTACGGAGTCCCCAGCATCCACTAGGACGTCAGAGAAATACATTTTTACACAATCATTGGGTATTTATTCTGAAATGTTCACATTCACATCTATTATTAAATGTTCACATTCACTGATAATTTATCACTGTATCCTTTTTCACATGGTTTTTCAAATTTAATTTGGCACTTTTTGGGCACTTCTTTGTTTTATCACATCATTTACTTGCAGTGTGACACAATCTTTTACTATCACCTTTTGCCAAATTGCATACATAATTATTTACAGTATTTCTTATTTACATAGCACTGTAGAGCACAATTTTAATTTATCTCAGTTTTATCTCTTTTCATTACACATGCACACATATTCCTATTTATTTATTTATAGTATAAAAATGTATTTCATATTTCTCATACGTCCTAGAGGATGCTGGGGACTCCAAATGGACCATGGGGTATAGACGGGATCCGCAGGAGACATGGGCACTTTAAGACTTTAAAAGGGGTGTAAACTGGCTCCTCCCTCTATGCCCCTCCTCCAGACTCCAGTTAGATTCTGTGCCCAGAGAGACTAGACACAAAACAGGGGAGCTCTCCTGAGTTTCTCTGAAAAGACTTTATGTTAGGTTTATTATTTTCAGGGAGCACTGCTGGCAACAGGCTCCCTGCTTCGTGGGACTGAGGGGAGAGAAGCAGACCTACTTCCGTGAGTTCAAAGGCTCTGCTTCTTAGGCTACTGGACACCATTAGCTCCAGAGGGTCTGATCACTTGGTATATCCTAGCTGCTTGTTCCCGGAGCCGCGCCGTCGTCCCCCTCACAGAGCCAGAAGAAAGAAGCCGGATGAGTAAAAGAAGCAAAGAAGACTTCATAAAGACGGCAGAAGACTTCAGTCTTCAGAGGTACCGCGCAGCGGTCGCACTGCGTGCCTTTGCTCCCACACACAAGCGGCACTACAAGGGTGCAGGGCGCAGGAGGGGCGCCTTGGGCAGCAATAAAACCTCCATATCAGGCTGGCACAAGAGGTATACAGTGCATAGGCACTGTATACAGACCCCCGCCAGGGAAAAAAAAAGCTAAAAAATAGCGGGGCTGAAGCGCGCCATTAAGGGGGCGTGGCTTAGCCCTCACAGCTCTACACAGCGCCATTTTTTCCTCACAGAATTGCTGGCCCTGCCAAAAGCACTGCTGATATCACAGTGAAAAACAAGGGGGGGCACAGTGGTTTAGTGTGTTATATGTATAAGAAAAGCACAATATATAAGGAATATGGTGTAATAGAGCTCAATAACATCTTCTGTGTTTCCCTGACATAAAATAATCAGTGTAATGTCGGTGGGTGGTTAGTACATGTGTGTCAGCTACGGCTGAGTACTCTGTCAAAAATGTCTCAGTCGGCACCGCCGACGCCTGATGGTACTTGGTTCATGAAAATACGTATCAACATGTCAGTAGATGTATAGCTTTCACAAGAGAAAACTATATGGGACATACAGACGTGTGTGGGTGACCTTGTCGGCACTAACAAATCTGACTGGGTAAACATTGCATGATACTGTGATGCTTTTTAAAAGGCTATACCTGTGTAGATATATATATGTGTATGGTACAGTTGCACAGACGTAGTAATATCTGTGGAGGGTGTATTATTCTTAATAGATATTTCCCTCAGACCCCTCGGGGTCGCACAAATGTTATTTTGCCCAGTTGCTACTCCCTGATATCGACACGAATAATAATTCTTCTGTTGACCGTAAAGTTTCCTGATTAGATCCACAAATCAGCGTTCAGTACGTTTCACACACATTAAGAATGTATTAACGTCACTAGGTATATATGTATGTATATATATATGGCAAAAATTACTCTCCCACTGCGCTATTTTTGATAAAACACTAAAATTACTATAAGGCTGCCTGTAACCTCTAAGTTCCCTGTTAGGAGGAACTAAATGTGTGGAAATGTGAAACAGAGGTAATGGCGCCAAGGGGGTTGTATCAACACCCTACTTTAAAACGGACCCTTACAGTATCCTCAAGATAAATTTCGTCCGATAGCATGTACTAACATAAAAATTTATTTATAAAAACATACACTCAATATCAATGTCCATGAATATACAGAGTTGATACATTTACATTTGTCGCAAAATTTGAACAATCAACTTGTGATGAGGAAAGATGTAGATATGGCCCTACAATCTCCTCCTTCTCCTTATTGTATATTCGGAGGTAACATCAGACAATCAATAGATATATACTCCAACGCGTTTCGTCTAGTTCCAAGACTTCATCAGGGGTAAAATCTCTTCAATTCAGTAAATATTGTCTGCACATAAATGTTCATTCAAAGATGCATGAACAATGTTTCAATATTTCAACGGAACTTGATTGATACAGCAAGGACAAAGCCTCATATATCATCAGCTTGAATATGGGGAAGACTCATAAGGGTATGGAATCTAACCGATTCATAAGCGTAAGGAACCTCATAGGTCAACAGCTTGAAACTGACACTCAGAGACTCAAGAGTGAAGACAATTCATACAGATATAGGGGTATATGCAATTCACGGCGAATCGCGGCAATTTTTCGCCGTTTTTTTTTTCGACTCAATTCGCCAGGTGAATTCCGGCAGGTGCCTGCCGGAATTCACCATATTCAATGAAAAACGGATTCGCCAGAATCGCGGGCGAAAATCGGCCGATTTGGCGGATTTTGCCGCGATTTTAAAAAACGGGAAAAACCCGGAAAAAAAAATGGCGTGGGGTCCCCCCTCCAAAGCATAACCAGCCTCGGGCTCTTCGAGCTGGTCCTGGTTCTAAAAATGCAGGGGAAAAATTGGGCAGGGATCCCCCGTATTTTTAAAACCAGCACCGGGCTCTGCGCCTGGTGCTGGTGCCAAAAATACGGGGGACAAAAAGAGTAGGGGTCCCCCGTATTTTTAACACCAGCATCGGGCTCCACTAGCTGGACAGATAATGCCACAGCCGGGGGTCACTTTTATGCCGTGCCCTGCGGCCGTGGCATTAACTACCCAACTAGTCACCCCTGGCCGGGGTACCCTGGGGGAGTGGGGACCCCTACAATCAAGGGGTCCCCCCCCCAGCCACCCAAGGGCCAGGGGTGAAGCCCGAGGCTGTCCCCCCCATCCAATGGGCTGCGGATGGGGGGGCTGATAGCCTTTTGTGATAATAAAAAGATATTGTTTTTTCCATTAGTACTACAAGTCCCAGCAAGCCTCCCCCGCAAGCTGGTACTTGGAGAACCACAAGTACCAGCATGCGGGAGAAAAACGGGCCCGCTGGTACCTGTAGTACTACTGGAAAAAAAATACCCAAATAAAAACAGGACACACACACCGTGAAAGTAAAACTTTATTTCATACGCCGACACACACATACTTACCTATGTTGACACGCCGACTGCCACGGTCTCCGACGATCCGAGGTACCTGTGAAAAAATTATACTCACCTTCCAGCATCCAGAGGTACATCCAGGTCCAGAGATAATCCACGTACTTGGCAAAACAAAAAAACGAACAACGATCCATACCGGACTAGAAAGGGGTCCAATGCTTTCACATCAGACCCCTTTCTCCCGAATGCCGGGACATCACGTGACTCCTGTCACTGAAGTCCCTTCAGCCAATCAGGAAGCGCTACTTCCGTGGCGCTCATCTGATTGGCTGTGCGCTGTCTGTGATGTGACAGCGCATCGCAAAGCCGCTCCATTACTTTCAATGGTGGGAACTTAGCGGCTAGCGGGGGGGTCACCCGCCGGTCAGCCGCTGACCGGCGGGTGACCTCACCGCTAGCCGCTAAGTTCCCACCATTGAATATAATGGACTGGGCTGTGCGATGCGCTGTCTGCTCAGACGCACAGAGCCAATCAGATGAGCGCAACGAAGTTGCGCTTCCTGATTGGCTATAGAGACCTTTCTGTGACAGCTGTCACTGACAGGTCTCTCTGCATTCGGGGATAGGGGTCCCATGTGTCAGCATGGGACCCCTTTCAGTCCGGCATGGAGCGGGTGTTCGGTTTGTTTTTTTCTCCAAGTACGTGGATTTATCTCTGGAGCCTGGTTGAGGTGAGTATATTGATCTTTTATTTTCAGGTACCCCTGGATTCTACATGGAGAAGAGGACCGATGTCGGCGTGTGAACATAGGTAAGTATGTGTGTCGACGTATGAAATAAAGTTTTACTTTCACGGTGTGTGTGTCCTGTTTTTATTTGGGTATTTTTTTTCCAGTAGTACTACAGGTACCAGCGGGCCCGTTTTTCTCCCGCATGCTGTTACTTGTGGTTCTCCAAGTACCAGCTTGCGGGGGAGGCTTGCTGGGACTTGTAGTACTGCTGGAAAAAACAATATTCTTTTCATGATCACAAAAGGCTATCAGCCCCCCCATCCGCAGCCCATTGGATGGGGGGGGGACAGCCTCGGGCTTCACCCCTGGCCCTTGGGTGGCTGGGGGGGGGACCCCTTGATTGAAGGGGTCCCCACTCCCCCAGGGTACCCCGGCCAGGGGTGACTAGTTGGATATTTAATGCCACGGCCGCAGGGCACGGCATAAAAGTGACCCCCGGCTGTGGCATTATCTGTCCAGCTAGTGGAGCCCGATGCTGGTGTTAAAAATACGGGGGACCCCTACGCTTTTTGTCCCCCGTATTTTTGGCACCAGCACCAGGCGCAGAGCCCGGTGCTGGTTTTAAAAATACGGGGGATCCCCTGTCAATTTTCCCCCCGCATTTTTAGAGCCAGGACCAGCTCGAAGAGCCCGAGGCTGGTTATGCTTTGGAGGGGGGACCCCACGCCATTTTTTTTTATGATTTCACCGTTCCAGCATAAAAAAATAATAATAATATTTTAAAAAATATATAAATAATATTTGTGCCTCCAAAAAAAAAAAAAAAAAGTACCTAATCCCTTCTAATATAAATAGATCTACTATTCCCAAAAAAAAAACACAAAAAAAAACATGTTTAAATTTTTTTTATTTGTTTTCACCCTCCAAAGTGTGGCGGATTGAAAATGACGAATTTGCTGTCTAAAAGCACTGCTGTCGAATTTCCAAACTTGAATTGAATATGCTTTGGTCGAATTGCAGCACTTGTATCATTGCAGAAAAGTCGAATTTGCAAAAATTCGAATTTCAAAAAGTCGAATTTTGAAAGTCCGTTTTTTGGTCGGAAAGCACTGAATTGCATAGGCGATTTTTTTTTTTTGGTCGAAAATGACCCGAAATTCGACAATTTCGGGAATTCGACCGCAATTGCATATACCCCATAGAGCCTAACTGGTTCTGAACACGTAGCAGACCTTCCAATAGTGCAGTGCTAACAGCCAAGTCTCTGTATTAATTAATTAATTAATTAATGGATGTGTTCCCTCCACTTCCAATCTTTCCAAAGAGGCTAAGGGGTATATGCAATTGCGGTCGAATTCGCGGCAATTTTCGCCGTTTTTTAATTCGACTCAATTCGACAGGTGAATCCCGGAAGGTGGCTTCCGGAATTCACCATATTCAATGAAAAACGGATTCGCCAGAGTCGCGGGCGAAAATCGGCCGATTTGGCGGATTTTGCCGCGATTTTAAAAAACTGTAAAAAAACGTGAAAAACCCGAAAAAAAAATGGCGTGGGGTCCCCCCTCCAAAGCATAACCAGCCTCGGGCTCATCGAGCTGGTCCTGGTTCTAAAAATGCAGGGGAAAAATTGGCCAGGGATCCCGCGTATTTTTAAAACCAGCACCGGGCTCTGCGCCTGGTGCTGGTGCCAAAAATACGGGGGACAAAAAGAGTAGGGGTCCCCCGTATTTTTAACACCAGCATCGGGCTCCACTAGCTGGACAGATAATGCCACAGCCGGGGGTCACTTTTATGCCGTGCCCTGCGGCCGTGGCATTAAATATCCAACTAGTCACCCCTGGCCGGGGTACCCTGGGGGAGTGGGGACCCCTTCAATCAAGGGGTCCCCCCCCCAGCCACCCAAGGGCCAGGGGTGAAGCCCGAGGCTGTCCCCCCCATCCAATGGGCTGCGGATGGGGGGGCTGATAGCCTTTTGTGATAATAAAAAGATATTGTTTTTTCCAGCAGTACTACAAGTCCCAGCAAGCCTCCCCCGCAAGCTGGTACTTGGAGAACCACAAGTACCAGCATGCGGGAGAAAAACGGGTCCGCTGGTACCTGTAGTACTACTGGGGAAAAAATACCCAAATAAAAACAGGACACACACACCTTGATAGTAAAACTTTATTACACACTACCGACACACACATACTTACCTATGTTGACACGCCGACTGCCACGGTCTCCGACGATCCGAGGGTACCTGTGAAAAAATTATACTCACCTTCCAGCGTCCAGAGATAAATCCACGTCCAGAGAGTAAAATCCACGTACTTGTTTAAAAAAAAAAAACCGCAAAAACCCGCTCCATACCGGACTAGAAAGGGGTCCAATGCTTTCACATCAGACCCCTTTCTCCCGAATGCCGGGACATCACGTGACTCCTGTCACTGACGTCCCTTCAGCCAATCAGGAAGCGCTACTTCCGTGGCGCTCACCTGATTGGCTGTGCGCTGTCTGTACTGTGACAGCACATCGCAAAGCCGCTCCATTACTTTCAATGGTGGGAACTTTGCGGGTAGCGGTGGGGTCACCCGCCGGTCAGCCGCTGACCGGCGGGTGACCTTACCGCTAGCCGCTAAGTTCCCACCATTGAAAGTAATGGAGCGGCTTTGCGATGTGCTGTCACAGTACAGACAGCGCACAGCCAATCAGGTGAGCGCAACGAAGTTGCGCTTCCTGATTGGCTTAGAGACCTTTCTGTGACAGCTGTCACTGACAGGTCTCATTCGTGGAAAGGTGTCCCATGTGTCAGCATGGGACCCCTTTCAGTCCGGCATGGAGCGGGTGTTCGGTTTGTTTTTTTGCCAAGTACGTGGATTTATCTCTGGACCATGGCTGAGGTGAGTATATTGATCTTTTCTTTTCAGGTATCCGTGGATTCTACATGGAGAAGAGGACCGATGTCGGCGTGTGAACATAGGTAAGTATGTGTGTGTCGACGTATGAAATAAAGTTTTACTGTCGACGGTGTGTGTGTCCTGTTTTTATTTGGGTATTTTTTCCCAGTAGTACTACAGGTACTAGCGGCCCCGTTTTTCTCCCGCATGCTGGTACTTGTGGTTCTCCAAGTACCAGCTTGCGGGGGAGGCTTGCTGGGACTTGTAGTACTACTGGAAAAAACAATATCTTTTTATTATCACAAAAGGCTATCAGCCCCCCCATCCGCAGCCCATTGGATGGGGGGGGGACAGCCTCGGGCTTCACCCCTGGCCCTTGGGTGGCTGGGGGGGGGGACCCCTTGATTGAAGGGGTCCCCACTCCCCCAGGGTACCCCGGCCAGGGGTGACTAGTTGGATATTTAATGCCACGGCCGCAGGGCACGGCATAAAAGTGACCCCCGGCTGTGGCATTATCTGTCCAGCTAGTGGAGCCCGATGCTGGTGTTAAAAATACGGGGGACCCCTACTCTTTTTGTCCCCCGTATTTTTGGCACCAGCACCAGGCGCAGAGCCCGGTGCTGGTTTTAAAAATACGGGGGATCCCCTGTCAATTTTTTCCCCGCATTTTTAGAACCAGGACCAGCTCGAAGAGCCCGAGGCTGGTTATGCTTTGGAGGGGGGACCCCACGCCATTTTTTTTTATGATTTCACCGTTCCAGCATAAAAAAAAAAAAAATATTTTAAAAAATATATAAATAATATTTGTGCCTCCAAAAAAAAAAGTACCTAATCCCTTCTAATATAAATAGATCTGCTATTCCCCCCAAAAAAAACACAAAAAAAAACATGTTTAAAATTTTTTTATTTGTTTTCACCCTCCAAAGTGTGGCGGATTGAAAATGACGAATTTGCTGTCTAAAAGCACTGCTGTCGAATTTCCAAACTTGAATTGAATATGCTTTGGTCGAATTGCAGCACTTGTATCATTGCAGAAAAGTCGAATTTGCAAAAAGTCGAATTTCAAAAAGTCGAATTTTGAAAGTCCGTTTTTTGGTCGGAAAGCACTGAATTGCATAGGCGATTTTTTTTTTTTGGTCGAAAATGACCCGAAATTCGACAATTTCGGGAATTCGACCGCAATTGCATATACCCCTAAATGATCATAAGAAGAAAAAGGTTCAGGTGATCCTTGTTCTTCCAGACTGTTCAAGGAGGGCTGGTATCCGGACCTTCAGGGATTACTCATAGGAGATCCCTGATCTATTCCTCTGCAAGAGGATCGGTTACAGCAAGGGCCGTGTGGGTTCCAAGGCTTACTGCGGGTTCCATTGACGGCTTGGAGGTTGAACGCTGAAAGGGTATTCCCAGTGAAGTCATCCCTACTCTTCTTCAGGCAGAAAGAAGTAACGTTGAATCTTTACCACCAATTCTGGGGAAAGTATGTGTCTTGGTGTGAATCCAAGAAAGTTCCTACGGAAGAATTCCAATTGGGTCATTTTCTTCATTCCTTCCTTACAAGATCGTTTGGATGCAGGTCTTAAGTTGGACTCAATTAAGGTTCAGGTTCAGCCTTATCGGGTTTCTTCCAAAATCAATTGGCCTCCTTTCCAGAGGTTCACACTTTCGTAAAAGGAGTGTTACGCATCCATCCTCCCTTGTGCCCTGTGGCATCATGGGATCTTAACGTGCGTTGCAGTTCCTGCAATCTCATTGGTTGGACTTTTCAATATGGTTCGGAGTGGACATTCCTCACTTGGAAGGTGGTCATGCGGTTGGCCTTGTCATCCGCAAGGCGGGTGTCTAAATTAGCGGCTTTGTCTCACAAGAGACCCTATTTAATCTTCCATGAAGATAGAGCAGAGTTGAGTACTCGTCAGCGTTTTCTGCCAAATCTGTGATTTCATCATTTCACATGAACCAACCTATTGTGGTGCCGGTGGCCACTGCCGCCAGGGCGACATCGAAGTATCTTGATATGGTCTAAGTTCGAAAATTTATGTTGCCAAAATGACTCAGATCAGAAAAACAGACGCTCTGTTTATCCTGTATGCTCCCAACAAGATTGGGGCTCCTGCTTTCAAAGCAGACTATTGCGTGCTCGGTCTGTGGTACGACTCAGCAGGCTCATTCGGCAGCTGGATTGCCGTTACCGAGATCGATGAAAGCCCATTCTACCAGAATGGTGGGCACGTTCTGGGCGGCTAACCGTGGGGTCTTGGCATTCTTTATTTGCCGAGCGGCTCCTTGATAGGGTTCAAACACCTTTATGAAGTTTTACAAGTTTGATACCCTGGCGGGTATGGACCTCATTTTTGGTCAATCGGTGCTGCATAGTCCTCTGCACTCTTCCGCCCGTTCTGGAGCTTTGGTATAATCCCCATGGTCCATTTGGAGTCCCCAGCATCCTCTAGGACGTATGAGAAAATAGGATTTTAATACCTACCGGTAAATCCTTTTCTCTTAGTCCATAGAGGATGCTGGGAGCCCGTCCCAGTGCGTACTGTATCTGCAGTTATTGGGTTACACACATGCTGTGTTTCTTTTCAGTCAGCCTATTGCTGACGTTTTTCCGTGGCATAGGTTATGCTATTATTGGTGATGTGTACACACAAGTTGTGTTCCGTTCTGGCAGCGTTTTGCTGTTTTTTAGTCATGCCGTCAGCTGGTATTCTCTTGAATGCCACGTTCTGCGGCATGCTGGAGGTGTGAGCTGGTATGACGCTCACCGTGTTTAACTGATAAATTCTTTCCTAAAAATGTCCGTCTCCCTGGGCACAGTTCTATAACTGGAGTCTGGAGGAGGGACATAGAGGGAGGAGCCAGTTTACACCCCTTTTAAAGTCTTAAAGTGCCCATGTCTCCTGCGGATCCCGTCTATACCCCATGGTCCATTTGGAGTCCCCAGCATCCTCTACGGACTAAGAGAAAAGGATTTACCGGTAGGTATTAAAATCCTATTCTTTCCTTTAGGTCTAAATACTAATTAACACATTTCATATCTTTAATATTTCAAAATGTCTCATATAAATAAATAATTAAGCACATATCCGATAATGAGTGACAGTATTATTTAATAAATATTTGGATTTTACACGACAAAATGCAATAATGGAAATATTATCAATTAATTCATTCATAATATCTGACCTGAGCTAGTTATAATAAAAGATGATGATACACATACATGTTATTATCTATAATAGATTATATATAAGGTACTTGTACATCCTATATTTTTTATTATTTGAATCGGATTTATCAACAAAGAATGGTATGTGTACACATGATTGCCGAGAACTCGATGGGTTCTCGACCATATGAATGAGAGGAAATGCTGGGCGCATATTGAAGCTGTCAATCTAATCAGGGAGCAGGATTTCCGATGTACACCAGAGCAATCGCTCCAATGGTCCTTGCACTTAATTAAATTTGAATGACCCGCGAGACACACTGATTGGCAGCGGGTATGATAAATAGAATCTCTGGCCCCGGCTTCCGGTTACCTTGATAAAGCTTGTATGTGAAACGTATGTAGGACCTACCTGAGCATCCTACGTGTCTACACTTAATAATTCATGAAATTGTAATCTATCAGGTTCGCTCTCCAGAGTATACTATAGGCAGGACATTCATACGTCACGGCCATACCTCTAACAAGGAGCAGCAATTGCTGTCAATATTAAAGCAGTAGATTAATGTGGTTGATTATCATTATAGCAAGCCATTTATAAAGTCATGTTAGACGGCAATTGTAATTTATTTACTGTGACTGCTACCAAATTGCTTTATATTTTATATTGAAATATACATTAGTAGGTACATACCCGGCGTTTAAACATCACAACTATACCCCTAACAAGGAGCAGTAATTGCGGTTAATATTACGGCAGTATACTAATGTGCATGATTATCATTATACAGTATCAAGCCGTTTATAAATTCTTGGTAGATGATAAAGATAATTCACCTACTGTGACCGCTTCTAAACTGCTCCATATTTTATATTGAAATATACATGTATTATATGTACGGAGCAGCAATTACCAGTGTGTTTGTAATTAATAACCATTAAAAGGACTTTGTGCATGACTATCATTACAATAAGCCATTTAGAAATTCTTATTAGACGGTATCTGTAAGTCATCTGCTGTGTCCGCTATTAAACTGCCCCACATTTTGTATTGTAACATACATGTATTAAGTATATGGAGCAGTAATCACTAGTGTGAGTGTAATTAACAACTATAAACAGCAAGCCATTTACAAATCCTTGATAGATGGTAACTGTAACTCATCTGCTACGACTGATACTAAACTACTTCATACTTTGTATTATAATTATTTATGAGGAATTAGAAATTGTTACAGTAGTATATCACCTGCTCTTATAATGAGCACCTGACTCCAGAGAGTATCAACAATACACACAGCAATCACTGGAGATTTATAGCATCTCCATATATCCTTTTTAGGACCTAGTGTTAAGCCCTTGTGGAGGTTATTGAAAGGTGATTATTAAAATATAGCAATTTCCACTCTCCATATATCTATTAGTAATATCAATCAATAGTTGATATATACAGGATTGATACAACCAAGTATAGAACTACTGTGCTATTATAAAGAAATAAGTGTGATATGTGCTAGAAATAGTATAACACAGATGCATGAAATGGGAATATAAAATGCCCAATCACCCAAAGTAAAAATTATTTACTGGAATAATAAGTGAGAGACTTACTCCATGGGGGACACTAATAATTTTATATATAACATTAATTATTCTGTGAGTCTGATACTACTTAATAAGAGACCATGGTTAGTGGAATAATCCCCCGGAGTGGAAATTCTTCTGAGATTGGGGCATCAACCTTATAAACTATATTTCTCTTACATCCTAGGGGACACTGGGAATCCCTTTTAGTACCATGGGGTATAGATGGGTCCACTAGGAGCCATGGGCACTTTAATAAATTGATAGTGTGCGCTGGCTCCTCCCTCTATGCCCCTCCCACCAGACTTAGTTTAGAAAATGTACCCGGAGGAGCGCCTGAAGAGTTTTCTGCATTTATTTTCTGTGTTTGTTGTTTTCAGGCAGGGCTGGATGGCACCAGCCTGCCTGCTTCGTGGGGCATAGCGGGGGGGGGGGGAGCAAACAGCCCAACCTCTCTCAGGGTTAAAGGTCCCGTTCCCCACTGACAGGACACTAGCTCCCGAGGGAACTATTCTCAAGCCCCACCACGGCGAGCATATATTCCCGCAGCACAACGCCATCCCTAACAGAGCCAGAAGAAAGAAGAGTGGTGAGTACTAAGCTGGCGTCCCGGTTATCGGGTTGCCGGCCATTATGGTGGCATGAGGATACAGAGACGCACGGCTTCTAAACGGGGTGGACTGCGTCTCCCGCTGTGTTCGGACACGGACGCTGAACAGCGGACACAGTACCCACACTGGCAACAAAGCCATAAAAGGAGTCTGTCACCATTTTATGCACTTAGACACATACAGACAGTATTAAAAAGAGTGGGAAGACCGCGTGCCATTGAAGGGGCGGGGCTTCACTATGAGCGAATCTAGCAGCTCATCAGCGCCATTTTCCTTCTGCATCTGACACAGACGCTGACTGACAGGGATGTGCAGCTTCTCCGGAGAGACTCCAGATTACCTCAGCGGTATCGGGATCATAGCAGGGGGGAGCGATTATTAGTGTACTAAATCCCTAACTATAACCCCTAACTATAACTATCCCTAACTAGTCCCTAACTATATTTTATTTGAATAAAGCAAGTTTTTTTACATCCACAGTACCATAGTATGTAATCTGGGTGTATCAAATTATGTGTTTATAGGCAACCTGCCAAATTCTCTGGATGAGCATGAAAGCAACATTTGTTGCTTAACTACATAAATAATAGTAACATGTATTGAAGCAAGATATTTAACAGTTAATATTTACATTAATACAGTAAAAGAGTAGACACAACAAAGACGCTCAGTCTTTTAAAATCTTTATTATATCTTTTTTCTTTAATGTTCACATTGTCTTTGAATCTTTATATCGCCTTAATATATGTTTTTTTTTTATATTTTGCATAAAGTTTGTTCTCAAGAATGTGGTAATGGTATCCACTTTTAATGGAATCAATAAATGTTATATTTTAAATAATTAATGCACCCGTAACAGAACCTTTTCTTACCTTTTTGTCTCTTCTGCAATAATATGATCTTTGGTAGCACTCCCACTGTTGGATATGTTCTCCTGCAGAACATTTCACCCAAATGACTGCTTGTGAATATATACTTGTCTAGGTAATCCATCTACTACCCTCCTTCAGAACATTTCACCAAAATGACTGCTTGTGCAAATATACTTGTCTAGGTATATTGAAAATGAGAGCTGCAGATTATCTTTACTGATTACTGAAATACTAGTCAGCAAATTGGCTGATAAGAATTATGACATTGCTATAGGCATAAGGCATCTGCTTTTGTTTTCGATTGCTTATGCACATGATGGGTTGCTATTGATAAATTGGAATGTTTTCTCCTGAGTATAGGAATGAGGGCATGACTCTGTTAAATCTCAGTTTGGTGGTATGTTAGCTTGTTTTCTTTAAACTGTTTTATTGCTAGCCATTGCTGGGGGTGGGTTCATTGGAGTTGGGTGTAATCAGTATATTCACATGCTAGGTCCATTACTTAAAGAGCATTAAGGAGGCTTGTGCTGTTAGGCTTGTGGCCATTACTTCAAAGGACATTATTCAAAGAATAACTACAATTTTAAACATAATTTTGACGTTACACCGACGTTAAACCGAAGGTAAACAGAAGGACAACAATCAACCCACAATCTGGACCACTGAAGGACAGTTTACAAACAAATGTGAGTCCAATTCCTCTACACATCAAACTACTCCAGTCTAAGTAACCCAGACACTTATAACTTAGGAACGCTGCAAGACCTTTCCACTTCATCTGCAATGACTCAAATTTATGTCTATAGCTTACCAAAAACATCTGAATTCTCACGTGTACCAATGTTATCTGTCTTTTTAAACTATGAAAAGAAATCCCCAATCTGCTCACTACAGTTCTCTCTTATGCAACTCATGTATGTTTTTTGATGTAATGATTTGCTTGTAATTGGCATTGCATGTGTGGGGAAGTTGCTCAGTGAAACATAGTTTATTATTGCATGCTGTCTGGTGTTTACCTCCTTTGATCATTTGGCCATTTGTGGTCAGGTGTACTATATCTTTACATTTAGTGAGGTGTAGCCATGGTGTAAAGGACAGAGTGTGATTCCTGATTAGAAAAAAAACAAATAACAAACACTGAGCAACATCACCAAACAGTTAATATCAACTTTAAACTTGTCATTTATTTTGTACTGTCGTGACATGGCTACTAATAACAGATGCACAGACAAAAATCTTAAAGCTATGTGTGCAAATGTTAGGAGCTTAGGAGACAAAATTCCAGAGCTAATTGCGATAATGACAAGGGATAACCTGGATAATGTGGCAATTACAGAGTCATGGTACAATGAGAATCATGCCTGGGACATAGCTATACCAGGAACAATTTATTTAGGAAAGATAGAATGGGAAGAATAGGAGGAGGGGTAGCAATGTATGTGAAAAAAAGCATATATGCTACTTTAATACAAAATATTGAAGACAAAACTGAGGCCCTTTGGGTCACCATAGAAACCAGGGAGAAGGACCTTATTAGCATTGGGGTGATCTATAGGCCACCAGGCCAGGGGCAGGATTTGGACTGGAACCAATTGTTGGACATCACTAAAATGACTTTAAAGGGAGAAGTCATAATTATAGGAGACTTTAATTTACCTGATGTAAATTCGGAGGGGTCTTTTGCAAGTTCAGCTACAAGTGGCAAATTTCTAAATTCCTTACAGGGAGCATCTCTCAAGCAATTGGTGAGGGAGCCCACTTACAAAGACTCAATATTAGATTTAATTCTTACAAATGGAGATAGGATATCAGACATATGTGTGGTGAGCACCTGGGATCCAGTGATCATCAAGCAACGGGAACGAAAATACTAACTGAACAGTTTGGATGCTTCATCAAGAGCTATTTAAACTAACAAAGGGGGGCAGTGAACCAAATAGGAATAAAGAAATCTGCTCCCCCAACACAGAGGTATTGTTTCTGCAGGCAAAGGGAATAGGAAGCATATCCACAGCAACAGAAGATAATTCAGATCAAAACCAAATAAAAATAGGCAGAGAGAAGAACATAGCTAGGAACAGAAAAAGCACAAACAAAACTCTAAAAGCTATGTGTGCAAATGCTAGGAGCTTAGGAAATAAAATCCCAGAACTAACTGCAATAATGACAAGGGATGATCTAGACATTGTGGCAATTACAGAGTCATGGTACAATGAAAATCATGACTGGGACATAGCTATACCGGGATATACTTTGTTTAGGAAGGACAGAATTGGAAAAATCGGGGGAGGGGTAGCAATGTATGTAAAAAATGCCATAAAGACTACATTAATACAAAGTATTGAAGAAAAAACTGAGGCCCTTTGGGTGACCATAGAAACAGGGGAAAAGTTGATTATTCGTATTGGCGTGATATACAGGCCACCAGGTCAGGAAGAGGAACTTGACAAGAACCTATTGCAGGACATAACTAAAATGGCATTAAAAGGAGAGGTAATAATCATGGGAGACTTTAATCTTCCTGATGTAAACTGGGAGGTGTCTGTTGCTAGTTCCACTAGAAGTAGGAACATTTTAAATTCCCTTCAGGGAGCATCCCTCCACCAATTGGTGAGGGAGCCCACTCGGAAAGACGCAATATTAGACTTAATACTTACCAATGGAGACAGATTATCAGACGTAAAAGTGGGTGAAAACCTCGGATCCAGTGATCATCAAGCAGTATGGTTCAGCATTAAGACAGAGACTGACTCGTCCCATACAAAAACAAAGGTGTTGGATTTTAGGAAGGCTGATTTTGTAGGGATGGGAAAATGTGTAAGCGATTCTTTGGCAGAGTGGAGGAACTTGGAAACAGTGCAGGAGAGGTGGAAAACATTCAAATGTGCAATATTGAAGGCAACAGACCTTTGTATCAAAACTGTTAGGAAAAACACAAGGAAAAGGAAGCCAGTGTGGTTTGCAAAAGAAGTAGCAAATATTGTGAGAGCAAAAAAGATGGCTTTTAGGAAATATAAGCAGACACAAAATAATGAAGACAAAAAGATATATCTTGTTAGACAGGAGACAAAGAAGGTAATCAGATGTGCAAAGGCACAAGCTGAGGAGAAAATGGCCCAGTCAGTGGGTAAAGGAGGCAAAACTTTTTTTAGGTATATAAGCGAAAAAAGAAAAACAAAAGGCGGAATTATAAAACTAAAGACGGACACTGGGAATCTTGTTGAGGGAGACAATTTAATAGCAGATCATCTTAATGATTATTTTTGCTCAGTATTTACTACTGAAAGAGAGGGGAAGGGGCCACAGTTAAGTTGCAGGGATATTCAGGAAAATGAAACAAGTACATTTACAGAGGAGAAGGTCCTAACAGAACTCTCAAAGCTGAAAGTGGACAAATCTATGGGGCCAGATGGGATACATCCAAGGATACTAAAAGAACTTAAAGAGGTGCTGGTAGCACCATTGACAGAATTATTCAACCAGTCATTAGCTACAGGAGAAATTCCAGGGGACTGGAAAAGAGCAAACGTAGTCCCACTGCACAAAAGTGGAAGCAAGGAAGAGGCAAACAACTACAGACCAGTGAGTCTTACATCAGTAGTAGGGAAATTGATGGAAACACTCTTAAAAGAAAGAGTTGTAGATCATCTCAAATCCGGCAATTTACTGGATCCCAAACAGCATGGATTCACTGGGGGAAGATCATGTCAAACAAATCTTATTGACTTTTTTGATTGTGTGACTAAAGTGATGGATAAAGGTGGAGCCATGGATATAGCTTATCTTGACTTTAGTAAGGCTTTTGACACAGTTCCACATCGCAGACTGCTAAATAAACTTGAAAGTTTGGGATTGGATATTAGGATTATTGAATGGATAAGATCTTGGTTGAAGGATAGAAAACAGAGAGTTGTGGTAAATGGAGTGCATTCACAGGAGGGAAATGTTACCAGTGGAGTACCCCAGGGATCTGTACTTGGACCAGTGCTTTTCAATATCTTTATTGGTGACATTGCAAATGGGATTAAAGGGAAAGTATGCCTTTTTGCAGATGACACAAAGGTATGCAACAGGGTAGACACACCAGGTGGGGTAAAACAAATGATTGAGGATCTAGGTAGACTAGAGGAATGGTCAAGAGTCTGGCAATTACAGTTTAATGCCAAAAAATGCAAAATCATGCACTTGGGTCTCAAAAATCCTAAAGCTAAATACAGTATTAATGGCACTATACTGGAAACTACTGAGGAGGAAAGGGATCTAGGAGTCACTATTTCAGATGACTTAAAGGCAGGAAAGCAATGTAACAAGGCAATGAGGAAGGCTAGTCAGATGCTTGGCTGCATTGGGAGAGGAATCAGCAGCAGAAAGAAAGAAGTAATAATGCCACTGTATAGGTCATTGGTACGGCCTCATCTAGAATACTGTATTCCGTTCTGGAGGCCATATCTTCAAAAGGATATTAATACATTAGAAACTGTACAAAGGAGGGCAACTAAAATGGTGCATGGCCTACATCACAAAACATACCCAGAAAGACTAAGAAATCTCAATATGTATAGTTTGGAGCAGAGAAGAGAAAGGGGGGACATGATAGAAACTTTCAAATATATGAAGGGTTTTAACAAAGTCCAGGAGGGAAACATTCTCCAAATGAAGAGAAGCAATAGGACACGAGGACATGCACTGAGACTGGAGGGGGGGAGGTTCAGGGGAAATTTGCGGAAAAATTATTTCACAGAAAGGGTAGTGGACAAGTGGAATAGCCTCCCATCAGAGGTGGTAGAGGCTAAGACAGTAGAGCAATTTAAACATGCATGGGATAGACATAAGGATATCCTTACAAAGAAATAAGGAACAAATAAGGTTAGTGATAAAAAAAAAAATAATATATAAAAAAAAAAGGGGCAGACTAGATGGGCCAAGTGGTTCTTATCTGCCGACAAATTCTATGTTTCTATGTTTCTAAGCAGTATGGTTTAATGTAAAGACGGGATCCAACTCCTGTCACACAAAAACAAAGGTGTTGGATTGTAGAAATGCTAACTTGGCAATAATGGGGAGATGTTTAAGTGATTCTTTGGTGGACTGGAGGAACCTGGAAGGAGTGCAGAAGAGGTGGGAAAAACTGAAAAGTGCAATACTAAGGGCAACAGACCTTTTGTATCAAAAGGGTTAGGAAAAGCACCAGGAAGAGGAAGCCAGTGTGGTTCACAAAAGAAGTATCAACTAGTGTGAAAGCAAAAAAGATGGCTTTTAGGAACTACAAACAGACTCAAAATAATAACGACAAAGAGGTGTATCTTGACAGATGGAAGGATGCTAAGAAAGTGATCAGACGTGCAAAGGCAGAAGCTGAGGAGAAAATGGCCCAGTCAGTAGATAAAGGGGGGGGCAAAACTTTTTAAGTATATAAGTGAAAGGAGAAAATCAAATGGAGGAATAATAAGACGTAAGACAGAGAGTGAGCATTTGGTGGAGGGAGACAAGGCAATAGCATATCACCTAAATAATTATTTTTGCTCAGGATTTACTGGAGAAGGGAAGGGGCCACAGTTAAGTTGCAAGGACATTCATAAAAATAAGGTAGATGAAAGTACATTTACAGAGGAGAAGGTTCTAACAGAACTTTCAAAACTAAAAGTGGATAAATCAATGGGGCCAAATGGGATGCACCTGTTATGCACACCAGTGCCTGCAGGAAAGTACTGGTGTCAGAACTGTTATGCACTCCAGTGTCTGCAGGAATGTACTGGTGTTTGAACTGTTATGCAAAACAAATGGACTCACAGACAAACTGGGGAATATGACATAACGTACACAGAAGGTAATAGGGTAACAAAATACACACAAAGTGAACAGAGAAGCCCAGAGGCTAAGGAACTGGGTATCTCCCTTGTATTAGAACTGCACAGATGGAAAAAGCAAGATGTTGTGTTTTAATACATAGAGAACCCGAAATGCTGTTGCTAAGGGCAACAGCAAAACCCTAAAGGGTTACCAACGGGTGTGGCAGTAAACTCCTTGGTCAGAGATGGAATGATAGACATAAGGAGAGTCTCCACAATCCTATTTCTCACTTGCAGTGCACAGGTTTTAGCTTACTGCCACTAAACTGACCCCTGACACCTAGCACAGTGAGACAGGATTAGACAGGCAAGTCTTAGAATACAGCCGCAAACTTGCTAAGTTCACAGAGTAGTAACAGAACCCCAGCAAGCTAAACGACTGACTCCAGTCTTACTGCTAGGTCTGGATTGGCAGAGTGTAATACCAAATCCCCAGGCCTATTTGCAGTAAGCAACAAACAAATACAAAGCTACACAGTACTGGCTAACTTTCATGAACTGACTAACCAACAAAGATTCAGCAGCATCTGCTTACCCTGAAAAGAGGCCTTATAAAGCAGGTGCTGTCCACGCCCCACTCAGACCTCACAGACTGTGAGCACAAAAACCAGCACCGGATCCCCTGCCGTGCACAGAGCCTATAACCACTGCACAGCAAAAGACCCGAACCGGAGTATCAGCTGCGCTCAGGTTACTCCACTAGCACTTGTCTCCCGGTTGCCATGACGACGTGGCAGCACAGGGCAGGAGACCCTAACAGTACCCCCCCTCTGACGAGGGGTCAAAGAACCCCTACCACCGGGTTTATCGGGGAACTGCGAGAAGAAAGAGCGTATCAGTCTGGGGGCATGAAGATCACAACTGCGCACCCACGACCGCTCCTCCGGGCCATACCCCTTCCAGTGCACCAAAAATGACAGCCGACCCCGAACCACCTTGGAGTCAAGAATCCTTTCAACAACAAACTCCCTCTGGCCACGTATCAGAAGAGGGGAAGGTCTTCCACTGGAAGAAGGATTACTAATCGCCCGTTTTAAAAGGGAACAATGAAATGTTTTATTGATACCCAAAGAACGGGGCAGATCTAACTGAAATGCCACCGGATTGATAACCCTGGTGATCTTATAAGGGCCGATGAACCGGGGCCCTAACTTATGAGATGGCTGTCTCAACTTCAAATTCTTGGTAGACAACCAGACGAAGTCTCCTAATTTGAAGCTGCAGGGTCTTTTCCGCTTATCAAAAACCCTTTTGGTCACTAATGACACAGACACAAGGGCTTTCTTCACTTTCCGCCAAATACCTCTAAGGACCGAAACCACAGAGGAACCACCAGGCGTGGAGTCCAGGGGGTCAAAAGAATTGGCCTTAGGATGATGCCCATACACACAAAGGAAGGGAGAGATCCCTGTAGCAGAGTGAGCCGCGTTGTTATAGGCAAACTCCGCCATGGACAGATGAGCAACCCAGTCAGTCTGACACTTGGAGACATAACACCTGAGGAACTGCTCCAAGGACTGGTTCACCCTTTCAGTCTGCCCATTAGACTGCGGATGGTAGCCTGACGACAAGCTGACAGAAATCTGGAGATCGGAACAAAATGCCCTCCAGAATTTGGCCACAAACTGGGATCCGCGGTCAGAGACCACATCAAGTGGCAACCCGTGGAGACGCACAACATGCAGCATAAATAATTCAGACAGGCGTCTGGCTGATGGCAGCCCAACCAGTGGAACGAAGTGCGCCATCTTCGAAAACCTGTCAACGACAACCCAGATGGCTGTCATCCCCGAGGATTTGGGCAAGTCCACCACAAAATCCATTGAAATGTGGGTCCATGGCTTAGATGGGATAGAGAGTGGATGTAATGGGCCAACAGGAACCCCTCTAGGAGTCTTATTTCGGGCACAGATGTCACATGCCCGAACCCACTGATCCACATCCTTAGCCACCGAGGGCCACCACACCGCCCTAGATAGCAACTCCCGAGTTCTGGCAATACCCGGGTGACCTGCCGACTTCTTGGCATGGAATTCCAGGAACACTCGCTGTCTTAACCTAGGAGGCACAAACAAAAGACCTACCGGAAGGTCTGGAGGAGCCTGCTCCTGTGCTCTAAGGACTAATGATAAGAGGTCCTGGGTAATGCCCACTTTAATACATGATGGGGAAACAATGGGCAACGGCTCCTCGGTGGTCTCCTGGATTGGAGCAAAACTCCGCGAGAGCGCATCAGCCTTGATGTTTTTTGACCCAGGGCGATATGTTATCAAAAAATTAAAGCGAGCAAAAAACAAAGCCCATCGTGCCTGCCTGGCATTGAGACGCTTCGCTGACTCTAAATATGCCAGATTCTTATGGTCAGTGAGAATTGAGACCACAAACTTAGCCCCCTCAAGCCAGTGTCTCCACTCCTCGAGTGCATCCTTAATAGCCAACAATTCCCGGTTACCCACATCATAATTCATCTCGGCAGGCGAAAATTTACGGGAAAAGTAAGCACAGGGATGAAGGCGATTATCAGACACTCCCATCTGAGAAAGCACTGCCCCAATACCCATCTCAGAGGCATCCACCTCCACCACAAAAGGACGCTCTGGATCTGGGTGTCGCAGCACCTTGGCCGAAACAAATGCCCTTTTGAGACGGGCAAAAGCCGCTTTAGCCTCACAAGACCAGTGAGCAACATCCGCCCCTTTCTTAGTGAGTGCCACCAAGGGCGCCACTATAGACGAAAATCCAGCGATAAATCGTCTATAAAAATTCGCAAAGCCCAGGAAACGCTGAAGCGCCTTCAAACTAGTGGGCTGCACCCAATCCAGGACTGCCTGTACCTTGGAACCCTCCATTTGGAAACCTTCTGGGGAGATAATATATCCTAGAAATGCGATTTGCTGAACTTCAAATTCGCACTTCTCCAGCTTCGCCCCAAGCCGGTGGTCTCTGAGTTTCTGGAGGACTAAGCGTACATGCTTCCGATGTTCCTCCAGGGAATGGGAGAAGATTAGGATGTCATCTAAGTATACAACTAAGAATCTATCCAAATATTCCCTGAGCACATCATTCATGAAATCCTGGAAGACTGCCGGGGCATTACAGAGCCCAAAAGGCATCACCAAATATTCATAATGCCCTGAGTGGGTATTAAAGGCAGTCTTCCATTCATCCCCCTCTCTTATTCGGATTAGATTGTACGCACCGCGTAGGTCAATCTTAGAAAAAATGGTGGCAGTACGAAGCTGGTCAAACAAGACCGAAATGAGAGGCAGTGGGTATGAGTTTTTAATCGTGATACGGTTCAATTCCCTGAAGTCGATGCAGGGTCGCAACGAACCGTCCTTTTTACCCACGAAGAAGAACCCCGACCCAACTGGAGACTGTGAAGGTCTGATAAATCCCTTAGCCAAGTTCTCCTGAATGTACTCTGCCATAGCCTGAGTCTCAGGACGTGACAGGGAGTACAACCTGCTCTTGGGAAGCTTAGCATTTGGCAACAAATCAATGGCACAGTCATAGGGGCGATGGGGAGGTAGTACCTCTGCAACTTTTTTGGAGAACACGTCCGCAAAATCTGCATAACACCCTGGCAATCCTGGCAAACTTAGCTGCGAGAGCCTGACTGGAAGGCTCAAGCAACTCCTGAAACAATCAGTACCCCAACTAAGAATCTCCCCAGAGACCCAGTCAAATTGAGGATTGTGGGCCCTTAACCAGGGTAACCCCAACACCAATGGGGCAAAAGTACAGACAGTCACATAAAAGGACAATTTTTCAGAGTGTGTGGCTCCAATAAACAAAGAAATCTGGCTAGTGCAAGAGGTAATTTTACCCTGGGATAATGGTTCCCCGTTTAACCCACAAATCTCAATTTCCGATGCCAAGGGTACTAAGGGAACAGAGTGTTTCAGGGCGAATTGGCGGTCCATAAAAACCCTGTCGGCCCCACTGTCCACAAAGGCCTCAGTCTTGACAGTTTGACCGAGGATCTTCAAGGTCACCGGAATGATAAAAGTCTTCTTGGGAAATTCTGACTTCTGGCCTGACAGGATATTTCCCATCACCCTCAGGCCCTGAAGTTTTCCGGCTTTTCTGGGCATGATACTACCACATGACCTTTATTCCCACAGTACAAACACAACCCCTGCTGTCTCCTCCGCGTCTTCTCACGCGAGGAGAGGCGGGTAGCCCCAATCTGCATAGGCTCCTCAGAAAATTCCTCAGAGTCTGAGGTTCCCTTGGGAAGGAAGGAAATCTCAGTCTCCCTTTCAAGCCTACGCTCTCTCAGCCGTCTATCCACCCGGATGGATAACTGCATGAGCTGATCCAAGCTATCAGGCAAGGGATATTGTACCAGTTGGTCCTTTATCTGGTTAGAAAGACCTCTTCGGTACTGGTGTCTCAGGGCTGGGTCATTCCACTGGGTATCATGGGCCAACCTCCGAAACTCCGTACAGTAAACCTCAACTGGCCTTCGCCCTTGCTTAAGGATCGAAATCTGAGCCTCGGCTGAGGCCGTCTTGTCAGGGTCATCATACAACATGCCCAGTGCCGTAAAAAAAGCATCAACACTTTTAAGCGACGGACAGTCAGGCTGCAACCCATATGCCCAGACCTGTGGGTCTCCTTGTAGCAAGGAAATCACTATGCCCACCCGCTGAATCTCCGACCCAGAAGACTGAGGCCTAAGCCGGAAGTATAGCTTGCAGCTCTCCTTGAAACAAAAGAACTGCGAGCGATCTCCAGAAAAACGATCCGGGAGATTTACTTTCGGCTCCTTAACCCCTGCAGGTGCTACTGCTGCGGGAGCTCCACCAGCAGCCTGGGAGGTGTGCATTTTAATGGACAAATCATTAAATTGTCGAGTCAGGACCTGCACCTGATCGACCACCTGTTGCAACGTATTTTGAGGGGTATGCTCCATATTCCCACAAAATTTCAACAGGAGTATTAGGCTGCTGAATATGTTATGCACACCAGTGCCTGCAGGAAAGTACTGGTGTCAGAACTGTTATGCACTCCAGTGTCTGCAGGAATGTACTGGTGTTTGAACTGTTATGCAAAACAAATGGACTCACAGACAAACTGGGGAATATGACATAACGTACACAGAAGGTAATAGGGTAACAAAATACACACAAAGTGAACAGAGAAGCCCAGAGGCTAAGGAACTGGGTATCTCCCTTGTATTAGAACTGCACAGATGGAAAAAGCAAGATGTTGTGTTTTAATACATAGAGAACCCGAAATGCTGTTGCTAAGGGCAACAGCAAAACCCTAAAGGGTTACCAACGAGTGTGGCAGTAAACTCCTTGGTCAGAGATGGAATGATAGACACAAGGAGAGTCTCCACAATCCTATTTCTCACTTGCAGTGCACAGGTTTTAGCTTACTGCCACTAAACTGACCCCTGACACCTAGCACAGTGAGACAGGATTAGACAGGCAAGTCTTAGAATACAGCCGCAAACTTGCTAAGTTCACAGAGTAGTAACAGAACCCCAGCAAGCTAAACGACTGACTCCAGTCTTACTGCTAGGTCTGGATTGGCAGAGTGTAATACCAAATCCCCAGGCCTATTTGCAGTAAGCAACAAACAAATACAAAGCTACACAGTACTGGCTAACTTTCATGAACTGACTAACCAACAAAGATTCAGCAGCATCTGCTTACCCTGAAAAGAGGCCTTATAAAGCAGGTGCTGTCCACGCCCCACTCAGACCTCACAGACTGTGAGCACAAAAACCAGCACCGGATCCCCTGCCGTGCACAGAGCCTATAACCACTGCACAGCAAAAGACCCGAACCGGAGTATCAGCTGCGCTCAGGTTACTCCACTAGCACTTGTCTCCCGGTTGCCATGACGACGTGGCAGCACAGGGCAGGAGACCCTAACAGCACCCAAGGATACTAAAAGAGATAAAAGAAGTGCAGGTAACACATTTAACAGAATTATTTAACCAGTCATTAAATAGAAGTACCATTCCAGAGGACTGGAAAAGAGTGACTGTACTTCCACCACACAAAAGTGGAAGCAAGGAAGAAGCAAGTAACTATAGACCAGTAAGCCTTACATCAGTAGTAGGGAAAGTAATGGAAAAACTATTAAAAGAAAGAGTTGTGGAATATAATCAAACAACTTACATGATCCAAAACAGCATGGATTAACTGGTAGGAGATCATGCCAAACAAATCTTATTGACTTTTTTGACTCTGTGACGAAAATAATAGATCAAGGGGAAGCTGTAGATGCAGCATATCTAGACTTCAGTAAGGCATTTGACACTGTCCCACATCGCAGACTACTAAATAAACTTGAAAGTGTGGGGGTGGATAATAAAACAGTTAAATGGATAAGAACCTGGTTGCAGGATAGGAAACAGACAGTTGTAGTAAATGGAGTGCAATCTATGGAGGGAAATGCTACCAGTGGAGTACCCAAGGGATCTGTACTTGGACCAGTTCTCTTTAATATCTTTGTTGGTGACATTGCAAATGGTATTGTAGGGAAAGTATGCCTTTTTGCAGATGATACAAAGATATGCAACAGAGTAGACACACCGGGAGGGGTAATACAAATGATTGATGACCTAGGTTGGCTTGAGAAATGGTCAAGAATGTGGCAACTACAGTTTAATGTAAAAAAATGCAAAATCATGCACTTGGGTATCAAAAACCCAAAGGCTAAATATAGGATCAAGGGTACTATAATAGAAACTACTGAGGAGGAAAGGGATTCTCTATTTCAAGTGACTTAAAGGCAGGAAAGCAATGCAGCAAAGCAATGAGAAAGGTAAGTCAGACGCTTGGTTGCATAGGGAGCGGAATCGGTAGCAGGAAAAAAGAAGTAATAATGCCACTGTATAGGTCATTGGTACAGCCCCATCTGGAATACTGTGTCCAGTTCTTGAGACCATATCTCCAGAAGGATATAAATACATTAGAGAGTGTACAGAGAAGAGCAACTAAAATGGTGAATGGCCTACATCACAAAACTTACCCAGAAAGGCTAAAAGATCTTAACATGTATAGTTTGGAGGAGAGAAGGGAAAGGGGGACATGATACAAACTTTCAAATATACGAAGGGTCTTAAAGTTCAGGAGGGAAACATTCTTCAAAGGAAGAGAAGTATTAGAACTCGAGGACATACACTGAAACTGGAGGGAGACAGGTTCAGCGGAAACGTAAGGAAAAATTACTTCACAGAAATGGTAGTGGATAAGTGGAATAGCCTCCCATCAGAGGTGGTAGAGGCTAAGACTATAGTGCAATTTAAACATGCTTGGGATAGGCATATGAATATCCTTACAAAGAATTAAGGTTCAAAAAGGGTTGAGATTACCTAAAGGATAAAAAAGGGGCAGACTAGATGGGCCAAGTGGTTCTTATCTGCCATCAAATTTTATGTTTCTATATGTTACTTGTATCTTATTACAATTAGGTTTTTTCTTTAACATCAACTCTCTATGTTAGAAACAATTGTTTACTTCCTGTGCAATGGACACCCTTTCCCTCCTTTTTTTTTTGTATAAAGGTGAATGACTGTGTGACTGTATGTGTATATATGTGTATGACCATGTATGTGACAACTATGTATATAGGTGTCACTCTGTATATGTATGTATATACTGTAGGCGTTTGTATATATCTATGTTTATGTATGTGACAGTTTATATATATATATATGACTATATATTTGACAGTATGTATGTATGTTTATCGGTATGTGAACGTATGTATGAATGTGTGTAACCAGGGCCGTAAGGAGGGGTGTGAGGCTGGTGTGGCCTCACAGGTCATGGGGGCAGTACGAGCTATACCTACCCTTGACTGCAGACTGCACCCCCTCTGGCTCATGGCTCCAGCACTGTGTGGGGAGAAACATTACGTTTTCTCTCCTAGTGCCATAGAAACTGTCCTGCTGCTTGAAGCATCTGTAAAACACTCGGAGCAGCAGGCTAGTAACCGACCAGTCTGCCCGCCCCCTGGGGCGATTAGTTATGACAACTTGAGCGCCATTCAGGGAGTGGGTGCAGCACACCCTCAGTGGCACCTCTTACAGGGCTGTGTGTGACTTTATGTAAGTATGTATGAGCGTGACTATGTATTCAATTATAGTCAGAACTGCCGTCTTGTCGGAAAGACGGCAGTTTCTGACTTTTTTAGGTCGAATCGTGATTCGACCTATTCAGTGGGGCTGACGTTTTTCGACAGGATGGCAATTCCGACTTGTCGGAAAACACGTGGATCGGCAGATTAGCCGCGGACCCAAGTGTTTTGCCGGATTTGTGCCCAAATCCGACAGCTTTTAGTCCTGTTTTCGACAATGTCAATCCGACTTTAAAAAAAAGTCTGATTGACATTGTCGAGAACGGCCAAAACCTGTCGGATTTGACCGCAAATTGAATACTGCATTGTTGGATCCTTTCCGTCGGAAAGGATCTGACATGCATTGAATAGACCCTTATGTATGTATGTAAGTACAGTATGTATGTATGTATGTGACTGTATATATGTACTATATGTGTATGACTATGTATGTGACCGTACAAATGAATGTGTGTGACTGTATATGTGTGTCCCGCATGGAGGAAAGTTAGGGAGGGAACGGTCACCACTGTCTGTACGCACGGGGCATGGTCCAGCCCAGCAGCTGCTGAAGGGATGTACACACACCCACGTAACATAAAATGGAGGGGTGATGTATGACCTTGTGCCCTTATCATGTACGCACTTAGGCCCTCATTCCGAGTTGTTCGCTCGTTGCCGAGTTTCGCTATATTGCGATTAGTCGCTTACTGCGCATGCGCAAGGTTCGCAGAGCGCATGCGCTTAGTTATTTTACTCAAAAGTTAGGTATTTTATTCACGGCATAACAAGGATTTTTCATCGTTCTGTTGATCGGAGTGTGATTGACAGGAAATGGGTGTTTCTGGGCGTAAACTGGCCATTTTATGGGAGTGTGCGAAAAAACGCCTGCGTTTCTGGGAAAAACGCGGGAGTGTCTGAAGAAACGGGGGAGTGTCTGGGCGAACGCTGGGTGTGTTTATGACGTCAAACCAGGAACGAAACTGACTGAACTGATCGCAATGTAGGAGTAAGTCTGGAGCTACTCAGAAACTGCTAAGAATTTTCTATTCGCAAATCTGCTAATCTTTCGTTCGCAATTCTGCTATGCTAAGATACACTCCCAGAGGGCGGCAGCCTAACGTGTGCAATGCTGCTAAAAGCAGCTAGCGAGCGAACAACTCAGAATGAGGGCCTTAAGGCTTTAGCACAATAACTTGTGTCCCAAATGTTGCTCTTTAGGGCCTACCAGTCTTAGGTGCCCCCGGCCCCCCAAAGCCTTAATCCAACTATGTATAGTGTACACTAGAATTTAACCCTGTAGTTAATGACGAGTATGAATAGATAATAAAATCCAAGCTAATATTAAGATCATTACTACTTATGGTAAAGCTTAATTTGTGTGTAATGAGATCAATAAAGAAATAACACATGTCTACCTATGTGCTTCATACACCAGTGGTAAATTTAGTTTTATTGGCTCTCTGAAAAAAACAATTCTCTTTTGACTCATCTCTGTTAGACATAGCTACGTGACATTTACTCAGCTTTGTTAAACCTGTATGAGACGTGATCTCATTTACATTCTAATTATAGGAATACATTTATTATAGAGTGTCAGGCATTCTTCCTAAAGGAGCTCATACTAATGAAGCAGAAACTGATACATTAGTGGTGTTGTGTATAGAATTAGCAGCACTGTCTATAGAAGAATACTCAGTAGCAGTGTTAGCTTTAAGGTAGGGCCCCAAGTTCTGGAACCTTCAAATTAGTAGATCCCCATAGTTGCAGATCTGACAATCAGGGGACTCTAAAATCAGAATATAGGAACCTGTTCCACAGGGAAAGTAGCACCATAGAGACATGGAACAAAGCGACTGTGCAGCTGGTGAGAGCAGAGAGATCTGACATGCTTGATCATAACTACGAGTACCCAACACATATTTAGTAGGCAATAGAATAGTTAGACCCAAGCTGTAAGTCCAAGCAAGTAAAGTAAAGGTGTGTACACATGGGGGGTAATTCCGAGTTGATCGCAGCAGGAATTTTGTTAGCAATTGGGCAAAACCATGTGCACTGCAGGGGAGGCAGATATAACATGTGCAAAGAGAGTTAGATTTGGGTGGGTTATTTTGTTTCTGTGCAGGGTAAATACTGGCTGCTTTATTTTTACATTGCAATTTAGATTGCAGATTGAACACCCCCCACCCAAATCTAACTCTCTCTGCACATGTTATTTCTCTAACGTCCTAAGTGGATGCTGGGGACTCCGTAAGGACCATGGGGAATAGCGGCTCCGCAGGAGACTGGGCACATCTAAAGAAAGCTTTAGGACTACCTGGTGTGCACTGGCTCCTCCCCCTATGACCCTCCTCCAAGCCTCAGTTAGATCTCTGTGCCCGAACGAGAAGGGTGCACACTAGGGGCTCTCCTGAGCTTCTTAGTGAAAGTTTTAGATTAGGTTTTTTATTTTCAGTGAGACCTGCTGGCAACAGGCTCACTGCATCGAGGGACTAAGGGGAGAAGAAGCGAACTCACCTGCGTGCAGAGTGGATTGGGCTTCTTAGGCTACTGGACATTAGCTCCAGAGGGACGATCACAGGCCCAGCTTGGATGGGTCCCAGAGCCGCGCCGCCGGCCCCCTTACAGAGCCAGAAGGCAGAAGAGGTCCGGAAAATCGGCGGCAGAAGATGTCCTGTCTTCAACAAGGTAGCGCACAGCACTGCAGCTGTGCGCCATTGCTCTCAGCACACTTCACACTTCGGTCACTGAGGGTGCAGGGCGCTGGGGGGGGGGCGCCCTGAGACGCAATAAAAACACCTTGGATGGCAAAAAAAAATGCATCACATATAGCTCCTGGGCTATATGGATGCATTTAACCCCTGCCAGAATCCATAAAAAAGCAGGAGAAAAGTCCGCGAAAAAGGGGCGGAGCCTATCTCCTCAGCACACTGGCGCCATTTTCCCTCACAGCTCCGTTGGAGGGAAGCTCCCTGTCTCTCCCCTGCAGTCACTACACTACAGAAAGGGTTAAAAAAAAGAGAGGGGGGCACTAATTAGGCGCAGTATTAACTATACAGCAGCTATAAGGGGAAAAACACTTATATAAAGGTTATCCCTGTATATATATAGCGCTCTGGTGTGTGCTGGCAAACTCTCCCTCTGTCTCCCCAAAGGGCTAGTGGGGTCCTGTCCTCTATCAGAGCATTCCCTGTGTGTGTGCTGTATGTCGGTACTTTTGTGTCGACATGTATGAGGAGAAAAATGATGTGGAGACGGAGCAGATTGCCTGTAATAGTGATGTCACCCCCTAGGGGGTCGACACCTGAGTGGATGAACTGTTGGAAGGAATTACGTGTCAGTGTCAGCTCTGTATAAAAGACAGTGGTTGACATGAGACAGCCGGCTACTCAGCTTGTGCCTGTCCAGACGTCTCATAGGCCGTCAGGGGCTCTAAAGCGCCCGTTACCTCAGATGGCAGATATAGACGCCGACACGGATACTGACTCCAGTGTCGACGGTGAAGAGACGAATGTGACTTCCAGTAGGGCCACACGTTACATGATTGAGGCAATGAAAAATGTTTTACACATTTCTGATAATACGAGTACCACCAAAAAAGGGGTATTATGTTCGGTGAGGAAAAACTACCTGTAGTTTTCCTGAATTTGAGAAATTAAATGAGGTGTGTGATGATGCGTGGGTTTCCCCCGATAACAACGGATAATTTCTAAAATGTTATTGGCATTATATCCTTTCCCGCCAGAGGTTAGGGTGCGTTGGGAAACACCCCCTAGGGGGGATAAAGCGCTCACACGCTTGTAAGGGCTCTACCTTCGCCTGAGATGGCCGCCCTTAAGGATCCTGCTGATAGAAAGCAGGAGGGTATCCTAAAAGGTATTTACTGGTGATGGGCGGATTCGGTTTTGCTCGGTTTTGCTCGGTTCTCAAGGCCGAATCTTATTGGCTATCCAAAACACGTGACATCAGTGAGCCGGTGGGATTTGGTTTTGGGAGCCGAGTGGGGCCGAGTGGAGCCGAGTCCGCTCGTCACTAGTGTTTACACACATACTGGTGTTATACTGCGACCAGCAATCGCCTCAGCCTGGATGTGCAGTGCTGGGTTGGCGTGGTCGGATTCCCTGACTGAAAATATTGATACCCTAGATAGGGACAGTATATTTTTGCCTATAGAGCATTTAAAAGATGCATTTTTATATATGCGTGATGCACAGCGGAATATTTGCCGACTGGCATCAAGTCTAAGCGCGTTGTCCATTTCTACCAGTAGAGGGTTATGGACACGTCAGTGGTCAGGTGATGCGTATTCCAAACGGCATTTGGAAGTATTGCTTTATTAAGGGAGGAGTTATTTGGGGTCGGTCTTTCAGACCTGGTGGCCACGGCAACAGCTGGGAATTCCACGTTTGTACCCCAGGTCGCCTCTCAACATGAGAAGACGCCGTATTATCAGGCGCAGTCTTTTCGTGGACAAGCGGGCAAAAGGTTCCTCATTTCTGCCCCGTGACAGAGGGAGCGGAAAAAGGCTGCAGAAATCAGCCAGTTCCCAGGAACAGAAACCCTCTCCCGCCTCTGCCAAGCCCTCAGTATACGCTGGGGCTTTACAAGCAGAATCAGGCACGGTGGGGGGCCCGTCTCGATGAATTTCAGCGCGCAGTGGGCTCACTCGCAAGTAGACCCCTGGATCCTTCAGGTGATATCTCAGGGGTACAAATTAGAATTCGAGACGTCTCCCCCTCGCCGTTTCCTAAAGTCGGCTTTACCGATGTCTCCTTCTGACAGGGAGACAGTTTTGGAAGCCATTCACAAGCTGTATTCCCAGCAGGTGATAATCAAGATACCCCTCCTGCAACAGGGAACGGGGTATTATTCCACACTGTTGTGGTACCGAAGCCGGACGGCTCGGTGAGACCGATTCTAAATCTAAAATCTTTGAACACTTACGTATAGAGGTTCAAATTCAAGATTGAGTCACTCAGAGCAGTGATTGCGAACCTGGAAGAAGGGGACTACATGATGTCTCGGGACATCAAGGATGCTTACCTTCATGTCAAAATTTACCCTTCTCACCAAGGGTACCTCAGGTTTATGGTACAGAACTGTCACTATCAGTTCAGACGCTGCCGTATGGATGGTACACGGCACCCCGGGTCTTTACCAAGGTAATGGCCGAAATGATGATATTCCTTCGAAGGAAGTGAATTTTAGTTATCCTTTCCTTGGACAATTCCCTGATAAGGGTAAGATCCAGGGAACAGTTGGAGGTCGGTGTAGCACTATCTCAGGTAGTGTTGCGGCAGCACGATTGGATTCTCAATATTCCAAAATCGCACCTGGTTCCGACGACGTGTCTTCTGTTCCTAGGGATGATCCTAGACACAGTCCAGAAAAAGGTGTTTCTCTCGGAGGAGAAAGCCAGGGAGTTATCCGAGCTAGTCAGGAACCTCCTAAAACCGAGCCAAGTCTCAGTGCATCAATGCACAAGGGTTCTGGGTAAAATGGTGGCTTCCTACGAAGCAATCCCATTCGGCAGATTCCACGCAAGAACTTTCCAGTGGGACCTGCTGGACAAATGGTCCGGATCGCATCTTCAGATGCATCAGCGGATAACCCTGTCACCAAGGACAAGGGTGTCCCTCCTGTGGTGGTTGCAGAGTGCTCATCTTCTAGAGGGCCGCAGATTAGGCATTCAGGACTGGGTCCTGGTGACCACGGATGCCAGCCTGCGAGGCTGGGGAGCAGTCACACAGGGAAGGAATATCCAGGGCTTATGGTCAAGCCTGGAGACATCACTTCACATAAATATCCTGAAGCTAAGGGACATTTACAATGCTCTAAGCTTAGCAAGACCTCTGCTTCAAGGTCAGCCGGTGTTGATCCAGTCGGACAACATCGCGGCAGTCACCCACGTAAACAGACAGGGTGGCACAAGAAGCAGGAGGGCAATGGCAGAAGCTGCAAGGATTCTTCGCTGGGCGGAAAATCATGTGATAGCACTGTCAGCAGTATTCATTCCGGGAGTGGACAACTGGGAAGCAGACTTCCTCAGCACGACCTCCACCCGGGAGAGTGGGGACTTCACCCAGAAGTCTTCCACATGATTAAAAACTCGACAGGTATTGCGCCAGGTCCAGGGACCCTCAGGCAATAAGCTGTAGACGCTCTGGTAACACCGTGGGTGTACCAGTCAGGGTATGTGTTCCCTCCTCTGTCTCTCATACCCAAGGTACTGAGATTGATAAGATGGAGAGGAGTAAGCACTATATTCGTGGTTCCGGATTGGCCAAGAAGGACTTGGTAACCGGAACTTCAAGAGATGCTCACGGAGGATCCGTGGCCTCTACCTCTAAGAAGGGACCTGCTCCAGCAAGGACCCTGTCTGTTCCAAGACTTACCGCGGCTGCGTTTGACGGCATGGCGGTTGAACGCCGGATCCTGAAGGAAAAAAGGCATTCCGGATGAAGTCATCCCTATCCTGATCAAAGCCAGGAAGGATGTAACCGCAAAAACATTATCACCGCAATTGGCGAAAATATGTTGCGTGGTGCGAGGCCAGTAAGGCCCGACGGAGGAAATTCAACTGGGTCGATTCCTACATTTCCTGCAAACAGGAGTGTCTATGGGCCTGAAATTGGGGTCCATTAAGGTTCAAATTTCGGCCCTGTCAATTTTCTTCCAAAAAGAACTAGCTTCAGTCCCTGAAGTTCAGACGTTTGTAAAAGGGGTACTGCATATACAGCCTCCTTTTGTGCCTCCAGTGGCACTTTGGGATCTCAATGTAGTTTTGGGTTCCAAAAGTCACATTGGTTTGAACCACTTAAATCTGTGGAGTTAAAATATCTCACATGGAAAGTGGTCATGCTGTTGGCCCTGGCCTGGGCCAGGCGCGTGTCAGAATTGGCGGCTTTATCCTGAAAAAGCCCTTATCTGATTTTCCATTCGGACAGGGCGGAATTGAGGACTCGTCCTCAGTTTCTCCCCAAGGTGGTTTCAGCGTCTCACCTGAACCAACCTATTGGTGGTGCCTGCGGCTACTAGGGACTTGGAGGCCTCCAAGTTGCTAGACGTTGTCAGTGCCCTGAAAATATATGTTTCCAGGACGGCTGGAGTCAGGAAATCTGACTCGCTGTTTATCCTGTGTGCACCCAACAAGCTGGGTGCTCCTGCTTCTAAGCAGACTATTGCTCGTTGGATTTGTAGTACAATTCAGCTTGCACATTCTGTGGCAGGCCTGCCACAGCCAAAAATCTGTAAATGCCCACTCCACAAGGAAGGTGGGCTCATCTTGGGCGGCTGCCCGAGGGGTCTCGGCTTTACAACTTTGCCGAGCAGCTACTTGGTCAGGAGCAAATACGTTTGTAAAATTCTACAAAATTGATATCCTGGCTGAGGAGGACCTGGAGTTCTCTCATTTGGTGCTGCAGAGTCATCCGCACTCTCCCGCCCGCTTGGGAGCTTTGGTATAATCCCCATGGTCCTTACGGAGTCCCCAGCATCCACTTAGGACGTTAGAGAAAATAAGAATTTACTTACCGATAATTCTATTTCTCGTAGTCCGTAGTGGATGCTGGGCGCCCATCCCAAGTGCGGATTGTCTGCAATACTTGTACATAGTTATTGTTACAAAAATCGGGTTATTATTGTTGTGAGCCATCTTTCAGAGGCTCCTCTGTTATCATGCTGTTAACTGGGTTCAGATCACAAGTTGTACAGTGTGATTGGTGTGGCTGGTAAGAGTCTTACCCGGGATTCAAAATCCTTCCTTATTGTGTACGCTCGTCCGGGCACAGTATCCTAACTGAGGCTTGGAGGAGGGTCATAGGGGGAGGAGCCAGTGCACACCAGGTAGTCCTAAAGCTTTCTTTAGATGTGCCCAGTCTCCTGCGGAGCCGCTATTCCCCATGGTCCTTACGGAGTCCCCAGCATCCACTACGGACTACGAGAAATAGAATTATCGGTAAGTAAATTCTTATTATCTGCCTCCCCTGCAGTGCATATGGTTTTGCCCAATTGCTAACAAAATTCCTGCTGCGATCAACTCAGAATTACCCCCATGGTGAGATTTTTTTTGTGTGATTTTGACTATATAGTCAAAATAGCAAAGAAAGTTAGTGCAAATCGCAAGGTGAAAGTCACCTTGCGATCCCAATGCGCGGTCCCGCGAGGTCGGTATCGCAAGCCCAGATAGACTGTGCAGGCAAGTCAATTTTGACTATCTAGTATAAAAGATAGTCAAAATTGACACTTAACCAAAACCGTACAAAGCCAGTATCGCAAGCACAGTCATCTTTGCTTGCAATACCGACCTAGTCCCTATCGTATAGTGAGAATCCGGGTTTTGCCCGAATCTCACCGTGTGTACACACCTTTAGAGTTAAATGAATTGGATGAGTCTCATTATTTCAAAATATTTCTATTAGCACCAGTACTGTAGATACCAACCAAAGCCTGAACGCTGTTCTGAGAACAGGACAGCACATCCAGAATCTGTGCAGGTGACTCCTAGCAATCATAGGGGGTAATTCCAAGTTGATCGCAGCAGGAATTTTGTTAGCAGTTGGGCGAAACCATGTGCACTGCAGGGGAGGCAGATTTAACATGTGCAGAGAGAGTTAGATTTGGGTGGGGTGTGTTCAATCTGCAATCTTATTTGCAGTGTAAAAATAAAGCAGCCAGTATTTACCCTGCACAGAAACAAAATAACCCACCCAAATCTAACTCTCTCTGCACATGTTATATCTGCCTCCCCAACTGCTAACAAAATTCCTGCTGCGATCAACTTGGAATTACCCCCATAATACGCAAATTTCTTTCATACAATTCCCACCAGAGAAGTCTAATTATTTTTATTTGCAAAATAAATCTGATTCACTGACATTTTTGACAGTGACTATGTCGACATTAAAACTTAACACTAGAATGTTGACATGGGTGAACATGTGAGTTTGCACCATGTTGATATGCTCAGAATGTCGACATCTGAAATGTCTCCATACGAAGCACCATTCTCAGAATGCTAGCGATTAGGGTTAAACTGCGTGGTAGGAAACAGCGGGAGGAGCAGGTCACTTGGGTGCTGGGACATGGAAGTATGTAAAGCACTGACTTTCTAAACTAGAATAATACAAAGAAGATATATGTAACACAGCTTCGACTATTAAAAAAAAGAAAGAAGTTCAAATCATATTTATACTCAAAACTCGCAATATTGCTGTGCTTCACTGCAAATACATGGAGAGGCGAGAGATGAGGCAGAGGTGAGCTCAGCTTCCCCTTTGATAATTAGAAACTACCTGGATCACGGTGCCACAGGCAATAATACTACGTACTACGATCGGGAACACAGACAGGAACACAGACATGCGGGGAGACGCCCAGCACAAGGCTAGCCCATCCCACATGTCAGTCCCTGCCCCGTCGCTGAAGTACAAAAGCATCGCACAGCGGCGATGCTTTTATACTTCAGGAGTAGCTCCCGGCTAGCGCAGCTTTTGCGTGCTGGCCGGGAGCTACTGGCCAGTGCCCGGCTTGAAGCAGCTGCGTGTGACGTCACGAAGCCGCTGCGGGCCGCTCCCCACACGGTCCAGCCACACCTGCATTGGCCGGACCACACCAACAAAACGGCGACCAAATGCCGCCGTGCTGCCCCCTCCCACTCAGCGACCACCTCTGACTGTCAATCAGGCAGAGGCGATCGATAGGCAATGACAGCCGTTGGCTACAAGCCATGCGCCGGCGCACTGTGGTGCCGTTGCATGTGCAGTTCTGACCTGATTGCTGCGATGCGAAGAACTGCAGCGAGTGATCAGGTCAGAATGACCCCCTTAGTGCAGTGCACTAACTGCAATGGAAAAGCACCAGGGGAGGCAGCTATCACATCAGCCTCAATGAGGGGGCATGCCTGGAGCCCAAGTCAAGTCACAACCCTCTAAACAGGACTAATCCCTGACCATTATGTCGGGTCAGTGACAGTATGCCACTGTAAATACCTCTTTCAGACTGCAAATACCAAGTTGCCCCTGGGATGTGTACATGGGCCCTCATTCCGAGTTGATCGCTCGCAAGGCGAATTTAGCAGAGTTGCTCACGCTAAGCCTACGCCTACTGGGAGTGTATCTTAGCTTCTTAAAATTGCGACCGATGTATTCGCAATATTGCGATTACAAACTACTTAGCAGTTTCAGAGTAGCTTCAGACTTACTCGGCATCTGCGTTCAGTTCAGTGCTTGTCGTTCCTGGTTTGACGTCATAAACACACCCAGCGTTCGCCCAGACACTCCCCCGTTTCTCCGGCCACTCCTGCGTTTTTTCCGGAAACGGTAGCGTTTTTATCCACACGCCCCGAAAACGCCGTATTTCCACCCAGTAACACCCATTTCCTGTCAATCACACTACGTTCGCCAGAGCGAAGAAAAAGCCGTGAGTAAAAATACTATCTTCATTGTAAAATTACTTGGCGCAGTCGCAGTGCGAATATTGCGCATGCGTACTAAGCGGAATTTCACTGCGATGCGAAGAAAATTACAGAGCGAACGACTCGGAATGAGGGCCATGGGTCTTTCCCAGGTGCGACTCGGCAAGACCCTTTTCAGACAGGTGCCCCAATCGGGCAAAATGCCGAGTTGGTAAAGTCACTGCCGATAATCGTAGAGTTGGTTGGATCATCCAGGTGTGTACCTAGCATAAGACTGAAAAGTAGATTCAATAGGAATGCAGGAACAATTTAGGTACCTCATCTTTAAAATACTGGAGAATTATAACAGACAACTTCTACTTTTTGATTTTTGTTTATTGAATAGTGTTTAAAATGAAAAAATATAACAAGTACAGTTAGGATTTTTTTTACTCAAAAAAACTATGGAAAGTACAGCAATTTTTGGAATTAATCACTATGATTTCATTTATTTCTGCAAGAAACTTGTGAAAACAGCCATTTTGGAGATTGTGGTCTCAGTCTACATGGAAAGATAGAGATAACCTAGAATCCGAAATGGTCATGTTAACTTTACTTTGCAATTCCTCAGTATCTCATGCAGACCTCATTATCACTTCCTTGATCCTTCCATAGCTATCTAATCCTGTTCTGTAGAAGTTGTACTTTGTCCATCGCGAAGCCTGCAGTTTCCTGTTACTGGGTTTTTGAGTATATGTAATTATTGTCAAACCATTTACATATTCTGAATTTCCTTCCTGTGGCAACACTGATGATTTGTATTTAGGCGATCACATGCAGGCAAGGTTCAGTGAGGGATTGTCAACGGGATTGTGGGCTGTACACAGCTGTCCGGAAGCATAAATACATACATACAGTATATAGTGCTGGTGCAAGTGTTTACTGATGATAATTATGGCTATCATACCAAAGGTCTGATTCAGATGTGGCTGGATATTACAGCAGCAATGCACAGATATGGTAATGTAGCAGGAGGAGTCCGGTACAAGTAGCCGCCTCCTGCATGCATGTGTGATCCAGTGCTGTGTCTGAGGATGCAGCATCGGATCATTGGCCAGCTGAGTGTTCCATGAGGTTACACAGCCCCTTCCAAGAGGCCAGGAAATCTCTGTCGGACTACAGAGAGCCTGGCCTTGGCACTCCCACAGAATGGAGGCAACAAGTCTCGGTTTTGTGAAACTGCTGCCATAGCCGCCCACCCTCTTCCCCGCCCCCAATCACTTGACATCTGCAGCCATAGTGCATCTGACGACGCAGGACCCGTACTGCACATGCGCATGTGTTCTAAGTACTGTGACCTACAGTGTAAAGTGATGCTCCACAATTTCTTACTAGTTTATGGTCTCTCTAGTTACAATATAAGTAATTCTGACTACTCAGTTATGGGAAGACAGCAATAGAAGTGGCTGTTTTAGCTGTTAGTATACCTCACAGACCACAACATTTCTGTGACCATCCCATGTGGTATCATGTAGTGAACCCACTCCAATGCACACAATAAAGAGCTGTCACCATTTTCCTAATCACAAGAAATAATCACAAGACAGATATTACTAGCGTAATAACTCAGTAGATCATTATTTGGCTTCACTTAAGTAAATGTATATATTGGATAATGACAGTGGTCACTCCCCCTGTAGTTACCATACATTTATGTGATTAATGTCATTATATACCTTGGTATTCAGTTCTCAAAACACTACTGACAATGCTTTTTAGTGAAATATAACAACCCTCAATCCCCTTTTCTTTCCACCAAAGGAAGAGTACTCACTACTAGTGCTAATCTGTTATACATGTGTTATCTGTATGTACTGCTATATAATATCCTGAATTTCCACTTCCTCTGTGGGAAATCACTTTATACTCTGGATCAGAATACTCAGAAATACTAGTGTTCATCTGTTATCCATTTATCTGTAGCCTATAATAAGCACTTGAAGTATCATAACATGTATGGTCCCAAGCAACAAATTATACCCATTCCTGGTTCTGAGAACCTAAAATAGTGAAACAATCATGAGTATTACTTTATAACATGAGAACAGTCATGAGTATTACTTTATAACGTGAGAACAGTCATGAGTATTACTTTATAACGTGAGAACAGTCATGAGTATTACTTTATAACGTGAGAACAGTCATGAGTATTACTTTATAACGTGAGAACAGTCATGAGTATTACTTTATAACGTGAGAACAGTCATGAGTATTACTTTATAACGTGGGGTGAGGAATAGTTGAGGCCATCTGTTATTCATGTGTTATCTCTAGTGTATAACAAGACTGACACTCCCATATATGATTACACACAGCATATGTTTGTTGCTACAATGATACATAGTCTAAATACTGAGACACTGTGATAGTGAATGGAACATAAATATTTTAAGAACATTGGGGTCTATTTACAAAGCCTTGGATGTAGATAAATTACCAACCAACCAGCTCCTAACTACCATGTTACAGGCTGGATTTGAAAAATGACAGGAGCTGATTGGTTGGTACTTTATCTCCATCCAAGTCTTAGTAAATAGACCTTATTGTTTTATACTCTGGGCACAGTGTTTGGGTAAATCTATATTCTGTCAGAGGTTCCCAAACGTGGTCCTCAAGGCACCCCAACAGTCCAGGATTTAGGTATATCCATGGCTCAGCACAGATGGTTAAATCAAATTGACTTAGGTGCTAATTAAGTCACCTGTGGCCAAGCATGGATACATTTAAAACCTGGACCATTGGGGTGCTTTGAGGACCGCGTTTAGGAACCTCTGTTTTGTGTGTTGTCTGTAAGGTCTTGAATTGCTACTTCCATCACCAAAATCCAGAACAAATTATACATGGTCTAAATACTGACATCCCAAACTACACAAACCAGGAAAGGTTTTGAAGCGTGACTTTATATCTTGGGGCAGAGTACAAGGTACTAGAGTACTAGGTACTATAGTGTCCACATGTTGTCTCTAGGGCATAGGAGCTTGGAATCTCACAAAGAAAACAAGTGGACTTTTTATTTATTTATTTGTTCATAGTTTTACCCCTATGTGCGGCTACTGGGTCTTACATGCCAATGAGAATACATTGTTATATATTACCCAGTTATTAGTAAAAAAACAACAACTAATAAAACAGTGATATAATTAATTGCACAAATATGGGATAAGCGCGTCTATGCATATGTTTAATGGCCATTTTAATCCGTTATTCCGCACACTTTTGTAAAGTAACTGGTATTTTGGCATATGGGAAATTGTTTCTGTACACCCTTACCTTACCGATACTTTCCTATCAGTGATCCTACTGTTTTATCCCCATATTGGTGGTGTGTGACTGATCAGTATGAAAGAAGAAATATAGAAAAGTCTCAGACCTTGCCAGACAGCACGTAGAAATGGTTGGTGGCACTTACTGCTATTGTGAAGGGCCTAGTTTATAAGATGAGACAAAACGTGTGACACAAGGCATAAGAAGTAAGGGGCAGATTGAATGTTTTTATATAGCATCAATCTCATCCTGCAAATAAAGAAAGCAGACACACAGAGTATATTCTATTACCTTCCACACATATTTTAGCATCCTTTATATGACTGCAAAAAACTTCTGCTATTTATACGAGAGATATATATGCAAAAATGTGTACACCACAAGCTCAGATATGCAAATCAGATGCTACAACTGTTGCCCCCTGTTTGCTGGTTCCTGACGTTGTTCTACATCCTCATCTGGATCCTCCACAATTGGGAGTTCGTCAGGGCCAGGTGTCTCTTCTACAGCGATGATCTCTTCCACATGTGGTTTCACAAAGTCTGTCAACACCAAAAATATCACAGTCACTAACATACTGTAGCAGTGTTAGACCCCAGTTCTTTGTTTTCCTGGGAATTACTTTTCTATTAATCCCTGTGTCACCCAAAATATGTTATGGAGCCTTTATCCAATTATATACCACCTTCTTCTGGATTTTATGACTTGTTTTTTTTTTTTTTGTTTAGCATCCATCACGCTGATACCCTATGAGGTACAGTACACATTTGGAGGCATTGGGTATATAGTATGCCAGTGTCCGGAATCCCTGCGGTCAGCATACTGATGCCAGAATGCCGGCAGGGGCTGAGCGCAGCGAAGAAGCCCCTTGAGGGCTCGGTGGCTTGCTGCACTCGCCACAGGTTCTAGTCCCACTCTATGGGTGTCGTGGACACTCACAATTGGGAATAGCCCCTGTTAGCTGGGATTCCGGTTGGCGGGACTCCAGCGTCGGTATCCTGAATGCCTGATGGCAACGTAACCGCATACCATTTGGAGAGTGCAGTTTCACATAGGCCATCTTGGATTCATAAAAATTCTGCCTTTTCCCTGGTTAATTGTACAGTGTATGCAGGTGACCGTTCCAAAAATATGGATCGGTCGGACATGCAGAATCATCCAATATTTTCTAAGTTGCAAGTCAACCACATTGGGCAGTTTATGCACTACAACAGCTATCCAATAGAAATTTCCCTTGTTCCTTCACAGGGAAGGAATGGAGAAATGTTTCCTACCCAGGGCACTATGAGATATCTGTCACTGTCACGCCAAATATTGATTTGATTTAGATCTCTCTTCTGTTCATTCCCTTTGCATTTTGTTTTGTAATTGATAAAAAATAAACTATTAACACTTCTATTTTTGAGAGCATTCTTACTTTTTCCACACCTGCCTAAAACTTTTGCACAGTACTATATATATATATATATATATATATATATATATATATATAGTTGTGAGAGGGGTGGTCTCTCACCTGCTTTGTTCACATTCTGGTGGGATAAGCTCCCTCCATGGGAGAGGAAAACATGACCTGCACATTCTGCATCTGCAGTAGTAATTAGTAAACTCCAGGATTTCTATATTGCTCAACTTCAAGTGGAAAAATAGAAGTCCAGGTTTTCCAGCTCACCCAGAGCCAGCAGGAAGTCAGAAGCAGGAGAGGGCTTTAAAACTCCCATACATACGCTGCACGTTGCACTCATGCCTGTTAGAGGTCAACGAGTAGAATGCAGTTCTGTAGTGCCAGGGACTGTGGACGTGGGCTGTGCCAGGAGAGCATGGCGGATGGTGGCTGCAGGTCGTTGCAGCAGAGTGAATATTGAGCACAGGGAGTGCTAAGACATTTAGTTTTCTCCTGTATGTTTATTTTACTGTATGTACATGTGTGACAAGGCCCAAGCCTGTATGCTATGTACATTGTCTGATGCCAGTAAAGACACTGGGGCAGATGTATTAACCTGGAGAAGGCATAAGGAAGTGATAAACCAGTGATATGTGCAAGGTGATAAAGGCACCAGCCAATCAGCTCCATTATGTAAATTAACAGTTAGGATCTGATTGGCTGGTGCCTTTATCACCTTGCACATATCACTGGTTTATCACTTCCTTATGCCTTCTCAAGGTTAATACATCTGCCCCACTGTGTTTTACTGGAAAACCTGCCTGATTCCTTATTTTAGGTAAATGTGTAACAGCAGTTGAACATGGATCCAGTCCAGGTTTTTTGTAAGGTCAGGGATGGAACTGCAGCTAGCTGATTAGTAGCACATGTTGGCTAGCTTTAAAAATGTTAGTACAGAGGGACAATGCTGGACAAGCTGGCCATGCGATAGGCTGGTGGTGTGGGGTTACACGAAGAGCCATTGGAGTCTGTACCATTTTTGATTGTCAGAACATTGAATGTTATGCTGTGACCTGTAACCTGCTAAGAACTGCTGTTACATCATGTGAGTGACCTAAGCTGTGGAGAAAGAACTTTACCTGGTGTATGTGATCCTTGTTGCAATAATATATATATATATATTATATAAGAGTTTTTGTTACAGACACTGCACTTTTCACAACTTAAAATAATTTTATAAAAGAATTGCTAAAAATAGGTTCGGCTGCTAGAACCCTGAAGATGGTCCTCTGCCAGATTTGGACCTTAGAGTAGTAGAAATGGAACAGAAGTATCTACATGGGCGCCTACAGTAAATATTAGTTACAATTATCACAAAACATAAAATGTCGCAATACAAACTCATTTTGGCAGTTTTCTCAATTAACAATTTATATCACACCTTTTTTAACTGAAAAAACCTTTAAAAAAAAACTTTTTTCTATATCAATGTCTTTACACAGGTTATCTGGTTTGTATATTTGAAAATGATATAGACAATATTTATCTGACATATACATCTTGCAGGGTATGATTCCTCAATTTAACCAGTTTATAAGATAATTACAGTCAGGACTCAAAGACTGAATGAAGATTACTAAGATGAAGATGAAATTGATAATAAACGAAAATGAGAGGAGGAAGATTTATTTATTTATTTATTACCAGTTATTTATATAGCGCACACATATTCCGCAGCGCTTTACAGAGAATATTTGGCCATTCACATCAGTCCCTGCCCCAGTGGAGCTTACAATCTATATTCCCTATCACATGTACACACACACACATTCACCCTAGGGTTAATTTTATTGGGAGCCAATTAACCTGCCAGTATATTTTTGGATTGTGGGAGGAAACCGGAGTACCCGGAGGAAACCCACGCAAGTACGGGGAGAATATACAAACTCCACACAGTTAGGGCCATGGTGGGAATTGAACCCATGACCTCAGTGCTGTGAGGCAGTAATGCTAACCATTACACCATCCGTACTGCCCGATATAATATACAAACATTAAGGATGGATGAATAATAACATTTATTCCAACTATTGGTATAAATACCCACACTCTTAACCTAATGCATTGTTATTTCTGATGGCATCAATAAAAGTAATAAAACATACTTTTGCATATCGTATATACAATTCTTGTCTCCAACATACAAAGTGAACTTATTGTTTCACTGATGTCACTTATTTTAAGGACATTCATAACCCCTATATTGATGTTCCAATTTTATATAACCATATTATTCATACAATCTTACATTGTTACTAATAGACATAACATTGGTAATTATTGATAGTCGGGTGGCCAACAATGGGACTTTTTCTCATATAGATTACTTCACTCTAGTATAGATGGTTCTTGTTGGCTCTCTCAAATGGAAATGGTTTCTCTGAAATAAATAACGGTCAGATAAGTTGCTCCTGTCTGTTAAATAGTGTATATTAGTGGGTGTGTTGCATTTATCAGTTTTTCTGATTACTTTAATGAATAATACTCACTTGTAGCAACCTAGATCACCTTTAATATTTTGGTGTAAGGGTTCACCTTTGTATAATTTTCCGAAGGACACCGCTTGGATGTCTATCAAACAGATAGATAATCTTAATAAGTTATCATTTATCTTATGTTTTAATTAAAGTGATATATACCCCAATAAACTTACTATTAAATGGCTGAATGCATTAATCCTTGTGTCAATCTATGTTTACTGTAGATTTGGTCAAAATTGAAGACCTATTTAAGCAATAAACACTTACTTTAGTGTTTAATTATAGCTAACTTATACAATGTTCTACATAAAATAATACCCTAATTGGATTCCGTAGTGTTCAAAATTTAACATTTAGATGCACTACATACAACTTTCCAATATCTATTTAACAATATTAATCTAATTGGTGCTAGTGCAAAAAGTGTACTTAAAAACTAATATAATTAAATCTATTAACTATTATTGTTCTATTTAACATTTTTGTGGATTAAACATAGTTCAATCAAAAAGTGATTATATATATATATTGACTAACCTTATGGTATATATATATATATATATATATATATATATATAAATACCATAAACAAATAGCGTATTCCAGCATATTGATTTCCTGCTTAGTATTATTTGTTTTGTATGAAATAATGGTTGTTTTATATATGGAATTTCACTACATAAGTCCCATAGTTAGCCCCCACACTGCCATTCACAACATTAGTAGTATACTTAGCAGTGTATATATAATGGTAACATACACAGATATCATATAAAATCATTATTATCTTTTAATTTTGCCATCTGGGGAGATAGTGGTATTGATGTGGTAGGTACGGAAGACCTATCCGTTTCCATATTGATTGATTATTTTATAAGGATTATCAAATTCTTTGTACTCGTTAAGTACAAGTATATCACAATCTGGGAAAAGGAGTTTAATTGGCTCACCACTGACGTTCAAGCTTTATATTCATCAATACCACATGGAAAAGGTCTGGAAGCCATCAGTAAAGTGTTATCGCAAGATGAAAACTGAGTGAGAAAGAGTATTTATATCCAGTAGTATTTGTTACATACTGGAACATAACTATTTCAAATTTGAGGGTTGCTATTACGTACAAAGCCAGTGGACAGCAATGGGAACTAAATTCACACCAGCATATGCCAACATTCTAATGGGCCAGTGGGAAGAAGAATTCATCTATAATAAAATTTATGAAGGAAGAAACATCAATTTTTTTTAAAGATATATAGACGATTTGATATTAATTTGGGTAAACGAAGAAGCAACACCACAGCCTAGAATCAAGATGGAAGAAACTAGGGGAAAACCCTTCATAACCCAATATAACAAAGAAAATGAAAAAATTAGAAGGATTCTTAACAAACATTGGGAGTTATTATTGAAGGATCCAGTTTTAGGCCCGCATCTTCCAAGCAAACCTTTTGTAGTATACGTAAAGCTCCAAATCTGAAAAGCATTCTGGCACCTAGTACTCTGCAGAAGATTAAGGAAATCCCAGAGAAAAAGGTAAACACTTTCCTAAATATAAAACCAGGTTGCTTTCTGTGCAACAAATGCAAGTGTTGCAAGCATATGGAAAAAAAACCCAGTAGTTAAAATCTTGGAAACTGGAAAGATAAACAAATTGAAAGAACGACTCAATTTCAACTAAACCTTCGTGATTTATAGAATAACCTGTGGATGCGACTTAAACTATATAGGGAAGACAAAGAGAGCCCTTAAATTATGTATTCTAGAACACCTAAGGAATATTAAGAATAAAATACTAACGCGTAGCCTCCCAAGACATTTTTTGTAAGTACATAACTCAGATATCAGTGAGTTGAAATTTACTATATTAGAACACATTAAGGAGGATTCTAGGGGGGAAATAGGGAATTGCAGCTTTCTAGACGGGAATCACATTGGATTTTCACACTAGACTCCCTTACACCCAGAGGTCTTAATGAAGGGATTGATATAGTCTCTTTTATTTGATGTTCTAAACTTTAATTGGGATCCCTATAAAATAATTTGATAATCCTTATAAAATAATAAATCAATATGGAAAGGATAGGTCCTTGGTAACTACCACATCAATACCACTATCTCCCCAGATGTCAAAATTAAAAGATAATATTGATTAGGTGCCATTAATAACACTATTGAGAGACACGTCACCTCTTATTGAAAAACTGGTAGCTTTAAGAAAAAAATTCTATAGGATAACTGTTAATGTTACAATTCAGTAGTGAATCTTGCTACGGGCACATAGGATTTTTGCCCGGGGCACTGCCATCCGGAGGGCACCGCCGCCGTGGCAAGATCCACTACTGTTGGTGCCCCCCAGTGCTGTGCATTGCTGTCACTGCTCTGCGGTGCGTGATGATGTCAACGCGCACCGCACAGCATTGTGGGACCGGCACATAGATGCTAGGAGTCATAATTGACCTCTAGTGTCTATGCTGTGCTATGGCAGAGACGCCATGATGTCTCTCCCATAGATCAGAGGAGGAGCGGCGCCAGCAGCCGGAGACGGAGGTCAGCAGCAGTCGGGAATCAGGAGCGGGGATGGTGAGTATTAATTTTATTTTATTTTTTGTAAGCGGCACAACTCTACTGGGGGCACAAACGGGGGCATAACTCAACTGGGGGCACAAACGGGGGCACAACTCTGCTGGGGGCACAAACGGGGGCACAACTCTACAGGGGGCATAAATGACCACGCCCCTTTATGAAGCCACGCCACAAGGGCTAGAACCGGCCCTGTTACCATTATATATAAACTGCTAAGTGTACTACTAATGTTGTGAATGGCAGTTTGGTGGCTAACTATGGGACTTATGTAGTGAAATTCCATATATAAAACAAGCAATTTTTCATACAAAACAAATAATTCTAAGCAGGAAATTAATATGCTGGAATACGCTATTTGTATATGGTATTTATATATATTTGATATACAATGGGATAGGCTGTTTTACAGCTAATTTTATACTAAAGCAGGAATCCAATATGTGATTTATTAAATAGAGCAAAAACATGGATTAACTACAAAAGAGCTGATATATAGGAGAGAATTAAGAACAAATTTAAACAGCGCATGCGCATAGGTGGAATGCACATGGCTTCCTGGAACGCAACCAGGAAGTGGTGCGAGAACCACTGAGAGTAGCGGACCAGATCGCTGGCGCCAACCGTGGACTGTGACTTAACTGTTCCAGTCCGTGGATGGTGCAGCTAACAGAGTGCACAAGCAACATTAGACCACCAGGGATAGATTTATAATTAGGCTCGGCGACCCGGGAGGACATTAACAGTGGCGGAGTGCGCATGCGCCGCTGAATACCAGGAGTGATCAGCCTCTTAGACTCTTGATTTACAAGAGCCGATAAAGAGGCATGGAACGCATCAAGGAAACAAAATTTAGCAGCAGGTGGAACGCAAACGGGTTATTAAACCCGTTCTCATTAAATATTTATTCAAACAGAACCATCAATAAATTAAATATAAAAGTGTAGTGAAAACTAAGTTAAAGAGAAGGATACAAGTGTAGTCACTAAGGTAAAAAAAAAGTTTAGAGCAGAAATTGAAGCTCCATAATTAAATAATGACAGGAAATGACATGTAAGGGAAAGGGGTTTAAATAGAGCAGCCTGAGCCCTGGCTTTCATTGCCAATAAGACTGCTGAAGTAGAAGGAACAGAAGAGAGACCACTACCATAAGGTTAGTCAATATATATAATCACTTTTTCATTGAACTATGTTTAATCCACATGAATATTAAACAGAACAATAAAAGTTAATGGATTTAATTATATTAGTTTTTAAGTACACTTTTTGCACTAGCACCAATTAGATTAATATTGTTAAATAGATATTGAAAAGTTGTACGTAGTGCATCTAAATGTTAAATTTTGAACACTACGGAATCCACTACGGAATCCAATAAGGGTATTATTTTATGTAGAACACTGTATAAATTAGCTATAATTACGCTTAAACTAAAGTAAGTGTTTATTGCTTAAATAGGTCTTCAATTTTGACCAATTCTACAGTAAGCATAGATAGACACAAGGATTAATGCATTCAGCCATTTTATAGTAAGTTTATTGGGGTATATATCACTTTAATTAAAACGTAAGATAAATGATAACTTATTAAGATTGTCTATCTGTTTGATAGACATCCAAGCGGTGTCCTTTGGAAAATTACAGAAAGGGGAACCCTTACACCAAAATATTAAAGGTGATCTAGGTTGCTGCAAGAGAGAATTATTCAGTAAGGTAATCAGAAAAACTAATAAATGGAACACACCCACTAATATACACTATTTAACAGACAGGAGCAACTTATCTGACCGTTATTTGTCTCAGAAAAACCATATCTATTTGAGAGAACCAACAAGAACCATCTATACTAGAGTGAAGTAAGTAATCTATATGAGAAAAAGTCCCATTGTTGGCCACCAGACTATCAACAATTACCAATGTTATGTCTATTAGTAACAATGTAAGATTGTATGAATAATATGGTTATATAATATTGGGACATCAATATAGGGGTTATGAATGTTCGTAAATAAGTGAAATCAGTGAAACAATAAGTTCACTTTGTATGTTGGAGACAAGAATTGTATATAAGATATGCAAAAGTATGTTTTATTACTTTTATTGATGCCATCAGAAATAACAATGCATTAGATTAAGAATGTGGGTATTTATACCAATAGTTGGAACAAATGTTATTATTCATCCATCCTTAATGTTTGTATATTATTTCTTCTTTCTTATCTTCCTCCTCTCATTTTCGTTTATTATCAATTTCATCTTCATCTTAGTAATCTTCATTCAGTCTTTGAGCCCTGACTGTAATTATCTTATAAACTGGTTAAATTGAGGAATCACACCCTGCAAGATGTATATGTCGGATAAATATTGTCTATATCATTTTCAAATATACAAACCAGATAACCTGTGTAAATACATTGATATAGAAAAAAAAAGTTTAAAAAAAAAAGTTTTTAAGTTAAAATAGGTGTGATATGAATTGTTAATTGAGCAAACTGCCAAAATGAGTTTGTATTGCGACATTTTATGTTTTGTGATAATTGTAACTTTTATATTTTGCTCTCTTTAAAGACACTCCTGATGAAGTCAATATTGACGAAACGGGCTGGGTGATATGCAAGTTGCAAGATCTGAAGTTAGCAGAACCTTATGGCCTTGATAAGGCATACTGTCAACTAAAGAAAGCAATGTGTTAATGTATTATATTGATGGGAAAACCTAACAATTTTAAAGTTTTAATGCTTTTAAGTAGTGATGAGCGGGTTCGGTTCCTCGGGATCCGAACCCCCCCGAACTTCACCCATTTTACACGGTTCCGAGGCAGCCTCGGATCTTCCTGCCTTGCTCGGTTAACCCGAGCGCGCCCGAACGTCATCATCCCGCTGTCGGATTCTCGCGAGATTCGTATTCTATATAAGGAGCCGCGCTTCGCCGCCATTTTCACTCGTGCATTGGAGATGATAGCGAGAGGACGTGCAGCGTTCTCTCAGTTTCTGTGTTCAGTGTGCTGCAAATATCTGTGCTCAGAGTGCTGCAAATATCTGTGCTCAGTGTGCTTGCAAATATCTGTGCTCAGTGTGCTGATAATATCTACGTTCTCTGCCTGAAAAACGCTCCATATCTGTGCTGCATTGTAGTATATAGTAGGAGGGGACAGTGCAGAATTTTTCTGACCACCAGTATATATATAGCAGTACGGTACAGTAGTCCACTGCCCTACCTCTGTGTCGTCAAGTATACTATCCATCCATACCTGTGCTGCATTTTAGTTGTGCGCAGTATATATAGTAGGAGGACAGTGCAGAATTTTGCTGACCACCAGTATATATATAGCAGTACGGTACAGTAGTCCACTGCTCTAACTCTGTGTTGTTAAGTATACTATGCATCCATACCTGTGCTGCATTTTAGTTGTGCGCTGTATATAGTAGGAGGGGTCAGTGCAGAATGTTGCTGTGACCACCAGTATATATATAGCAGTACGGTACAGTAGTCCACTGCTCTACCTCTGTGTCGTCAAGTATACTATGCATCCATACCTGTGCTGCATTTTAGTTGTGCGCAGTATATAGTAGGAGGGGACAGTGCAGAATGTTGCTGTGACCACCAGTATATATATATAGCAGTACGGTACAGTAGTCCACTGCTCTACCTCTGTGTCGTCAAGTATACTATGCATCCATACCTGTGCTGCATTTTAGTTGTGTGCAGTATATAGTAGGAGGGGACAGTGCAGAATGTTGCTGTGACCACCAGTATATATATAGCAGTACGGTACAGTAGTCCACTGCTCTACCTCTGTGTCATCAAGTATACTATGCATCCATACCTGTGCTGCATTTTAGTTGTGCGCAGACTATAGTAGGAGGGGACAGTGCAGAATGTTGCTGTGACCACCAGTATATATATATAGCAGTATGGTACAGTAGTCCACTGCTCTACCTCTGTGTCATCAAGTATACTACAAAAGTTCAGTAAAATGACCCAAAAATCTAAATTAAAAGCGTCTGATGAGAAGCGTAAACTTGCCAATATGCCATTTACGACACGGAGTGGCAAGGAACGGCTGAGGCCCTGGCCTATGTTCATGGCTAGTGGTTCAGACTCACATGAGGATGGAAGCACTCATCCTCTCGCTAGAAAACTGCAGTGCCACTCCTAGATGGGCCAGGTGTTTGTGTCAGCCACTTGTGTCGCTTAGCTTAGTCACACAGCTACCTCATTGCACCTTTTTTTTTTGTTGCATCATGTGCTGTTTGGGGACTATTCTTTAAATCTGCCATCCTGTCTGACACTGCAGTGCCACTCCTAGATGGGCCAGGTGTTTGTGTCGGCCACTTGGGTCGCTTAGCTTAGTCACACAGCTACCTCATTGCACCTCTTTTTTTCTTTGCATCATGTGCTGTTTGGGGACTATTTTTTAAATCTGCCATCCTGTCTGACACTGCAGTGCCACTCCTAGATGGGCCAGGTGTTTGTGTCGGCCACTTGGGTCGCTTAGCTTAGTCACACAGCTACCTCATTGCACCTCTTTTTTTTTGTTGCATCATGTGCTGTTTGGGGACTATTCTTTAAATCTGCCATCCTGTCTGACACTGCAGTGCCACTCCTAGATGGGCCAGGTGTTTGTGTCGGCCACTTGGGTCGCTTAGCTTAGCCATCCAGCGACCTCGGTGCAAATTTTAGGACTAAAAATAATATTGTGAGGTGTGAGGTGTTCAGAATAGACTGGAAATGAGTGGAAATTATGGTTATTGAGGTTAATAATACTATGGGATCAAAATGACCCCCAAATTCTATGATTTAAGCTGTTTTTGAGGGTTTTTTGTAAAAAAACACCCGAATCCAAAACACACCCGAATCCGACAAAAAATTTTCAGGGAGGTTTTGCCAAAACGCGTCCGAATCCAAAACACGTCCGCGGAACCGAATCCAAAACCAAAACACAAAACCTGAAAAATTTCCGGTGCACATCACTACTTTTAAGACATATGTTCTAAATGAATTCAATGAATGGTTACTTTGGTTGTATTAAGAAATTGTTTATACTAAGGATAATCAGATTGTAACAAAAGTTATATTTACTGTAGGCACCCCTGTAGATACTTATATATATACTGCTGTGTGGAAAATGTGATTTCTAGCTTTGGTGTGCCACCATTCTGGAAGTGTGTGTGTGTGTGTGTGTGTGTGTGTGTGTGTGTGTGTGTGTGTGTGTGTATTTGAGTGTGTGGGAAGGGGACACCAACATTCACCAACATTATCCTTGCCTCCGGTCACCTAGGATGAAGTTACGCCACTGAGCTTCCCCCAAATTTCACAATTCCGCAATACCAATACCAATTTTCATATATTGCAGGTATCTGCTTAAGGACACATACAAATGAATCACATAGCGTTTGGTGAGTACCCTTTGTTGAGAGATGGGACACATATTTTTGTGCCATGGCAGCCACCACGAAGCCTACAGAGTGCTTGACTCTCAACCACCATTAATAGAACAGGTATTGCAGTGGTACAGCTAGTGCTGTGTTACTGTAATTGTTATGTAGGTTTCTCCATGGAAAGCCTGTAAATGGCCTAGTGCTCTCTTGGAAAACGGGAGGTAACTACCTCTTATGCTACAAAGTAAGCTAAATATATTTGTACAGACTATACTATAGGTCCCTTACCTTTTTCAGCTTCCTTTTTGGCATGTTGGCCTAGAAAGACGTAAATAAAGCAGATTAAGTAATTGGAAAATATAACTACATCAGCCTCATCAAGAACCATACATGTTTTAGAACACGATTTAGCAAGCAATTTAAAACACTTCTCATACAGAGTGATATCAGGAGAAGTTATTGCTTGGCTTGATGTTCTAAACTAGTGCGTTGTGTTGCTGAATATTAAGCCTTATCTATAGAGGATATAGCATAGGATTTTATATAAGTAATAGGTGACCTGCAGGACATTCATACTATAGTCTGGTATCTAGCATGGGACATATTGTTGAGGAGACTTTAGCGTACTGTCATTTAGAATTAGTATGCACCACAAAGCAGTGGAATATTGGTTCAATGCTTATTGGTGGAGCTGGAACCTGCATTAAGTGCAAGGCAAGTGCCAGCAACCCCACTGAGTGAAAAAGCTATATGTGCAGGTATATATATGTGCCGGTATATAGGGAGGTGGGGTATGGAGAAAAGTAACGCAGCACAGTTTTTGGGACTCACTGCCTAACTCAGCAGATGCTGGTAAGAGAAAAAATATTACAGGAGAGGGAGGGTGGAAAATTAATTACAGGGTGGCACAGACTAACTGCACTGATAGTCGAGGTATATACTCCGTTGAAAGACAGGGCAGCATACTATGGTGCTAGTATTATTACATGTAAATATGATGGGAGATGAAAGTGACCTAATGTGTGTTAAAAGTAGTGACTTCCCCTCCGCTTTTTGGTCATACCACGAGTTCAGATTAATGTTATTCCCTTGCCGCTACATTATGTGGGTTAGGAACAGAAGGGATCAAGGCTAACATGGGTGGTCATTCCGAGTTGTTCGCTCGTTGCCGTTTTTCACAACACAGCGATTAGGTGGAAAATGCGCATGGTACGCAGCGCTCATGTGCTAAGTTATTTAGCACAAAACTTTGTAGATTTGCTGGTGTTCGTGCAACGCTTTTCAGTCGCACTGCTGATCGGTGAGTGATTGACAGGAAAGTGGCGTTGAACTGAGCGTTTTCCGGGAGTGTGCTAAAAAATGCAGGCGTACCAGGGAAAAATGCAGGAGTGGCTGGAGAAACGGGGGAGTGGCTGGCCGAACGCAGGGCGTGTTTGTGACGTCAAACCAGGAACTAAACGGACTGAGGTGATCGCAATCTAGGAGTAGGTCTGGAGCTACTCAGAAACTGCATGAAAATATTTAGTAGCAGTTCTGCTACTCTTTCGTTCGCTATTCTGCTAAGCTAAGATATACTCCCAGAGGGCGGCGGCCTAGCGTTTGCAATGCTGCTAAAAGCAGCTAGCAAGCGAACAACTCGGAATGAGGGCCATGGTGACATGAATCGGAGTGGCAGAAGTTTTGCTTAGTTCCAGAAGAGGGACACTTACTTGAAATATTTTGTATGCCTATGGTTTAGGGTGTTGTTGTTTTGTTCATATGTTTGTAAATCCAGTCATAAAGACACAGAGACATGTGAGTTCACTGCTGTGCTGTTTTAGTCCATCACCAACTCCAGGCACACTGGACCACCCACTTCCCAGCATCCCCCTGGTCCCAGGGACCATCACTGAAGATTCAGGCTTACACATATTAGTAAGGGAGTGTCTACAAATATTAAGTATTCTAATACACTAACATCACATCCTCTTTTCTTTAAAGATAAGCCCTGTACGCTTCAATGCAACAATTAACAACGTCATATTAAGAACATCATCTAACATGTTTCAATGAGTCTCTCAGGTCTGCGTATTTCCCTTTTGGGTCTTTCATACACAGTCTGTGTTTCATCGACCATGTTGGACCTTTCTAGAATCGTGGTTTGTTCACCATTATCAGGATCATCATACATGTCAGATGAATGGTATTCTTCAGTCATGTTGTCTTCATTTTGGTTAGGTTGAGATCTTAAATCCACCCGATTCCTTCTTACTTCCGTTCCACGCTCTGTACGTATAGTATAAGATCTTGGTGCTACTTGTGCTTGCACAATACCTTTCTGCACCCAAATACCTTTCTCGTGATCTCTGAGATGGACTTGGTCACCTGATTTTAGATCAGATAAGCTTTTTGCTCGCCTGTCATGGAACAGTTTCTGTTTCGCCTGTTGACGTTCCTTACTCAGTCTGACCAACGCTGAGTTATGTGTATTAAGCAGTTCATCATGTATCGGGAGATTTGTTCTAATCCTCCTTCCCATCAGCATTTGTGCAGGAGAAAGTCCATTCTGTAAAGATGTACTGCGGTAGATTAAAAGACTTTTGTAGAAATCTTCTTTACCTTCTTGAGCTTTTTTCATGAGACTCTTTACAGTTTTTACTGAACTTTCCACCAACCCATTTGAGCGTGGACAGTGGGGACTTGACGTAGTATGGACAAATTCCCACTCATCAGCAAATTGTCTAAATTCAGCACTGGAAAACCGAGGACCATTGTCAGTGAACACTTCCATAGGAACACCATGCCTTGCAAAGATTGACTTCATGCAATATATTACGGCTTTACTAGTAGTTATATGTAGTGTCTTCACCTCAGGGTAGTTAGAGTAATAATCAGTCATGACAATGTACGTTTTCCCATTACAATCAAACAAATCTGCACCAACTTTCTGGTATGGCCTCTCTGGCACTGAGTGAGGACTAAGTGGCTCGACTTGTTGCTTTGGTCTATACGTAAGACATAATTCACATGTAGCTGTAGTCTGTGCTATGTCTTGGTTCATTCTTGGCCAATACATAACTTCACGCGCTCTCCGCTTACATTTTCTTCTCCTAAGTGGCCTTCATGTATCTTGCACAGCATAGTTTTTCTTAGTCGTGCAGGTATGACAAACCTATTGCCTTTGTAAATAATGCCATCGACAACTGTAAGGTCACTGCGGTACATCCAATAATCATGGATAGACAGCGGGCACGCATGTTTTTCTGCTGGCCAACCTTTCAGAATGATATCTTTCAACACTTTCATTGTGTCATCTATCTCAATTTCTTTCCTAATCTGTTCTTGTCTTGCAAGAGACACTGGTAGAGAAGCTACGATCAAATTAACATAGGCTTCTATCTCTTCATCCATCAGACTTTTGGAACCTTCACTTTTGTCCACAGCACAAGAAAGTGTATCAGCAATGTACATGTATTTGCCGGGACAGTACAGCAAGTGTACATATTATTTCTGTAGTCTGATAAGCATTCGTTGAATTCTCATGGGACAGTCATGTAATGATTTAGTCATGATAGCTACCAATGGCTTGTGGTCAGTTTCCACTGTAAATGTTTGACCATACACAAACTGATGAAATCGCTCACATGCATATGTGATCGCTAGAAGTTCTTTTTCTATCTGAGCATACCTTGTTTCAGCACTTGTCAGTGCTCTTGATGCATAGATTACTAGTTGCCATGTATCCTCATGTTCTTGTAACAGCACTGAGCCTATGCCAAATTGCGAAGCATCTGCTGAAATTCTTATTCTTTTTGCAGGATCAAAGAATTTTATCACTGGTTGCTCTGTAATGATCTGTTTCAAGTATTGCCAACTCTCTTCTTGTTCATGTGACCACATCCACTCGTTATCTTTGTCCAACAACCATCTAAGAGAGGCTGTTCGTTCAGAGAGTTGAGAATTAACTTTCCTAAGTAAGTAATCATTCCTAGGAATCTTCTGACGTCGTCTTTGTTGTTAGGATGTTCCATGTTCACTATGGCTGATATTTTCCTTGGGTCCGGTTTTACACCTTGATCTGAGACCACATCGCCCATAAAGATAAGTGTATTCACGCCAAATTCACATTTGTCCTTTTTTAGCTTTAGAGTAATTTTCTTGACAAGTTCCATTACTTGTCTCAATCTAGAATCATGTTCTTCCTTTGTAGATCCCCAGACAATAATGTCATCCATCATTGTTTCAACACCTGGAATATGTTCAAAAATCATGTGTGTCTTTTTGTGATATACTTCTGGAGCAGACAATATTCCATGTGGTAGTCGAAGAAATCTGTATCAACCTTCTGGTGTATTAAATGTACAAAGCTTTGAGCTGGCCTCATCTAGCTTCATTTGCCAGAATCCTGAAGATGCATCCAATTTACTGAACCATTTTGATCCCGCAAATTGCGACATGATTTCATCTCTGGTTGGTAGTTTGAAATGTTCTCGTTTAATAGCTTTGTTTAAATCTCTGGGGTCTAGACATATTCTGAGTTGTCCATTTTTCTTTTCAACAATTACTAAGGAGCTTACCCATTCAGTAGGTTCATCAACTTTCTGTATCACACCCAAGGCTTCCATGTGATTTAACTCTTGTTTCAGTTTTTCTCTCAGCGCAAACGGCACTTTTCTACAGGGGTGTATCACTGAAGAAACTTGCGTGTCTATATTTATTTTATGCTCTCCAGGCAAACAACCTAGACCTTCAAACAAGTCTCTGTATTCTGTAAACATCGATTTGCAGTCATCTTCTACTTGTGATGTCACCATAAAAACTTTCTTTAGCAAGCTTAGTTTCTCACAGGAACTTAATCCTAGAATCGGTTGCACATTTTTATCCACAATCAGTAGAGATGTTTTAAACTGTTGTCCCTTATATTTCAGTGTCACTAAGGATGTACCTTTCACAGGAATTTCCTCCTAAGTGTATCCTGTAACTTTCACTTTGGCTGGATGAATTTTAGGTTTTACGCTAAAAGTCTTATAGTCTTGAAACAATATTAAATTCACCTGCGTGCCAGTATCAAGCTTAAAGGGAATGAAAATCTCGTTCACAGTTAAAGGCACAATCCATTCTTTCTTATCTGCACTGCAAAGTTCAATGCAATCCACAAAAAAATCCTCTGTTTAACAGCATGCACATTGGTTGTTTCACTTTTCATTTTACAGCATTTGGCAAAGTGATTAAGTCTACCACATTTCATGCAGGTTTTACAAAAAACCGGGCACATTTTAGGATTGTGAGCATTTGCACATCTACTACACATTTACTTATTAGACTGTGGCTTATACGGCTTCATTATTGAGAATGGAGGTTTGCTTGGCTCCTTTTTCTGCACTACATAGACAGCACCATCAGTGTCCTTGTGTAACTTTTTGGCTTGAAATCTAGTTATTTCTACAGATCTGCACATAGTCACTGCCTTGTCTAGTGTTGGGTCTTGCTCTCTCAGCAGTCTCTCTCTGAGTCCATTATCAGGTATTCCACAGACAATATGATCTCTAACCAGTGAATCCTTTAAATCACCAAACTCACAGGTTTTACTGAGTGATTGCAGCTCTGTAACATACTGATCAAATCCATCTACAGACTTCTGATCACATGTGAAAAACTTATATCTTTCATATATCACATTTTTCCTTGGCACAAAATAATCTTCAAACTTTTGCATTACAGAAGATAGCACCATATTCTGCCCCTTAGCAAACTGAAAACTATTATAAATGTCCAGCACATCCTCTCCTATCACATGGAGGAAAATGGATGCCTTAGTTTTGTCAGCCTCTGTATCAGCTCCACATGCAGCAAGATATATATTAAACATTTGCTTAAATCTTTTCCAGTTTTCAGACAAGTTACGAGACATCAGCATGCCGGTTGGAGGAGCCAGTTTATCCATGGTTACTCACTGTTTGAAGAGAGGAGCACATGGCAGGCTTTGCAGACACTGAGTATCACAGCCTTACAGACTTCTGCAAGATTCTTTCACACTCTGAGAGCACTAGCAGTCCAAGTTAAACTTCTTCTGACACCATGTTTTGTTCATATGTTTGTAAATCCAGTCATAAGGACACAGAGACATGTGAGTTCACTGCTGTGCGGTTTTATTCCATCACCAACTCCAGGCACACTGCACACTGGACCACCCACTTCCCAGCACTGGACCACCCACTTCCCAGCATGGTTTTAGGGACCATCACTGAAGATTCAGGCTTACACATATTAGTAAGGGAGTATCTACAAATATTAAGCATTCTAATACACTAACATCACAGTTGTGATGCAATGTGTGTTTTATTTAGTGCAGTATGGTGTGTTACCAGGGAGAAGTAAGGGGAAATATGTTCCAAAAGCACAGGGAGGTCACATGTCATCAGGGGGTAAATTTACTAAAGCTCGATTTGGGATTCTATTTTATGAAACGATAAAATCATCTAAAATCGATTCTATTCTAACTGCAAAATCCTAATTTACTAATATTCGATTTTCAAATCGAATTCAATTTTGGTTGATTTTAACAAGAGATTTTGTGAATTCCTTTCCAAAAATGAACATGAAATCACCTGCCAAATCGAATGCAAAATCAAACTCAACTTTCTCTTTCCTTCCTATTGGGCTGATAGATAAGTGTATCACATACACACTAATTAAAAGAGAAAAGAATTGGAAACACTTGTGCACACTCCAGAAAACTGAAAGTGAGTGTGAAAGGGAGTTATTTTGTTTTCCTAACCATACAAAACTAATTTTTGTTGTTTCATTTTAGATAAGTAGAACATTAACAAAAAATCTGTCTGTACACTGTTTTATACATGGACACCTAACTGTAGAATATAATTTAGTGTTATTTGTAAAAAATAAAAATACAGCTGAAATGGTTGGCAATAAGTATAGCCCTAATCTGCCTTCCACTGTGCTCAGAGAAACATCTGCCTGTCAACCAATAGAATGGTGTAGAAGCTCAAATCTCCTGTCTCTTATTATTCTATTAATTTCAAGTTTGATTGTGCGTTCGATTTGCATTTGATTTGCAAAAGTTTGTAAATGAGGGGATCCTATATTCAACTATGGGAAAACATAAATGTTTTTCAGAAATTCGATTTTGTGTGGGACTTGAGTTGAATTTGGTTTTATGTTCGATTTGACATTTGATTTTGCCTTTAGTAAATCTCCACAGTCAAAAGTGAATGGAAATCGAATACCAAGTCCCTCAAAACTGAAAATTAAACATTAGTAAATACATGCCCAGGAGAGGAAGACAAATGCCTGTACTCTGTGTGGGCTGTAGCAGCAAGAGAGGCAAAAGGTCACTTACATTCTGCTGGAGGTCTGTAGGGACATGTGGTGAGGTCTAATGGCATATGGTGGGGGCTGATGGCATGTGGTGAGGTCTGATGGTATGTGGTGGGGTCTGATGGCTGATGGTATGTGGTGAGGTCTGATGGCATGTGGTGAGGTCTGATGGGCGTGTTCGGGATCAGATGGGAATATATAGAGATCAGAGGGTCATGGCTCTTTGTAAATTCTATAGTTTGTTCTATGGCTTTTAGGTCTCTGTTTACTAAGCAGCTGTGCAGGTTGGAGATGAAAATGTAAAATGTTGCTCACAGCCAGGGAAAAGCCTAGCATGCTTTAAGCTGACTGAGTGCCGTTTTAAATTTCACTTACAATCTGCCATGAAGTGGTGGCTTTCAAATGCCGCTCCTTCATAAATAAAGCCCTTAGTCTCTTCAGCAGACTATTTGGTCTGCTCAAGAAACATTAACCTAATTTTTGTACCATATTACTATGCAGTACTGCAAGTCAGGGAAGCCATCGCGGAGGACTGCGGGAACTGGAGTTCCGGGCCCTTATAGACAGGGGGGCCCACCTCTGGGTCCTGCCACCAATACCTGAAGAGCTGCACAGGCTGCACAACAACAGCGGGCTGATGCGCAGGAAGGGCTTAAAAGAAGCCTTGCCCGTGCATCAACTCTCTGTGAATTGTTACTGCAGGTCCACAATTTTCCACCCATGATGTGTGACATCACATTGGGGTGGAGCGTTGTGACAGAATCTTTTTTTTTGTGGGGGAGCCCTGTCTATTTTGTCAGTTCTGGGCACCACAATTTCTGATGCAAGTACTGCTGCAAGCCAAGTTAAGCAGGAAGAGAGGGGGGCTACATCCCTTACAGGCTGTCTTTATATTCAGGATAGGTCCTTTTTCCCAACTATAAATGAACCTCAACATATTTGTCAGCAGTGCTTTTTCCTAAGAAAAAAAAGTGCTAATATTCAGTATAAAGATGCCGGTAGTCACCTATAGTTACAAGCTGATGGAAGATTTATAGTAGCTTCCATACTTTTTTTTATTAATTTCTGAAATGATTGCATTGATTTTTTTCATGTTTTTGGAACTAGTTCTAAGAAAAATGGTACAAAGTGCCGGTACTGTATCACGTTCAGGACCATCAGATAAAAGCACTGTTTGTCACCGTATGAATATTGTGTTATAATAATATGGCTATGCAATTGTGCTGTGTAATTAAAACTGACTCTAATCTACTCAGAACCTGTCAGAAAAGTGAAAATGGGAAATGTAGTTGTTTCTGGAAAATACACTGATTGATACTTCTTTGTAAACTTTCAGTCAATATTTTGTGTTACATGAATCCTAATGTACCTTTATGTGATCCTCCTTTGGTCCGGAACTTTTGTGCTGGTTCCTCTTTCTTTTTTCCTGGTGTCACTGTTTCTATGACGTGGCCTGCTGCATCAGCAACAAACATAGCCATTCCAAGCTCACCCATCATATGTGTCACAATCAGCTAGAGCGGGAAAGACAGAGTTTCTCATAACACACACTGACATACTGTGAATGAAGGAGCCTTAGTAAAAGACTATTAGCAGTTAGTACAGCAGTTAGTATAGCAGACACATAGAATACTCCCCCCCCCCCCCTTCCCCTCTGAGCTCTGGAAATAGGTCTAAGAAAGAAGGGACTAAAGGATCCTATACCACTATAAGAGGAACACCTTACTCTACAGTTCTTCAGTTTCACCTCAACTTCTTAATGAGAAATGTATGGTGTGCTGTTCATATAAAAATCATGCACATGCCATATGTGATAGCTGCAAATAAACACCATCAATAATATGTAATTGCCTGGATCTCTAGAACTAAATGCGAGAACATACACGGCATAAAAGCAAAGTGTGTGGGAGTAAGGAAAACTTTTTACCATAGCGCCAGGATAATAGGACTTATTATAATTTGTAATTTGACTAGTGAGTTAGATTTCAGTTACAGACTGTGCCCATTACATTTATTATATTGTCATTTTATATAAAGGATCTGAACATCATGGACACTATGCTTACAGTATGTCCCTTTTCTAACCTGAAATTTTGTTCTTACTCTTCTGTCTATTCATATCATTTTTTTTGTATACACACACACACGCACACACACACACACGCACACACACGCACACGCACGCACGCACGCACGCACGCACGCACACACACACACACACACACACACACACACACACACACACACGCATATCTATAACAGATGCTGTTCCGACCCCCCTGTCTCTATCCCACACCACTGCTCCCATACTTACCCCAGCAGCCAGTCCTCCTCTTACATGTCTGTACTGTCTCCCTCACTTGCAGTGGGAGCCATTGTTTGCACACCCATGCTTCGACTACTCCCACATTGTGATGAGATGGGATAGCCTTAAACATTTCACCTAGGCAGTGTCTCTTCTCTTGCTCCTGTCCCACTCCCATTCTTTTCTCCCCATTCACTTTCTTTTTCCTTCCCTTTTTCTCAACCCTATCCTCTTTCTCTTGCCCTTTTTCTCTCATCCTTCTCTTGCGCTATCCTCAAAGATGTGATCAAACCTCAGAAAATGCAAAAGTTTCTGAACCTTGTTCCCAGTGTCGATCGCACGGGGTGCCTGCCACAGCACTTGAATGCTGCTATTCCGGCTCCCCCTCCGTCCAGCCATCATACTCCACTCTCTGGGCGGAGTTTCAAGAAATTATGTGGTTGCGTTGTGACCTCACGACTCAAACACATCATTTTGAGAAACTCTGCCCAGCGAGCAGAGTACTATGGCAGGGAGGAGTGGGAGCCAGAATAGCAGGGAGCTGCTGGCACTGGCTTTTGGCACTAGTGAGCATCACCCCTGGCAATGAACATTACACACCCCTGACAACGAGCATTAAACACCCCTGGCAACGAGCATGACGACCAGAGCATGAAACCCCTGGCAATGAGCATTACACACTCCTGGTAAAGAGCATGGCAGCCAGATCATGAAACCCCTGGCGACAAGCATTACACACCTTTGGCAACGAGCATAACAGCCAGAGCATGAAACTCCTGGCAACGAGCATAACAGCCAGAGCATGAAACCCCGGCAACGAGCATAACAGCCAGAGCATGAAACCCCTGGCAACAAGCATAACAGCCAGTGCATGAAACCCCAGCAACGAGCATGACAGCCAGAGCATGAAACCAAGGCAACAAGCATGACAGCCAGAGCATGAAACCCTTAGCAACAGTTAATGTCAAAGTAATTAGAAGCCTTACTATGGGGCATAATGAATCATGGGCATTGCAGTGTGTGGCATAATATGGTGCAAGGGACATTACTATGTGGGGCTTAATATGGTGGATGTTTTTTCTTTCCTGTGGTGGTCGAGGTCTTTTCCTGCAAGGCCACGCTAATTTTAATGAGACCACGCTAATTTTAATGAGACCACACCCATTTTAGCAAGGCCATGCCCCTCGTCACAACCCCCGCTTTTTATGTCTATGGGGGCATCACTCTTACTTTTATCACCTCCCCTTTAACTATCCCTCCTCCACTCACCATGTCCTAATTTTCTCTTCAACTCCTCCCTCTTAGTCTTATCCCCTCCCCTTTCACTCTCCCCTTCCTCCTTCTCTCACCCAGGGCCGATGCAAGGTTTCTAAGCACCCTAGGCAAAACTTCTGCCTACTGCCCCTTCCCCCTACCCACCCTTAAGATGAAAGTCATGCTGCTCTCACCCCCTTCCCCCCACTCTGTTAAATGTCTGCTGTTCTATCCCCACCACCATCTGTGTGCATGGTGCTGCTGATCCCCCCAGACTGTGTGCATGCCTGCTCTTTATCTCCCCCCACCACCACCACCACACCGCTGCTCTCGCCCTCTTTCCTTATCAATGCGGAGAATGTACTGTGCAGCCACCTTACCTGCAGATTGCAGTGCAGAGTTGGGACAGAGTAGTCTGTGAAAGAGCCTGGAATGAAGAGCAGTGCTGCATGTCACCCCCAGCCAGGACTCCAGGAGCTGTCAAAGTTACTGCCTGTGTCGGGTGGAGGTGGAGCTGAAGGCTGCAATACGGGAGCCTAGCAGTCGTGGCTACTGTAACATACGAGTTCTGGGGGATTGCAGCGGCTGGGAAAGGTAAGACCATTCAACCTTTTTCAGGCAGCTGTAGCAGGCTGCCTGTTAGGGTCTCCTGCCCTGTGCTGCCACGTCGTCATGGCAACCGGGAGACAAGTACTAGCGGAGTAACCTGAGCGCAGCTGATACTCCGGTTCGGGTCTTTTGCTGTGCAGTGGTTACAGGCTCTGTGCACGGCAGGGGATCCGGTGCTGGTTTTTGTGCTCACAGTCTGTGAGGTCTGAGTGGGTCGTGGACAGCACCTGCTTTATAAGGCCTCTTCTCAGGTTAAGCAGATGCTGCTGAATCTTTGTTGGTTAGTCAGTTCCTGAAAGTTAGCCAGTACTGTGTAGCTTTGTATTTGTTGTTGCTTACTGCAAATAGGCCTGGGGATTTGGTACTACACTCTGCCAATCCAGACCTAGCAGTAAGACTGGAGTCAGTCGTTTAGCTTGCTGGGGTTCTTTTACTACTCTGTGAACTTAGCAAGTTTGCGGCTGTATTCTAAGACTTGCCTGCCTAAATCCTGTCTCACTGTGCAAGGTGTCAGGTGTCAGTTTAGTGGCAGTAAGCTGAACCTGTGCACTGCAAGTGAGAATTAGGATTGTGGAGACTCTCCTTGTGTCTATCATTCCATCTCTGACCAAGGAGTTTACTGCCACACCCATTGGTAACCCTTTGGGGTTTTGCTGTTGCCCTTAGCAACAGCATTTCGGGTTCTCTACGTATTAAAACACAACATCTTGCTTTTCCCATCTGAGCATTACTAATACTAGGGAGACACCCAGTTCCTTAGCCTCTGGGCTTCTCTGTTCACTTTGTGTGTATTTTGTTACCCTATCACCTTCTGTGTACGTAATGTCATATTCCCCAGTCTGTCTGTGAGTTCATTTGTTTTGCATACCTATCCGTTCAGACACCAGTACATTCCTGCAGGCACTGGTGTGCATAACAGTTCAAACACCAGTACATTCCTGCAGGCACTGGAGTGCATAACAGTTCTGACACCAGTACATTCCTGCAGGCACTGGTGTGCATAACACTGCCCCCTCAGGTCCCGGCGCCCCTAGGCAGCTGCCTAAAGCTGCCTAGTGGAAGCTCCGGCCCTGCTCTCACCATGTCCTCATATTCTCTTCCCCTTACTCTTATCCCCTGAACTTTCACTCTCTCCCTCCCCTTTATCTCTTCCGACTTGTTTCTCTTGCACTTAGCTTTCACCTCCCCCATCATCTCTCTCCACCCTTCTCCACTTTATCCCACTACTACTTTCTCAATCCTCTCTCTCTCTCTCTCTCTCTCTCTCTCTCGTACATTATCCCAAATTACTTGCACCAAATTGTAGAAAGCGTTGTCCCATTATTCTCTTGACATTGGGGTAATTCAGAGTTGATCGCAGCAGCAAATTTGTTAGCAGTTTGGCAAAATCATGGGGGTATTTCTGACCTGTTCGCACGCTGCTGTTTGTCGCAGCGATGCGAACGGGTTGGTTCTGCGCATGTGTGGTGGCTGGATTGTGTAGGCCGCTAACGTCAAAAGCGGGCGCAGCGGCGACCCCAAGAAGATTGACAGGAGGAAGGCGTCAACTGACCGGTTTCCGGGAGTGGTTCGGCGAACGCAGGCGTGTCCAGGCGTTTGGTGGGCAGATGTCTGACATCAATTTCCGGGACCTGCATCGCTGGAACGATCGCACAGGGTAAGTAACTCTTACCCTGGTCTTCTTTTACAGGGAACTTTTTTTGCATAGCATGGCTGCACAAGCGTTCGCAGCCCTGCTATGCAGATATACACTCCCCCATAGGTGGCGTCTAGTTGATCGCACGGGCAGCAAAAAGTTGCTACGCGTGATCAACTCGGAATGACAACCCATGTGCACTGCAGGTGTGGCAGATATAACATTTGCATAGAGAGTTAGGGTGCATACACACGGTGAGATTCGGACTTATCCGATTCTCACCGTGCGACAGGGGGCCGGGTCGGCACTTAGACAGTATCGCAAGCACATAATGAGTGTGCTTGCGATGCTGGCTATGTGCGATTTTGGCTAAGTGTCAATCCTGACTATCTCTTCTATAGAGATAGTCAGGATTGACTTGCCTGCACAGCCTATTTTTTCTGCCGATGCCGACCGCGCGGGGCCGCGCATCGGCATCGGATCGGGATCGCAAGGTGACTGTCACCTTGCGATCTGCACTATCTTTTCATCCGATTCTGACTATATAGTCAGAATCGAATGAAAAAATCTTACCGTGTGTACACACCTTAAGATTTGGGTGGGTTATATTGTTTCTGTGCAGGGTAAATACTGGCTGCTTTATTTTTACACTGCAATTTAGATTTAAGTTTGAACCCACCCCACCCAAATCTAACTCTCTCTGCACATGTTATATCTGCCCCGCCTGCAGTGCACATGGGGGGTCATTCCGAGTTGATCGCTCCCTGCTGATTTTCGCAGGGCAGCGATAAGGTAAACAAACTTCAAAACTGCGCATGCGTATGCACCGCAATGCGCAGGCACATCGTATGGGTACAAAGAGGATCGGTGCTGGGCGAGTAAGTCCAGAGCTACTCTGAAACTGCACAAAATGTTCTTGCTGCGCTCGGCTGCAAAGGCGTTCGCACAATTGCAAAGCGAAAATATACTCCCCCATGGGCGGCGACTATGCGTTTGCACAGCTGCTAAAAGTAGCTAGCGAGCGATGAACTCAGAATGACCTCCATGGTTTTGCCCAACTGCTAACAAATTTGTTGCTACGATCAACTCTGAATTAGGCCCATTGTTTACAGCATATTGGGGGTCATTCCGACCCGTTCGCACACAGCTGTTCTTCGCTGCTGTGTGAACGGGTCAGAAATGTGCATGCGTGGCAGTTGCTTTGCGCACGTGCGTCGTTGCCTGGCGACACTCATCGCCGGGCAACGCCGCCGCCAACGACAAATGTGATCGCAGCGGCGATCGCAAGAAGATTGACAGGCGTGAGGCGTTCCGGGGCGGATACTCACCATTTCCAGCCATTTTCGGGGAGTGGTAAGAAAAACACAGGTGTGTCCAGGAGAACGGAGGGCGGATGTCTGACATCACAGCCGGGACCTTCATCGCTGGATCTGTTGCACAGGGTAAGTAGCTGCATGGCTGCTCTTGTTTTGAGTGAAACTTTTTTAGCATAGCAGGGCTGCACAAGTGTTCGCAGCCCTGCTATGCTAAAATACACTCCCTCATAGGCGGTGTCTAGTTGATCGCACGAGCAGCAAAAAGTTGCTATGTGCGATCAACTCGGAATGACCCCCATTCAATAAAATGTATATACCAACAGCGATTCACCTCCATTTGGTTATGGGTTAGTTATAAAAAAACATTATTCTTATATTACCCACATATTACTCCCTCGCTTTAGGGAATCTTTAAACAGACCGAAAACAGGCCAGACAGAAAAGCTTTAAAGTATTGAGAGGGAGATGTATTATAGTGGCACGGATCGTAATGAGGCGAAGCAGGAAGGTACACCAACCAGATGTATTAACATCTCATCTGCCGGAATATGGGAGTAAAAACACCCACCTTTGGCGAACCCTGCAAGAGCACACAGTGCATTAGCTTAGTGCTGATGCGCTGTCTCTCTCCACCCAGCTGGCTCACTGGGCCTGCCACAGCCAGGGACAAAGTGTGCAATGATACCTGCCAATGATGGTCATTCCGAGTTGTGCGCTCGCTGCTATTTTTAGCAGAAATGCTAATAGGCTAAAATCCGGCAGTTCTGCGCATGCGTATGCACAGCAGGGCGCACGCGCTAAGCAATTTTACACAAAACTATGCTATTTTACTCACAGGCGAACAAAGCTTTTCAGTCGCTCTATTGATCGTAGTGTGATTGACAGGAAGTGGGTGTTTCTGGGTGGTAACTGAGCGTTTTCCGGGAGTGTGCTAAAAAACGCAGGCGTGCCAGCAGAAAAAGCAGGAGTGACTGGAGAAACGGGGGAGTGGCTGGCCGGACGCTGGACGTGTTTGTGACGTCAAACCAGGAACTAAATGGACTGAAGTGATCGCAATCTAGGAGTAGGTCTGGAGCTACTCAGAAACTGCAAGGAAATACTTAATAGCAGAATTGCTAATTTTTCGTTAGCAATTCTGCTATGCTAAGATACACTCCCAGAGGGCGGCGGCTTTGTGTTTGCATTTCTGCTAAAAGTAGCTAGCGAGCGAACAACTCAGAATGACCACCAATATTTCTACATGTAATCAGTGCAAAATAAACCATGGCCTTAACCCATCCAAATCCTACCCAGGGCCGTTTTTTCGTATGGGCTCAATGGGCTCTTTCCCAAGGGCCCCAGGAGTATAAGGGCCATGGGCTGATAGCTGAGGGTCCCCTCTTTCCAGGGGTACCAGATTTTTAAAAATCGGCCATGGGGAACCGGAGATATCTGACTTGAAAGCAGTGGTCCCCAACCAAGCCTGTTAATTGCTCTTCCCAGCCTATCTTGGGTTTTGTCAGACTTAGAGTATTTCTTAGTGTATAATCCAAAAGCTGTGACTATCCTCTTTTGGTGGACACTGGCAGCTTGTCTCTACTATGCCACGAACCAGAGATATCAGCCTTCAAGTAGCTGGTCCCTGCTCCAGCTCCACACGCCTAATATGCAGTTTTAGATTTTCATTGGTAAATTGCCTTGGCTCCTGAACTCTGATCCCCAAGCCCCCAGAACCTTCTGAAAGGTGGCACTCTCTAGTTTTTTTTTTATCCCATTCAAAGCTAAGAAATATATTTTCAGGAACTTGACATATCTGCAGTCAAGCAAGCTGCCCTTCTAACCGGAAAATGATAAATATTAAGCCCACTCCAGTATCCACCCCACCCCTACGTATTAAACACCCCCTACCACCCTGGACGTCATGTACAAGGGCTTCTTCTTTCAGCCCAATGCCCCCTTCTACAGTTTAGCCCCATCTGTGTAGTAAAGGAGTAATTAGCAGAAATTACTGTTCCAGGTCCTACATGCTGAGCGGAAGATAGAACACCCCCTACCGCTGATAGGCACCCCTCACCCCTACCGCTGGAGGATGGGTAGGGGGCCCAGTGCATTGCTGTGCCCAGGGGCCTACACTGCTGTTAAGATGACCCTGATCCTACCCCTATCTGCCTAAATCCTCCCCTATCCTCCCGAATTCTGCCCCTAGTTTTCCACATCCTGCCCCTGATCCACCCAAATCCTGCCCCTATCTGCCAAAATCCTTCCCTATCCACCCAAATCCTGCCCCTATCTGCCCAAATCCTCCCCTATCTACCCAAATCCTGCCATTATCTGTCTGCCCCATCTGCCCAAATCCGGCGCCTAAACTACCCAACTCCTGCCCCTACTTGTCAAAATCCTGACCCTGACCCACCCAAATCCTGCTCTTATCTGTCCAAATCCTCCGCTAGCCACACAAATCCTACCTCTATCTGCTGATATTATGATTGGTATCTGGATGATAGACAGTGTCTAGTTAGACAGTCAATAGATAGACACCATATGTTAGACATTAGGTCGACAGGGTCAAAAGGTAGACAGGATCAAAAGATAGATAGGGTCTGTCACAGTCCTGGGCTGAGAGAGTTGGGTACTCGGGGATTCTTCTGATGGTCGAGAAGAGGAACCGTAGCTGGGTCGCAATAAAGATGGACGGATGTAGGTTCTTCTCATGCAGCTTTATTAATAACAAATGCTTGAGAATAATGCCAGAGGACGTGGAAAGAAATGAGTGATGAGTGAACAATGTTGAAGATCTCTGAAGAAACGAATGATGATTTGAGAACGACGTTGAAGAACTCTGAATGAAGAAATGAATGATAATTTGAGAACGACGTTGAAGAACTCTGAATGATGATTTGAGAATGATGTTGGAGAACTCTGAATGAAGAAATGAATATGATTTGAGAACGATGTTGGAGAACTCTAAATGAAGAAATGAATGATGATTTGAGAACGATGTTGGAGAAACTGAATGAAGAAATGAATGATGATTTGAGAACGATGTTGGAGAACACTGAATGAAGAAATGATTGATGATTTGAGAACGATGTTGGAGAATTCTGAGTGTCCATGAGAACTGAAGTCACAATTGCAATGCTGGGAAACTGGAAGCACACTTGCAATGCTGGAAAACTGGAACACACTTGCAGTGCTGGGATACAGTGTATCGCTGGAGAGATTGGAACACAGAGGGCTGGGAACACTCCTTACAGTACTGCAGCGTGAGCCTGGGCGTAACTATGCAGCGACGATACTCAGGTGCCGGGCTTTGCCCAGCATCTCCTTCCTCTAATTGGCGGGGGAAGCTGATTGCGTCACCGGGCCTCTGTGCCCTTGTGGACGCTGAACGTAATGGCGGCGCCCACAAGCCGGGAGACCGCCGGACAAAGCGCGTCCACACGCTGAGCCCCGGAGCCCACCAGAGGGGGAAGCCGCCTAGGACACCCAGCGAGCACGGAGGGGTAAGCGCGGCTGCCGCCACACGGGGTTTGTGACAGTATCCCTCCCTTAGGAGTGGCCCCTGGACACTTTCCTGGTTTTGTTGGGTGCTTGGAATGAAAGATCCGAATTAGTCTAGGAGCCGAGACATCGGAAGCATTCACCCAACTTCTTTCTTCAGGTCCATAACCTTTCAACCGCACCAGGTACTGCAGGTTCTTGCGATAGTGACGAGAATCGAGAATAGTCTTGACCTCAAACTCCATTCCAGGATTGGTCTCCACTGGGGTTGATTTAAGAGAACCTTCATGGAAACGATTCAGAACGAGAGGACGTAGAAGAGAGACATGGAATGAATTCGATATTTGAAAGTGAGGAGGCAAACCCAATTTGCAGACAACAGGATTCAGAACTTGCAGAACAGGGTAAAGACTGATGAATATCGGAGCAAATTTCATAGTAGGAACCTTTAGACTAAGGTTGCGGGTAGAGAGCGATACCCCGTCGCCAACCTTGTATTGAGGAGCTGCCCACCACCTTTTGTCCACGGAGAGTTTATATCTGAAGGAGATACCCTTGAGGTTAGCATGGGTTTTAATCCAGATGTGACTGAAATGCTGTAGCGTGGAGGTTATGGCTAGAACATCCTGTAAAGGGGAATACGGCGATTCTGGAACACGCGAATGGAATCTATAATTGATGTAGAATGGAGTCTCACCAGTAGAAGTATGGTACTGATAATTATGGGCGAAATTTGCCCAGGGCAATAACGCCACCCAATCATCTTGTGATGGAGAGAGAAAATGTGAAGGAAAGTCTCTAGGTCCTGATTGACTCTTTCGGTTTGTCCGTTGATTTGTGGGTGGTAGGCAGAATAAAACTTGAGTCTAATTTGTAGAGTTGAACAGAGAGCTCTCCAGAACGTTGCAGTGAATTGCACTCCTCGATCAGAGACCACCTCCTGTGGTAATCCATGCAATAAAAAATGTTCTCGGATGAACTGTAGCACCAACTTCGGAGCTGTAGGTAGACCTGTCAAGGGTGTGAAATCTGCCATTTTCGAAAATCGATCAACGATCATCCAGTTAGCGTTATATCCCTTGGAAAGAGGTAACTCAGTGACGAAGTCCATAGAGATATAAGTCCAGGGCCTTCTAGGAATGGACAAAGGATGGAGCAACCTGGCAGGAGGTAGACGTGGAATTTTATGTTGGGTACATTGCAAGCACGAGCTGATGAAATCCTGTATATCCTTCCTCATGGTGGGCTGCCAGTAAATCCTTTGCAGGTATTTAAACTTTTTTTGTACTCCTGGGTGTTCAGAGAACTTAGAGTTATGAGCCCACTGTAACAATTTTGGGCGGAGCTCCACCGGAACAGATGACCTTCCTGGAGGAGCACCTAGGAAGGTGGGAGCTGTGGAGATGGAGACTGGACTGAGAATTAGACTCTTTTCAACTGAATTCTCTTTGTCAGAGGCAGCTAGAGAGCGAGACAGGGTGTCAGCTTTAGCCGGGTGTCAGCTTTACCCGGGCACGCTATTTAATAATAAATGAAAACTGAGTGAAAAAGAGTGCCCATCTAGCTTGGCGGGGATTCAGACATTGAGCAGTCTTGATGTAGAGCAAGTTCTTATGATGGTATAGATTGTAATTAGATGTTTAGCACCCTCCAATAAATATCTCCACTCCTCCAAGGCAGACTAGTTGCATTCTGCAGGGGTAAACTTTCGGGAGTAGTAACCACATGGATGCAATTTCCCATCAGAAGAGTACTTCAAAAGGACAGCTCCGACACCAACTGAGGGTGCATTGACTTCCAAGAAAAATGGCTTCACAAGATTTGGCTGCTGGAGCACCGGAGCAGACATAAAGGCCAATTTCAACTGGGAAAATGCTTCCACGGCTTCGGGAGGCCACAGACTCGGATTGGACCCCTTCTTGGTCAGAGCGGTAATGGGTGCTACAATGGTGAACTCCTTTATGAATTTCCTATAATAGTTTGCAAATCCCAGGAATCTTTGTACCGCCTTCAGGAAAGTGGTTGAGTCCAGTCCCAAATGGCTTTAACCTTCTCCGGATCCATACAAAGCTCTGTGCCCGAGATGATATAACCGAGGAAAGGGATTGACAGTACCTCGAAGGTGCACTTAGAGATCTTGCCATATAGATGGTTCTTACACAGATGGTAAAGCACTTCTTTGACCTGTAACCTATGTTCTGCGAGATTCCTGGAGAAGATCAGAATGTCGTCCAAGTAAACCACTACGCTCTGATATAGCTTGTCACGAAAGATTTCGTTCACAAATCCCTGAAAGACGGCAGAAGCATTACTGAGGCCAAACGGCATTACTAAATACTTGTAATGCCCGTCCCTGGTATTAAAAGCGGTCTTCCATTCGTCCCCGTCTGATGCGTATGAGATTATAAACTCCCCGCAAATCAAGCTTCGTGAAGACGTGGGCTCCACAAACCTTATCAAATAGCTCCATGATCAAAGGCAACGGGTATATATTCTTGATGGTGATATCATTCAATCCACGATAGTCGATACACAGTCTTAACCCCCTGTCCTTTTTCTTTACGAAAAAGAAACCAGCACCAGCTGGGGAGGTAGTGGGACGAATGAAACTTTTTTGGAGATTTGACTTGATATAATCAATAAGACAGGGGATAAGTGCGACCTTGGGGCGGCATCTTCCCAGGAATTAGATCAATTGGACAATCCTAGGGTCTATGGGGCAGTAGCTGATCGGCTGCTTGCTTGGAAAACATGTCTGCAAATTCCTGATAGGCTTCTGGAATAAATTATTTGACTTGGAGGATACACGAAGCAGGCAAAAGGGCATGAGGTAACTTGAACGACAATAGGAGCTCTAGGACAAGATTTGCTAGGTCTTCCAATCGATGTGGGGGTTGTGGGACTTGAGCCAGGGTAAGCCGAGAACAACATCATGAGGCATCTCCGGGATCACCAGGAACTCCATATGTTCTAGATGCAGAGTTCCAACCTGCAGCTTAGTCGACTCCGTGCGGCTAGAAATGAGACCATTGGAGATTTGGGTACCATTGATGGCAGTCAGCATAATGGGTCGTTCGATGGACTTTAGACCCATTTCCTGGGCACAAGAGGCAGAGATAAAATTCCCAGCGGCTCTGGAGTCCAGCAAGGCATAAAAGGGCTTGGTGATCGATTCAGAGAACAACGATACCGAGAGTAAACAGTCCTTTGCTGGAGAAGATTTAGACGTGGCACCCAATTTGACTCCTCCGGAACAAGCCAGGTTTGCCCGTTTCCCGGACGTGACTTACAGAACTTAATAAAATGATCAGCAGCACAGTAGAGGCAAAGTTTCCCCTTACGACGTCGCTGGCGTTCCTCAGGAGATAAGCGGGACCGATTGATCTGCAGGGGTTTGTCCAGACTTGGTAGGGCAGTCTGCCTGGGAGGGAGAGGCTGGTCCGATTGGCTTCGCTCACTACCACGCTCCCGCATGCGGAGATCTATCTTGACACAGAGCGAAATTAACTCTTCAAGTCAGTGGCGGATTTAGGGGGGGGGCACCAAGGCACGTGCCCCCCCTGTCATTTTTAGTGCAGACTGACATGCGGACGAGCGTCCGCATGTCAGTCTGCGGTCTCGTTTCCTCCCCTGCTGTTAGGAGGGACACGGAGGGCACAGTGCGCGCCTCTCCTGTGTCCCTCCTGGGTCTCCGGCGGCCGCTGGTCTCATAAAGGAAGTGCCGTTCGTGAGCACTTCCTTTATTACAGTGACCCGCGGCCGCCGGAGACACAGGAGGGACACAGGAGAGGCGTGCACTGTGCCCTCCGTGTCCCTCCTAACAGCAGGGGAGCGGGGGGAGCAGCGGCGGCGGCGGAGGAAGGGGGGGGGGAATATCTGGCACTGGGGGCATATTTGGCAGGGAGGGGGGGGGAGAATATCTGGCACTGGGGACATATATGGCACTGGGGGGAATATCTGGCACTGGGGGCATATATGGCACTGGGGAGGGAATATCTGGCACTGGGGGCATATTTGGCAGGGAGGGGGGGGGGAGAATATCTGGCACTGGGGACATATATGGCACTGGGGGGAATATCTGGCCCTGGGGGCATATATGGCACTGGGGGGAGGGATATCTGGCACTGGGGGGGGAATATCTGGCACTGGGGCATATGTGGCACTGGGGGCATATATAGCACTGGGGGGGGCGATATCTGGCACTGGGGGCATATGTGGCACTGTCGGGGAATATCTGGCACTGGGGGTATATGTGTACCTGGCACACATGGGGGGGGCTATATTTGGCACTGGGGGCATGTGAGTACCTGGCACCGTGGGGGAATATCTGGCACTGGGGACATATGTGGCACTGGGAGCACAGCCCTAGCAACAAGGACTACCTCCTAGCAACGAGCATGACACCCAGTGCATGAAACCCCTGGCAACGAGCATGACACCCAGTGCATGAAACCCCTGGCAACGAGCATGACACCCAGTGCATGAAACCCCTGGCAACGAGCATGACACCCTGAGCATGAAAACCCCTGGCACCGTGCATGGAACCAAGAGCATGAAACCCCTGGCAACGAGCATGACACCCAGTGCATGAAACCCCTGACAACGAGCAGGTATTTGAAAAGTAATTAGAAGCCTTACTGTAGGACTTAATGTGTAATGGGCATTACGGTGTGTGGCATAATGTATCACGGACATTGCGGTGTGTGTCATAATGTGTCACAGGCATTACGGTGTATGGTATACTATATCGCTGGCATTGTGATATGTGGTATAATGTCTCAGGGTCATTGCAGTGTGTGGCATAATGTATCACGGACATTGCGGTGTGTGTCATAATGTGTCAGGCATTACGGTGTGTGGTATACTATATCACGGGCATTGTGGTATGTGGTATAATGTCTCAGGGTCATTGCAGTGTGGCATAATATATAACGGGCATTGCGGTGTGTGGCATAGGGTATAACGGGCATTGCGGTATGTGTCACAGGCATTACGGTGTATGGTATACTATATCACGGGCATTGTGGTATAATGTCTCAAGGTCATTGCAGTGTGTGGCATAATGTGTCACAGACATTGTATGTGCTATAATGTATCAGGGGCAGTGCAGTGTGTAGCATAATGTATAACGGGCATTGCGATTCCTGTCATAATGTGTCACAGGCATTACGGTGTGTGGCATAATGTGTCTGGGGCATTACAGTGTGTGCATATTGTGTCATGTGCATTATTGTGTGTGGAATAATGTTTAAGGGCCATTGCAGTATGTGGAATAATGTATACTGGGCATTACTATAAGGAGGAAAAATGACAAATAATGTAAGGGGCATGAATCAGGATTATTTTTCTTTCCTGTGGTGGCCAACGTCTGGGCGTGCAGGTTGCAAAACTGGGGTATAAGGTAGTCTTTTCCTGCAATACCACGCCCATTCAAACGAAGCCACGCCCATTCCAACAAAGCCACGCCCCTCATGGTGCCCCCCCTGTAATTTTTTTCTGGATCCGCCCCTGCTTCAAGTTCATCAGGCAGATCCCTGGTGACCAGCTCATCCTTAAGGCGATCCGAGAGCCCTCTCCAGAAGGCAGCCCTGAGAGCTTCATTATTCCAGCGCAACTCCGAAGCTATGGTCTGGAATTGGACCACGTACTGCCCTACGGAGCGGGAGCCTTGATGAACATGGAGCAATTCAGTAGAAGCTGTGGTGGACCTACCGGGCTCATCAAAAATTCTTCTGAAAGAAGCTATGAAATCGGTGTAATTGGAGACTAATGGGTCCGAACGTTCCCACAATGGAGATACCCAATCCAACGCTGCAGGGAAATGATGCATGCCACCTTGGATCGATCCGTAGGGAAGTTATGTGAAAGTAATTAAAAGTGCACCTCACACTGGTTCAAGGACCCGCGGCAATGTTTTGAGTCTCCATTATATCGGGATGGAGTAGGAAGCTGGAGACGAGACCTAACCAGTGACGAAGGCTGGACACTGCTGGGAACTACTACCATAGTGGAAACTGGAGCAGGGCCCAGAGCCACCGACGCCAAAGTTGCCTGTATTTGATCCAGACGAACAGACATCTCCTGGAGATACTGCATCACTTGACCATGTGCCGCCTCCTGACTCTGTACACGGGAAGACAGACTTTGTATGGCGCTTGCTTCCGCGTTCCGATCCTCCGAGTCCATTTGGCCTGAATATTCTGTCACAGACCTGGGATGAGAGAGTTGGGTACTCAGGATTCTTCTGATGGTCGGGAAGAGGAACTGGAGCTGTGTCGCAATAAAGACGGACGGATGTAGGTTCTCCTCATGCAGCTTTATTAATAACAAATACTTGAGAACAATGCCAGAGGAAGTGGAAAGAAATGGGTAATAATGAGTGAACAATGTTGAAGATCTCTGAAGAAACAAATTATGACTTGAGAACAATGTTGAAGAACTCTGAATGAAGAAATGAATGATGATTTGAGAACGATGTTGAAGAACTTTGAATGAAGAAATGAATGATGATTTGAGAGCGATGTTGGAGATCTCCGAATGAAGAAATGAATGATTTGAGAACGTTGTTGAAGAACTTTGAATGAAGAAATGATGATGATTTGAGAATGATGTTGAAGAACTCTGAATGAAGAAATGAATGATGATTTGAGAACGATGTTGGAGAACTCTGAATGAAGAAATGAATGATGATTTGAGAACGATGTTAGAGAACTCTGAATGAAGAAATGAATGATGATTTGAGAATGATGTTGGAGAACTCTGAATGTCCGTGAGAACTGAAGTCACACTTGCAATGCTGGGAAACTGGAAGCACACTTGCAATGCTGGAAAACTGGAACACACTTGCAGTGCTGGGAGACAGTGTATCGCTGGAGAGACTGGAACACAGAAGGCTGGGAACACTCCTTACAGTACTGCAGCGTGAGCCTGGGGGTAGCTATGCAGCGATGATACTCAGACGCAAGGTTGGCGTCTCCTTTTGAACCTCCCGCCTTCCTCTGATTGGCGGGGGAAGCTGATTGCGTCACCGGGCCTCTGCGTCCTCGTGGATGCTGAGCATAATGGCGGCGCCCACAAGCCGGGAGACCGCTGGACACAGCGCATCCACGCGCTGAGCCCCAGAGCACGCCAGAGGGAGAAGCCGCCCAGGACATCCAGTGAGCATGGAGGGATAAGCGCGGTGGCCGCCGCACGGGGTTTGTGACAGGGTCAAAAGGTTGACATGAAAATGGATGACATAAAAAGGTAGACACGGGGATTTTTATATTTTACATGTTTTGGGACTTTTTCATACCTTCCCTATCCATGTCGGCATAGAGTTGGTTATAAACCTTGTGGCGAGCGCAGCGAGCCACAATGGCCGAAGCATGGTGAGCGAATCAATCCCTGTATGGGGATGACTTTCTACAATAAGGGGTCCCAGATGACAAAATTTTCCATACAAACCCCAAACATGCAAAAAAAATGGTGTCTACCTTTTTTTATGTTGACCATTTTCATGTTGACCTTTTGAGCCTGTCTACCTTTTGACCCTGTCAACCTTTTGTACTGTCTAACATGTGGTGTCTATCTATTGTCTGTCTAACTAGACATTGTCTATCTATTATACCACACCCATCCAGCTCATATCTGCCGAAATCCTGTTCCTATCCACTCAAATACTGCCCCTATCTGTCCAAATTCTGCTCCTATCTGCCCAAATCCTGCGTCTGATCCACCAAAATTCTGCCTCTATCTGCCCAAATCCTGCCACTATCAACCTAAATCCTACTCCTGATCTACCCAAATCCTGCCCCTGATCCACCCAAATTCTGCCCCTGGTCCATCCAAATCCTAACCCTGATCTACCCAAATCCTGCCACTACCTACCCGAATACTCTCCTATCCGCCCAAATCCTCCCATATCCGCGTCTGCCCCTATTCACCCAAATCTTGCCCCTATCTGCCCAAATCCTTCACCTAGCTTCCCAAATCCTGCCCGTCTGCCCAAATCCTGCCTCTGATCCACCCAAATCCTCTCCCTATCTGCCCAAATCCTGCCCCTGATCCACCCAAATCCTCCCCCTTTCCACCCATATTCTGTCACAATCCAACCAAATCTTGCCCCTTATCTAGTCAAATCCTGTCCCCCCAAATCCTGCCCCTATCTGCCTAAATCCTGCACCTATCCTCCCGAGTCCTGCCCCTGATCCACCCAAATCCTTCCCCTGATACATTCAAATTCTGCCCCTTTCTACCCAGAATTGCAAACTTTTGGTCAAAACTCCTCCCTCCCCCATTAATGACTACAAATTCTACTCCTATCTGCCAAATTCCTGCCTCTGATCCAATCAAATCCTACTTCTACCTGCCCTGTCCTGCCCCTATCAACCCAAATCCTGTGGGGCCACCAAATTATGCTCTATTTGACTGATTTCTTTTATAATACTCCCTTATCCCAGTACTCTTGTTTGATATCATTGCTGGAGGTAGGCTGCTCCAGATCCTGGATGAGCAAAACATATATAGAGATGTCCTCAGACAGTATTACCTCCCACAATCCTTCACTGCATCATAATCCAGGCATTCAATTTTCCTTCAGCATGGCTGGATGTGCAAAACTAATTATTTCAATGCATGTAGGGCCTGATTCATATTTGTGTGAAAATCCGATGGTTTGTGTACAAATATGATGTTTTGGGGTTTGTTGCGCAGAACTGGCCTTGCAATGCTGCTCGAGGCCCCCTGTCAGATGCAGCATGATTGACATACATTTGGAGGGCGGAGCAGCTCCTGTTTTGAAGGTGTGATGGGTCCAGGGTCTGCGTTGTCGGACGTAGACTTCCTGGACCCTGGTGTCTGGATCCTGAAGCCAACCTTCCTCTGATGTGTGGAGCAGCCAATATACATACCTGTATGTTTTTGGAAGGTGAGAGCAATCAATACCATGCAAACACAGGACTAAATGTAAACTCCACACAGGCCCTGTCACATTTGCAGAAATCTTATTGATATTGCCAAAAAGATTTCCTCAGCAGTAAATCTGTAAATTTTCACAAACACTGAAGTCAGGACCGGATTATCCTTAAGGTGGTAGATGTGGCCATGTAAGGCCCGTTGGACCCCAGGGGTCTCGCTTCTCAACCTGCTGAAGTATGTGACAAGAACAGCACATACAGTACTCGTCTCTAACCGTAGTATCTGATTCTGTGTTATGGGGTGGACGTACAGCTATCCAGTGAGCGGGGAATCACCTGCTGAGCCCCTGAAGCACATTATTATCACTACCTCCAGGTGAGGGGCATGGTATGGGCGGAGCGCCACACAAAAAAACAGGGCCCTTTGGCCCCGTTTGGAGACACCTATCTGTCAGTGTGCTTCAGGCTCAGCAGATGATCCCCTTGAATGGGGAGATCTGCGACTGTACAGAGGGGACATCTGATGACATCTATGTAGAGGGGGGACGGAGCTGTGGGAACGGGGGATCTAAGTGAGTTAGGAGATCTATATGAGTGGAGAGAGCTTTAGGGAGAATATGTGATGGGGGAGAGGTGTGTGTGTGTGTGTGTGTGTGTGTGTGTGTGTGTGTGTGTGTGTGTGTGTAAAGGGATCTGTGTGAGGAGGTATTTGAGTGAGGAGATTACCTAAAGGATAAAAAAGGGGCAGACTAGATGGACCATGTGGCTCTTCTCTGCTGTCAAATTCTATGTTTCTATGTTAAAGCTATGTGAGGGTGAGTGGAGAGAGCTTTAAGGGGAATCTGTGACGGGGAGAGGTGTGTGTGTGGATCTGTGTGAGGAGGTATGCTAGTAAAGCTATGTGAGGAGGAGGTCTGTGTGAAGGGCAGGAGAACTGTGGTGTGGGGGTGCTGTGTGAGGCTGGAGAGTAAGGGGACCAGGTCTGTGTGAAGGGGATCTGAGTAAGTGGGGAGATCTGTTTTAGGGGGTAGAGCTGTGTGAAGGATATTTATATATACGTTATGGGGCTTGGAGGCAGTATCTTGCCTAGGGCCAGCTCTGCCAGATCTGCTATAGTATGACTATTTGTTTTAAAAAAGGAATAGCAGCACATCTTTGGCCCATAAAAGGTTCACCAGTCCTTGTGCTTGATCCACAAGTAGCATGCTAAACATCTGGGTACTACTGACACAATCAAAATGCAGACTCACTTTAGGGAACGGGGGATGTCCTCCATAATTGCTATATCTGGAAATCTTTACAGTTTGATGCATTCTACCTCAAAAAAAGCCTACCCATGTGTTTATGTTATGTAACACGTAGTGTATCCCAAGAAACATTCAACTTAAAAACAGCAGTATTATGGCTTCAGGCATACATCACACATAAACATGTGCATACCAATAGCATAGAGATGCGACATGACAGAGTTATTAATATAGATAAAAATAGATGAAAATCAATTCCCTTAATCATTGTAATGACTTATAAATTAAATACCCCACATCTGTCATTTAGCACTTTAAAAATTAAATGGAAATCTTCTTCTTCTGCAGTAGTCCAAATGCAAAGTAACACGATCCAATGGTCACAACTTGATGCATAGCCGAATCACTAATGAAAGTATTATCAGTTGGAGGTGTTAATTACACAATCAGTCAATGATAGAAAATGATACTTGTGATTGTGCCCCCATAAGTCTTCAGAAGATATGTACTGTCGTACAGCAGTATCTAACCAAACCATTTGAGAGATACAGCCCTTATTGTCTGATTTTATCATATATGGATCCAGAACCATTGGATTTAAATGAACATTTTACAGTGTGATCATTTGAAGACCACATAGGCATGTGTGGTCATCTGCTGACAAGAATGAGTGGGGCCCCTGTTATCCAGTCATGGCAAAAATAGGATTTTAATTACCTACCGGTAAATCCTTTTCTCGTAGTCCGTAGAGGATACTAGGGTCCATATTAGTACCATGGAGTATAGACGGATCAACTAGGAGCCTTAGGCACTTTAATAAATCAATAGTGTGCACTGGTTCCTCCCTCTATGCCCCTCCTATCAGACTCAGTCTAGAAACTGTGCCCGAGGAGACGGACATATCTTGAGAGAAGGATTCAGAAAGGATAGTGGTGAGATTTGAACCAGCACACACAAACAAGAAGACAACCATGTTAACACAACATGAACAGGAACAGAAACCACTGAGCCCACAACAATACTTAACCAAGAAATCCTGCAGGAAACACAAAGCACTGGGTGGGCACCCAGTTTCCTCTACGGACTACGAGAAAAGGATTTACCGGTAGGTAATTAAAATCCTATTTTCTCTTACGTCATAGAGGATACTGGGGTCTACATTAGTATCATGGGGAAGTACCAAAGCTCCCAAACCGGGTAGGAGAGTGCTGAGGTTCTTGCAGAACTGACTGACCAAACTGAAGGTCCTCAGAGGCCAAAGTATTGAACTTGTAGAACTTAACAAACATGTTACAACTCGGCCGAGCAGCTACTTGGTCTGGTTTTAAGGCCGAGACACCCCGGGCAGCCGCCCAGGAAGAACCCACCGACCAAGTAGAGTGGACATGAACAGATTTAGGAATTGGCAAACCTGCTGTAGAGTAAGCATGCTGGATAGTCAGCGTGATCCAGCGAGCAATAGACTGCTTAGAAGCAGGACACCCAATTTTCTTGGGATTATAAAGCACAAACAGCGAGTCTGATTTTCTGTGACGAACCATGCGTTTGACATAGATTCACAAAGCCCTCACATCATCCAGGGACTTTGAAGTAGAAGAGGTGTCAGCAAGCACCGGAACCACAATGGGCTGTTTGATATGAAACGCAGACACCACCTTTGGAAGAAATTGCTGATGAGTTCTGCTCTATCTTCATGAAAAATCAAATAGGGGCTCTTGTGAGACAAGGCTCCCAATTCCGAAACACGTTGTGCCGAAGCCAAGGACAATAGTGTAACGGTCTTCCATGTAAGAAACTTTACATTCACCTCCTGTAAAGGCTCAAACCAATCTGACTGCAGAAGTTTCAACACCACGTTAAGATCCCAAGGTGCCATTGGAGGCACAAAGGGCGGCTGGATGTGCAGAACACCTTTCAAGAAGGTCTGAACCTCAGGAAGCGAAGCCAACTGTTTCTGGAAGAAAATGGACAAGGACAAAATCTGGACTTTTATGGATCCTAAACGTAGGCCCACATCTGTACCAGACTGCAGAAAAAGCAGAAAATGACCCAGTTGAAATTCCACCGCAGGAAATTTCCTGTTTTCACACCAATAGATGTATTTTCTCTAAATTCGGTGGTAATGTTTTGACATTACCCCTTTACTGGCTTGGATCAAGGTAGGAATTACACTGTCCGGAATACCTTTCTGGGCTAGAATCTGATGCTCAACCTCCATGCTGTCAAACGTAGCCGCGGAAAGTCTTGATAGACGAACAGTCCCTGCTGTAGAATATCCTCCCGAAGAGGTAGAGGCCACAGGTACTCCAGAAGCATTTCCAGTAGATCAGCATACCAAGCCCTTCTTGGCCAATTCACAGCAATGAGAATTGCTTGAATCCTTTCCCTTTTTATTCTTTTGAGAATTCTTGGGATCAATGGAAGTGGTGGAAAGACATACACCATCTGATAGACCCATGGAGTCACCAGAGCATCCACCGCCACCGCCTCTGGGTCTCTTGACCTGGAGCATACTTCTGGAGCTTCTTGTTGAGACGAGAGGCCATCATGTCGATCTGTGAAGTCCCCCACCGATGAGTCAAGCACCCGAACACCTCCGGGTGAAGGCCCCACTCTCCTGGGTGGAGGTCGTGTCTGCTGAGGAAGTCTGCTTCCCAGTTGTCCACTCCCAGAATGAATATCGCGGACAGTGCCACAGCATGTCTCTCTGCTCAGAGGAGAATCCTTGTCACCTCTGACAGTGCTGCTCTGCTCTTCGTTCCGCCTTGTCGGCTTATGTATGTCACCGCCGTCGCATTGTCTGACTGAACTTGGATGGCTCGATCTTGAAGAAGATGTGCTGCCTGCAGAAGGGCGTTTAGTTCCAGAACATTGATCGGAAGAATGGTTTCCAGACTTGACCATTTTCCTTGGAAGTGTTCTCCTTGGGTGACTGCTCCCCAACCTCTGAGGCTTGCGTCCATGGTCAGCAGAATCCAATTTTCAATCCCGAACCTTCAGCCCTCGGTTAGGTGAGAAGTCTGTATCCACCACAGAAGAGAAATCCTGGCTCTTGGCTACAGACGTAACCTCTGGTGAATGTGGAGATGCTATCCAGACCATTTGTCCAGCAGATCCAGTTGGAAGGGCCTTGCTTCACGTACCTTCCGTACTGCAATGCCTTGTAAGAGACTACCATCTTCCCCAGGAGGCGAATGCACAGATGCACCGATATCCTGGTCAGCCTGAGGATGTCCCACACCATTGACTGAATTACCAATGCCTTTTCCAGAGGAAGGAGTACTTTCTGTACTTCCTTGTCCAGTACCATCCCCAGGAACGGAAGCCTCCATGTTGGTTCCAGGTGAGATTTTGGCAGGTTCAGAATCCACCCGTGATCCTGGAGAAGTCGTGTGGAGAGGGCAATGCTGTGCAACAACATCTCCCTGGATGGTGCTTTTATCAGCAGATCGTCCAGGTACGGTATTATGTTCACTCCTTGTTTGCAGAGGAGAAACATCATCTCCACCATCACTTTGGTAAATACCCTCAGGTCGTGGAGAGCCCAAAGGGCAGGACCTGGAACTGGTAATGACAGTCCTGCAACACAAACCTTAGATAAGCCTGATGAGGTGGCCAAATCGGAATATGAAGGTATGCATCCTTGATATCCAGAGACACCAGAAATTCTCCCTCCTCCAGACCTGAGATCACTGCTCTCAGAAAATCCATCTTGAATTTGAACAGAGTGGCTTAAGCTTTATAATGGGCCTCACCGAATGTGGCCGGAGAGACTAACCAGCCACACGTGTAATGGCGGCTGCGGCACTGAAGGGGTTAACCCTCGTGCCCGGTGCCATGCTGTGGACAATAGGCGCTTGGCGTCACTGTTAAATGTACTTACGGCGCTGGGCGCAGACTGTTTAAAATATGTTTAATGATGTGTCTTAACATGTCATATGTAGTGCTCTGTGCACAATTGCAGGAATGCATGTTTAAATGTATTTATATTTAAGATGTGGTCACCTGTGTATTTAAAGGAAAAATGCACTTACTATAGATGTCTGAATAATCATCTCCTGTCAGTAGGAAGTGCTAATGGCCCTGTCCTAGCAGAGCGATGTGAATGACAAAACCTTTTGATGTGTAAGTTCCTTAGAGAGGGATGTTACTGACGGGGGATCTCCTTATCCCATATGTAAAGTAGTTCTGGGCTTGGAACCTGTTTCATGTAATGATTAAATTGATATATGAACCCTGAATGGCAGATGCAGGAAGGAAGACTGTTTGTTGTGTCGCAGCCTTTCCTGCTGTAACCCCAAACACTGGGATTGCCTGGAGATGTGAATGAGACAGAAACATTTGTATTTTGAAGCTATGTGATAAATTTATCAATAGTGAATGTTAATCTGATACCAAACGTTGTCTGGGTGACAGGAAGGAGGATATTGTTTTATTGCACTTATCTCCTTTTGAAATGTAATTTATTTACTTCTATTTTCTAAGATATCCTGATTGGATAGAAAGGGCTCAGGGAGGACATGACCCCCTGTTGTACTGTGTGGAAATTTGACATAAAAAGGAGGCCTGCGTGCCTCCAGATTGTAATTGTACCATCTTTATTCTGCTGGAACATCTTGCTGTATGCTGTTGCCCCTAGCAATAGGGAAGAGTTCTCTTTAGAACTATTGCAAATAAATACCATTTGCCTCAAGAAGACCGCGTCATCTTGTGACCTACAGGGTTATGCCAAACATAGCCCCGTCCTCCGGCTGTCCAGGGAAGCACCTAACGTCTCCAAGTTCCGTCTTCCGCCAGCTACCGGTAGCGGCCTACTCAGGTGACTAGTGGGGATTCGTCAACACCACACAGGTGTGGTAACGCAGTGTGTCGACACATACAGAGCAGAACCGTGGTTCCAAACGCCACGGCAGGTTAGGAGTTTGGTGGTGGCAGCATAAACCCGTCCACAGCGCAGTGGGTGGAGTCAGTAACAGGCGGTTACTGACGGTAAGCGGGAATCCCCTATGTGGTCAGGTCCCGTGTGACCTAACCTTCCATTCTGTGCACAGGGGACGGGACGCGAGAGCGGTGAGTGCTTTCGTACGGAACCGTCCTGTCACAGAAATTGGTGGCATAGCGGTGGGATCATCCCAGGCGGCTTTTCGGTCACCCGATTGGAGAAGCCGAGTTACTCAGGAGAGGAGTGACTGCAGCGCAGGAGAACGCACAAGATGACGGACTTCAGCGGAACGTCTAAGGGCGATATGGAGATCGTGTGCCAGGAGAAGGGTGTGGATATCCCTTTCAACGCGTCCAGAAGCGTCATGAAGGCGGCGCTTATGAGCTTGGAGGAGTCCCGCCGGGCGGAGGTGGAAAGCACTGATGGCATCAGCATCGGAGAGGACGGCCCAACAGTGGACCTTTGTAAGGAACCGGTGAGACCCACAAGCCCCGCCCCCTCTCACAGCAGCAATGTTTCCCAGCAATCTCTAGCAGGGCCAGGATCCCAACGTCCCAGGGGGGGGCGGCACGGATAGCCTAGCAGATCGGATAGCGGAATTGTGGGAAAGGGCAACGGAGCAAGAGCGCTTGATCATCATCCAGATGTGGCGTGATGAGCGGGCACCACAGGCCGTGGTACCCCGGGAGCCGTTGTCAGCTGTTGTACACAGATCAGGACGTATTCAGTTTGCCAAGTTTGCAGACAGTAATGGGGACATTGATGGACATTTACAAGTTTTTGAAAGGACTTGTAAACTACAAGATTTACCCAAGTCGGAGTGGGTGAGACACCTTGTGCCCACTCTGCACAGAGAGGCATTGGAGACCTATCGAGGAGTGGCCACGGAGGACTGTGGGGATTACGACGAAGTCGCGAAGGCCCTCCTCCAGCGATTCTTCATCACTCCAGAGTCTTACCGGAAGAAGTTCAGAGACTTGCCCAAGAATCCTAGCAGCACCCATGGGCAGTTTGCCACCCAGCTGCGGCAGGACGTGGTGAAGTGGGTGAAGGATTCTGAAGCCACTACATGGGACGCACTGATTGACCTGATCTGCATGGAGCAGTTCTACCGCAGGTGCACCCCAGAAGTGAAGGAGTGGGTGCTAGACTGGGAGCCACCCAGCTTAAAGATGGCTGCCCAGTTAGCAGACAAGTATGTGGCAATTCGGCCACAGGGCCAGAAGCGCCCAGCCAGCAGCCAGCTCCAAAAGACTGTACCACCAGGGAACCCCCCTCTTCAGCTCATCACCCCCAAAGACAAGCATCTTCCAACCCGCGTGCTCTTGGCCAGCAACCGCACCGCAGCGTCCCTGCAACTGATCAGAGATCATCGGTGCCACGACTGGTGAAGAAGTGCTATGGCTGTGGGAAAATCGGACATCTGAGGATGAACTGTCCTGCATCCCAAGCACCCCAGATTTGTGCCCCAAATCCGAGTGCTGGAGCCCGGCTCGCTTGTTTGACGAGAGGAGATGAGCCTACAGAGACTGTTCCCCCTCCAGTCAGTCCGATGGAGTGTGGCGAGAGACAGGTGCACTCTGCGGAGAGAGTCACCTGCATGGCCAAACAGCCCCTACACAATATGTGGAGGCACCTGCAGCCGGTCCACATGGGACCCCTGCAGGGGGAAGGCCTAAGAGACTCTGGGGCCTCAATCACTGTGGTGAGCCCCCACCTTATAGATCCTGCTGCAGTATTGCAGGGTCGCACTGCCAAGGTCACCCTGGCAGATGGAACGGAGAAAGAGGTTCCCATGGCAAGAGTCTACCTGGACTGGGGAGCTGGACCAGAGTTGCGAGAAGTTGCCGTCATGGATGGTCTCCCAACTGATGTGGTCCTAGGAAATGATCTGGGTGGTGGGATCGTCACCACGTTTGCTGGCGCCATTTCCCGGAGTCAAGTTCCACAACCACCGTTGACACCATCTACTCCAGCACAGCCCAGCCCAGAGGAAAAGACTACAGCTGCTAGACAACTGCCAGCACAGCCAACCACAGCATCAACCAGCCCAGAGGAAAAGATTACAGCGGCTAGATCGGCACATCGACCCCGCATGCCCTTTGCCTCTGGTATGCCTACGTCCCCTAGCAACGCAGAGGATGTTGGATCCAGCTCGTTTGATCCTGTGGGGGTGCCCAATGATGCTCCTGACCCAAGTGGTTTGCCAACTCCGGCGGGGAGTATGAGAAACCACACTGACTTTTCCATGACTGACCCCTACCAGACTGACCCTAGCAGTCCCAACCTAGATCCCCCTGTAGAGTGTCCCAATTTAGGAGAGATTGAGGGCCGCAGGCAGGAGTTTAGGGAGGCTCAACTCTCTGACCCATCCCCGAAAGGCATGAGGCACCACTCTGGCAGCAGCCTTGACAGGGTTGGGGCAGGAAGTTTGACCTGGCGGGAAGGGTTAAGGTACAGGGTAGACAGGAAAGTGGGAGGGGATAGTCCAGATAGGGAACGTGTCCAACTGGTCCCCCCAGGGAACCTTCCTGCGCAACCGGTGTCGGTTGCCAGCGAAACCCCTTTGGACAGCCACTCAGAGATAGACCATCCCCTGAAGTGCCTGACACAGAGCTTACCCTGGTCTGGAATGTCGGATGACGCCCAGACCAACTGTAGGGCTGGTGCCATGCGTTGGCAGCTGGGGCACTCCAGCGGTTGTGTTGTCTCTTGGCCTCTGCCCATAGAACCTTTACAGCGAGTTGCTGTGGACATAGCAGGTCCCCTGCCTGTGCGCAGTAGATCGGGGAAGACACGCAGCCTCCCTGTACTGGATGCCACACAGGATCCAGAGGCTGGTGGTCTGGCTGCCATCACTGCGGCACAGGTAGCGGACGAGGAGGAAAGAGTAGGCCTAGGTGACAGGGTAGGTTTCCCGAGTCATAGGTCGACAGAGGAGGATTGGAGGGCAGGTCTGATAGTTAGGGCAGACAGTTGCCAGATAGGTATGACGGAGGTGCAGTGCCTGGGGCACCATGTGGGAGGAGACAGGGGTAGGCCCAAACCAGAGGGGGTGGAGGCAACCAGAGGCTATCCCCGACCCACATCACCCAGAGAGGTACTGACCTTAGAACCTGTAAGGCCCTACGGACATGTTGTCATTGACTTTAGTCCTGTAGTGAACCCCTTGACAGAGATGGCTAGGAAGGTCATTCCCAAGTCAGTGGACTTTGCACCCGCTTGCGAGTTGGCATTCCAGTCATTGAAGGAGGCTCTGGTACCTGCTCCAGTGCTGATGGCGCACATTCTTGACCAGGATTGTGTGTTACGAACTATTGCACCACTGCACGGACTGGGAGCAGCACCGAGCCATGAGGAGCCATATGGGCAGGAGCACCTTGTGGCCTGTTGGAGCAGAAAACTGCTATGGTGGGAGGTGGGGTATGCCACAATTGGGACACCGTGGGTGGCACTTGTGTGTAACTGGCCCCCTGCCGTGGTGACTTAACACCCACCTGTTAGGTGGCTGCAACCTACCTTGGTGAAATTGGACAGACTTTTGTGGTGGAGCCTTGAACTTGGACTTCAGGTGGACTATTTGAACATTGTGCACCCACAAAGAAAGGCCCACTACACTATGGATGAACTGTCTAGGCCGGAGCCTACACCCCCTAGGTAGCGTCCCCTTCAACACAAGGGACTGCGGGACCAGGAGCCATATCGTTGGGACAGGACACCCTGGTTTCCCGCTTGGATGGGGGGGTGTGTGGCCGGAGAGACTAACCAGCCACACGCGTAATGGCGGCTGCGGCACTGAAGGTTAACCCTCATGCCCGGCGCCATGTTGCGGACAATAGGCGCTTGGTGTCACTGTTAAATGTACTTACGGCGCTGGGCACAGACTGTTTAAAAATATGTTTAATGATGTGTCTTAACATGTCATATGTAGTGCTCTGTGCACAATTGCAGGAATGCATGTTTAAATGTATTTATATTTAAGATGTGGTCACCTGTGTATTTAAAGGAAAAATGCACTTACTATAGATGTCTGAATAATCATCTCCTGTCAGTAGGAAGTGGCATGCTAATGGCCCTGTCCTAGCAGAGCGGTGTGAATGACAAAACCTTTTGATGTGTAAGTTCCTTAGAGAGGGATGTTACTGACGGGGGATCTCCTTATCCCATATGTAAAGTAGTTCTGGGCTTGGAACCTGTTTCATGTAATGATTTAATTGATATACGAACCCTGAATGGCAGATGCAGGAAGGAAGACTGTTTGTTGTGTCGCAGCCTTTCCTGCTGTAACCCCAAACACTGGGATTGCCTGGAGATGTGAATGAGACAGAAACATTTGTATTTTGAAGCTATGTGATAAATTTATCAATAGTGAATGTTAATCTGATACCAAACGTTGTCTGGGTGACAGGAAGGAGGATATTGTTTTATTGCACTTATCTCCTTTTGAAATGTAATTTATTTACTTCTATTTTCTAAGATATCCTGATTGGATAGAAAGGGCTCAGGGAGGACATGACCCCCTGTTGTACTGTGTGGAAATTTGACATAAAAAGGAGGCCTGCGTGCCTCCAGATTGTAATTGTACCATCTTTATTCTGCTGGAACATCTTGCTGTATGCTGTTGCCCCTAGCAATAGGGAAGAGTTCTCTTTAGAACTATTGCAAATAAATACCATTTGCCTCAAGAAGACCGCGTCATCTTGTGACCTACAGGGTTATGCCAAACATAGCCCCGTCCTCCGGCTGTCCAGGGAAGCACCTAACGTCTCTAAGTTCCGCCTTCCGCCAGCTACCGGTAGCAGCCTAGTCAGGTGACTAGTGGGGATTCGTCAACACCACACAGGTGTGGTAACGCAGTGTGTCGACACATACAGAGCAGAACCGTGGTTCCAAACGCCGCGGCAGGTTAGGAGTTTGGTGGTGGCAGCATAAACCCGCCCACAGCGCAGTGGGTGGAGTCAGTAACAGGCGGTTACTGACGGTAAGCGGGAATCCCCTATGTGGTCAGGTCCCGTGTGACCTAACCTTCCATTCTGTGCACAGGGGACGGGACGCGAGAGCGGTGAGTGCTTTCGTACGGAACCGTCCTGTCACACCGTACCATCCGGTTTCGGTACCACAAACAGGTTGGAATAGAAACTCTTGTTTTGTAGTTGAAGAGGAACTGGAAAAATGACCTGAGTCTGTACCAGTTTTTGAATTGCTGCTTGCAAGGTCATACTTGCTTCTGGTGAAGCTGGTAAGCCGGATTTGAAGAATCTGTGAGGTGGGAGTTCTTGAAATTCCAGTCTGTAGCCCCGGACAATAAGATCTTCTACCCATGGATCCAGGCATGAGGTGGTCCATACGTGACTGAAATATCGCCACCGGGCTCCCACCTACCTGTTGACAAGGCAGTGTGGTCCATCATCATGCTGAAAGCTTTGCGGAAGCAGAACCGGAGGTCTGATCCTGTGAGACTGTATTTGCAGGTTTTCTGGGTTTATCACTATTGCCTTTGAAGGCAGTAGAAGAACCCTTGGCCTTACCTTCCGAAAGGACTGCAACGTTGGCGCAGAATAGGATTTCCTAGCCGGGGGTGCTGTGGAACGAAGGTATGCAGACTTACCCGCCGTAGCCTTGGATATCCACGTATCCAGTTCATCTCCAAAAAGGGCTTCACCTGTAAAAGGTAGGCTTTCCACGCCTTTCCTGGAATCCGCATCCGCAGTGTCAAAGTCAGAAAAATATCACGATGCACACTGCCATATTTGCACCTCATACATGTCCTCACTGCGCATGCGTACACTCTCCCGTGCGTGCGCATACTCGCAGTCGCGTGCACCCGCAGGCGCACGATATGCGCATTTACGGTAGAGTTTGTGTGCGTCTAGCGGGCGACTCGTTCATAACATATTTTAACTATATAATGTATTTTGTAGATTATGGTCCCTTTGATAGAATCTGAAAGTTTGGTTAATATAGCATGTTCATGGACAGAGAGATCCCTCATTGTTTGATACGAAGGGTCAGACAGGAGTAATACAGTGGTGTTTAGTATCCATCGGAAGAGTATTTAATTAGCAATATTCCGGTGTTGGTTTGAAGCAGATTAATCGCTCGTGCGAATAGTTATGAACATAAGAAGTTTATGTCCATTTACTATTATTTGCACTTACTTATCCATGCGGCGGGAAACCTAGTTTCCCACCCACCTGAGCAGTTGGAAGTAGACACAGCCCACCTGTATGAATCAACCTATGACCTTTTGTTATAATGCGAGGAGGAATTCCTGTGTCCAATGAACAATGAGATTGTAGGGACCATTGAATTGTATTGTGTGTGTGGCATAAATAGACAAGCCGATCACATCCAGCTCACTCTTCAACGGTTCTCATTGCTGATAATCGGGAGCTGGATGTCCAGAGGCGCATGCGATCGTTCCCCTTTGTGCGTAAGTTTTCTCCGCAATCATATTGTCTTTCTTGTTATTATGGGCCATATCTCTCTCTCTCTCTCTTCTCCTTTTTCTTTCATTTTCCCTTAAAACGTAATTGTATTGTATTGTATTTACTGTGTAGTTATCTGGTTAGTTAGTCTATGTTATATTGTAGTGTATGACTTGTAATTGTATTATTCTTTTTCAAGTATAACATTCATATTAGGCGTTAGACCCTAAGCACGGTATTTGTGTATTTCTTATAGTGTTAAGTATTCTCAGAGCGTCGGTGACGCTCGAACAGCTTTTAAGTTAATAAGGTTACACGGTGTTGCATCTACACTCAATCTCTGCACCAAGGTTTACTGCATAATAAACTGTTTTATGGTATAGTTACAAAGGTTTAACATTGTGAGCGTCTGCGCCGCTGGTGATCTCCTCGTGGTCTTGAGCGTTCGCATCGCTATAGCAAATCATTACGTTAGTCAGCAGCCAATAGCGTGCCTGCCTGTGATCTCTTGGCCGTGAGCGAACGTAACGCTTGAGCATCTCGACTACGGCTAAGCGATTGTTACGCAACGTGCGTACCCTTACGGTACTCCATACGTCAATAGCGTACAGTGTTCTTAGACCTCTTAAAGGGTTTTAAGTAAGATAAATAATTTAACTTTATCAATTGGCGGCTCGTCCGTCCTTCACATATCTCTGCTAGGTAATTTCAGCAGACATTATCCAGCAGCAAAGGGCGGGAGGTCATATTCCTCGTAGTGCTGTTTGGATAAGCGTCTGCTTCGCTTAGTAAAGGGTGCTGAAGGAATCCGGAACCGGAGGTAAGAACAAAACGCTAGTGTCTTTTAAAACTGTTTATTTTCTGTCTTGCGTACGCACGCACATATCTGCATTTCTTTTTTTTTCATTCGTGTATTCTCATATCACTCTCCTGTTTGCCATTTTACAATTGATAAAACGTGCTAAGAGAGATTTGTCGCTATTTCATAGTTAGTGTAAAAGTAATATATTAAGGGATAAAGTGTAAAGCCCACACGCAACTCTACCTAAGGTATAAGGAGAGATTGGTGTGGTGCGCGGTAGACGATCGAGGATCATCTACATTGATAAACGTGTTAGGTGTGTTGCGGTGGATATTTGCTTTGCGTACACGTGTCTCTAACAAAGGGTGAGACTCGCGTACGCAACTCAAAGGCCGACGCACGCAGCGTATATTACGCAACGGAGCGTCCAGGTACGCCCACGTAACTCAAATCACACGCTAGTGTTAGTTTAACAGGCGAAAAGGTGGCAACGTGGTAAGTAGCGCAAGTCTATTTTAGTGTCCGAAATTTAGATTAACAGATCCTTCTCCAAATTCACAACACATCTGGTCTAAAGAAAATTTCTGCGCAGAAATAGAAATAGAAACAAAAGTGTACATGTGGTGAGTGAGTGCTTTGTATAAGTTTATACAATTTTCCAGGTTGAACCACAAGAAGTCGAGTTCTCGCAGAGGTACATGCATGTAAGTGTCGTACATGGTGGCGAGGGAGGCATCCCTTGTTAAATATAAAATTTGAGCAGTAGAGTATAGTAGACCAGGAGGTCATCACAGACCAGGAGGTCCAGGTACAGCAGACAAAGAAGTCTGCTATAAATAAGAGAAAAGGGCACAACCCAGGGGGTTGGTGCAAAACCCATATAGGCCAATAAAGCTCTGGCTGAAGGAATTCGCAGCCGAAATTTTCGATTCCACTGGTCGCTCAGTACATAAGATTAGTTGCTTATGTGCTAAACGATTGTACCGCACGTAATTGTGTGCATTAGTTAGTCTGACCAGTACCATTTGTGTACGAAACCGGTCATAAAACTATTTGTACATTCTGACGTGATTTGTGTAATTTTTTATTTTCTGAAGGGAAGTTCGCTGGTCACTCAGGAATTGTCCAACAACCAATAGTTACTGGAAAGAGTAAGTGTTCTGCGGATATCCCTCGCATGTTCCAGTAAATAGAGGTTCATAGGGGCCCTGGGTCGAGTACGCCAGCGCTAAGGCAGTGTGTAGGTCGTATTGGTCGGCGTGGGCGAGTGAGTGGGGTACTCGGTAAACCGCCACGTCAGCCTATCGTGAACATTTTGGTTTTTGTAAGGGTTCGCTGAAGACCCTGATTGAAGGTCAGAAGTGGTGAAAGCAACGCCTGCAAGTTATGGGGGCTAATTCTTCAGGAAGGGGGCGATCAACCTCTGTTCGGGTTGATTCAGTGAACCGACCAGTCGGGTCGGCAAGGTATGTAATGTGTGAAAAATATGGTTTACATACAGAGGTTTTATGTGATGAATGGGAGAGAATGACAGTACATGACGGGGAGAAATTCCCAAGAGTAGGTAGCTTTAGCCCAGAAGTGTTGCAAAATTTAAGGAGGAGGATATGTCTCATTAAATCAACAAAGAGACGAATCCAACATTATGATTATTTGCAGTTATGGCAACAGGAGGGTGAAATACAGAGAGGATTGGCTCTGGCGGCGGGATCTAATCCTATCAAGAAATTGATAGCCACGGCCCCGCCGCCACCATACATATCAGGAGAGAAATTGGTTGCGGAGAATGACGCATTAGGGTGTAACAAACAAACACTTAGCAACTGTGTAAATGTTAATAAGTTAACTAATGCAAGTATTAACCCGTGCAAGTTGTACCCTGTTTTGAACTTTCCCCAGGAGTGTGAGCAAGAGGACGAATCGACAACAGTATCAGCGCTCTCTCTAGCAGCCACCATAGCAGAGACAACAGTAGGCACGGCTCCACCCACGAGATTAGTAACAAAAGCCCCTAGCGGAGGGATAGGTGAGGTCGTATCAACGGGTAAGTACGGCACCATACACTATGCTGAAACCATTTCACCACAGGCTGTAGAATCTACACAGAATGATGTTAGTAGACTTAATCCTGTTAGGGTAATAGCAGTGCCAAATGGGAAAACTGACACCACAGGAATCACTCCTGTTAGGAACATTGCCATGTACAGCCCATTTTCCCGAATGGAATTAAGAACCATAGTGTCTGACTTCCCTGACCCTAGGAAAGACTTAGTTGCTAGCCAGAAATACATCAGAGACCTAGGGAACACTTTAGAGCCCAATAACAAAGACTGGCAGATATTGCTGAGGGCATGTTTACCCTCCAATGTCGACGCAGCTCAATTTTTAGCTGACTGTGGATTGGATCAGGATGTACCTCTTACAGATGTGTACAACAAAGATAATGTAAAAAGAATAAGCTTACAGTTAAAGGAGTATTTCCCAGCGGTAGTTAAATGGAACAAGATATTCTCCATTAAACAAAAAGAGTCAGAAACTGCTGCAGAATATTTTCACAGGGCATTATTAGAAATGGCAAAATACACAGGTATAGAGGACATTAAAACAAACATAAACCATCGAGAAGTAGCAGTATCTGTACTAATGGATGGTTTAAAAGAGACATTAAAGACAAGGGTACAGACCACGCAACCATGTTGGCGAGGTCTGTCGGTGGCTACTTTGAGAGAGGCTGCTATTGATCACGACCGGAATATCACCAGACACAGGGAATCGCAAGGTGATAAATTAATGGCCGTAAGTATACAGGCCCTGACCACAATGCAGCCTTTGTATAAATCACCAAACCCTGTGGGTAAGTCAAATGTGGTAACTTGTTTTTCTTGTCATAGACAGGGACACATGGCACGAGATTGTAGAGTGAAATATTCACAAAACTCATATCAACCCCCTAGACAACGACACGACACACGACATTGGGAGCAGGGTCCGCAGAAACGGAGTTATGAGCCACATGCAGGGGAAACAAAAAGATATCCCCCGAACAGAGACTGGCAAGCCTCTGGTAGTTCCCATTTAACCCCTTCACAAGTAGTTGCTGCCAGCGGGATTCACGGAGGTCACCATACCCAATAGGGGTGTGGCCATACCTGTAATCTGCAGCCAGTAAAATTGATTGCAAGTCTTGGGAGTGAACCTGAAATTGCAATTAATGTAGCTGGTAAATCATTAAACTTCCTTGTAGATACAGGGGCGGCCAAATCAGTGATAAATTCGACAGTGGGCATGAGAACCACTGGTAAGACAATTCCAGCCATGGGAGTAACGGGAGTAGTCCAGCATTACCCTGTTAGCAAACCAGCCGAGATTACAATAGGGCCTTTACATACCAAGCATTCCTTTTTGCTGGCTGCATCGGCACCGACTAATCTCATGGGAAGAGACTTATTGTGTAAAATGGGGTGCGTCATTTATTGTACTCCTGAAGGTGTATTCTTGGACATACCTGAGAATCACGCTCAGGAAGTGCGAGACATGTTAGACTCCCCATCAAAATTAATGTCACATACCATTATGACAAATAGGACTCCATCCCAAGTAGGAGAAATGACATCCCAGATACCAGAGTCACTGTGGACAAAAGACGGACAAGACACTGGATTGATGGCAAACGTAGCTCCGGTAGTTGTGCAAGTAAAAGATGGTAGGATAGCTCCAAAAATCCCACAGTACCCTCTGAAGCCAGAGGTGGAGTTAGGAGTTTACCCAGTAATAGAGCGCTTGCTACAACAGGGCATTCTGGTAAGAACGTCCAGCACTGCCAACAGCCCCATCTTCCCTGTGAAAAAGAGTGGGGGGAGGGGTTACCGGTGACAATGCTAAATTCCTTTGTCGTATAAACAACCCTTATGAAGCTAAGAACACTGTACGCTGCTTACTTAAGAAATACCGTAATGATACGCTATTTGCGTAATGATCGCTCAGCCGTAGGCGAGACGCTCAAGCGTCACGTTCGCTCACGGCCCAGTGATCACAGGACACGTTTATTGGTTATGTCTAGGGGAAAGATTCGCTGTAACGTAGCATACGCTAGAGACCACGAGGAGGTCACCAGCGGTGCAGACGCTCACAACACTATACCTTGATATTAAACCTTATACCGATGAAACACACAGAATACCTTAATGTGAGTATAGGGTGTAAATGCAACCTTGTGTAACCTGACTATCTACAAAGCTGTTTGAGCGTCACCGACGCTCAAGTGAACACTTAATACTATAGTAAATACACTGATACTGGTTTAGGGTTCCAAAGCCTATTATCTGTATTATATCTAGTATACTTGTAAAAGAGTAACACAGTACAAATGATACACTACAATATAACAAAGACTTCCTAACCAAACACCTAACTAAGGGATAAACTACAATGCTATCCTGGTCTAACACAATACAATACAATAATACTACGAAGTATTTAAGAGAAAAAGAGGAGAGAGAGAGATAGAGAGAGAAAGAGAGATATTGGCTCACAGAAAGACAATGATTACGGAGAGAACTTACGCACAAAGGGTATGATCGCCTGCGCCTCGATATCCAGCTCCCGATTATCAGCAGATAACCGTTGATGAGAGAGTGAGAGCTGGATGTGGTCGGTCTGCCTATTTATGCTCCACACACAATGCAATCTCCTGGTCCTACAATCCCATTGTCCATTGGCCGAAGGAATTCGGCCCTGTACTGTAACCAAAGGTCATAGGTTGATTCATACAGGTGGGCTGTGCTGATTTCCAACAGCTCAGGTGGGTGGGGAACTGGGTTTCCCGCCGCATACCTGAGTATGTGCAAATCATAGAAATGGACATAAACTTCTTATGTCCATAACTATTCGCACGAGCGATTAATACGCTCCAAACCAACACCGGAATATTGCTAATCAAATACTCTTCCGATGGGTACCAAACACTGCTGTATGATTCCTGTTAAACCCTTCGTACGATGCAAAGAGGGATTCCTCAGCTCTGGGACATTATACTTTAACCAAACTTACAGAAACTATCAAAGGGATCATGATCTATAAACTACATTAATTGTGAACATTTGTAACTAATGAGTCGCACGCTACGATCACATAAACTCTACCGTAAATGCGCATACTGCGCGTGCGAGTGCACGCTATTGCGGGTATGCGCTTCCACGGGAGAGCGTACGCATGCGCAGCACGGACCAGTGTGCGGTGCAAATATGGCAACGTGCATTGAGACATTTTTCTGACTTTGACAGTCCACCCTTTGGCAGTCAATAATAACTGCCACAAAATATTTAAGGAGAAAAATGTAAGTCAGGGGTTAATTGATTTCCATGGTGGGGAAAGGAAGAAGAATGGAGTAGGTGTGAAGAGGGTATGACCTAGTGAGAAAGTAGAAGCATGTGTGTATGAGTCCATGTTTGGAGGGTCATGTATCATCGTGCCGTACGTGTGGTAAATCAAGCTTCGAGGTATTGCGAAGTATACATTTGAATTCCTTCTTATCCTGTGGTACAGGTCTGTGGATGGGCTGTCAAACTTTACCGAGCTCATTTCGGCTGTAGTTGTAACAAAATGGGGATGCACATTTTAGTTGATGATACATGAATGGGGGAGGTATGTGGTTGCTGATATCTGTGCCTGAATTCCCTATCGTCTATGTGTGTCATTACCTGAGGGTTGCAGAGATGAAGATAAAGAACACTTACGAAAAATGCAATGATATTCTATGTCAGGTTAATGTACGTTCGTCGATTGGGGTCTTGATTGGTGTCGGTTGATTGGAGTCTTCTTCTTTGTGCTTTTGCTCATAAATCGTGAGTAAAGCAAACAACGTCCATGGATTTACAAAAAATGTTGGGCTATCGTGATTTTAAAGTTCCTAGGGAAACTGGGGTACCCATGGCATTGTCCATCAAAATCTTGTATATCAGGTCGACTGCTCTTCTTCTTTCCATCTTTCCGTTGTCGGCCCCTTGGCTCATCAAATCCTTCGTCTACGTGGGTCTTTGTACCTCGGAGGAAAACATAGAAATGGGTGAAAGACGGACCGTATACTCATTACATCATTACGTCATGGTTTCTAGCATTGGGTCATAAATCAAATCCAGGTTAATTACAGTTTCCTCACTCCTTAAGCTCATCACTTTCGTACTTTGCTTGCACCTCATCAAAGCCTGCCCGCATCTAAATATCAATCCAATAGATATAACGACACCCAAAATACATAGGAGAAACTTTCCAACATCCATTATGACTCCTTGAGCCCAGTCTCCTAAACCGGAGAACCAATTTCGCGGGTTCAACCATGACACCCAACCAGTCAGCTCATTACCTACAGCAGCAAGGGTGAGATTGTGTTTTCGACGAAATTCCCACTTTAATTGCAGAATATCGTCCATCTTTTGGTCTATGACCTCTACCGGATCCTCGGTGCTATTTGTGATATACGTGCAACACTTTATGCCGTACTGTGTTGCCAATGTAACACAATATCCGCCTGTTACTGCTGTAAGATAATTAAGAACCATCCTATGCTGAACTAGTTCTGTTTTATAAGCTTGGAGTTCCCTTCCAGTGTATCTAAACGTGTCATCATACATTTCAGTGATATTATCTAACAAATTGGCGAGTGCGGAAATGTATTTATAATTCATCACTCCTCGAGCGGTACGAGTGAAATCTAACGCTACCAGAACCTGAATCCCGGTGGATTCATGGATAAGATCAGAGGCCGGATGCTCTAACCTTTCTGACAGTTGTCTTTTAACCCGGTGCTCGTAGTGAGTGTGAGTATAAGGAGCTTGGGCACCACGGTGTATGTCCTTCATTTTGTCATGTGTAACAGTCATCACTTCAGGCAATACTTTTCCAATACAACACAATCCTTCAGAGTTTGGGGCAAGCCATTTGTACGCCTTTCTCCCGCATATGAAATATGCATCATCGGGGAGAACATAAGGGACGGAGAAGGACATGACCATGTTACAAACCTTCCAGGTGAAATCTCCTGACCCTAATTCTTCCAACTGCTTAATGCACGTATCGGTTTGTACGATATGTGCACAGTATCCTGGTGATACCTCTCCAACTCTAGTAATCCTATTCCCTAAGGTATATCGATACCGGAAAGATTTTCCTCTACTGGCTATGTGGCGTACGAGCTCTGTATCTGTAGGCATTCTATCTGCTCTGTGTGAAAAGGTCATGGTAAGGTTGCTCCATGACACTTCCCAATTTCCCGGTTTTCTGGGATTGGAGATGTTAAAACATATGAGGGACCTATCCACATGGTATTGGTGGAGCTTCAAACTAGGAGGGCTGGAGATATTAAACCTCCGGTCCACCGGTCTCCCACCACTTAGCTCAAGTACCTCCCCTAACGTTAAAGGAAATGGTACTAGCCCTGATTTGCTATGACCCTGAGGTACTTGAGAGCATACCCAACAATCAGTTTTATTTAACACACTACCCACTAAGGAGTGATAGTCACTCAATGGATGCCGGTCCATATGGATATTAAGACTGGATTGGCATTTCTTTATGCATCCATCTTCAACCATTGTCACAGAGCCTACAGATACAGTTTTTCTTTTTGAACTAACAATCCTTCAAAGAAAATGTTTACAGATAACATGGTTGTTAGATCGTGCCCGGTACTCGCCTTTGCTTGGTGATTGGGTTGCTATTGGAAATTTACACCTCCGTCTCAGTCATCAGGACCTTTCTGGATCCTTTCTCGACCTCACTGGTACTCTCACCGAAACAGACTGCTCTGGTCAACATCATGGTTAACGGGAAAATCCATATCACAGTCTCTTGGGGCAAGTCCATCTTACAGGAGGAGAAAAGAAGAAATTTGTAAAGGGGGTATAAGAAAACAGTTTGAGGGGGAGAGAACTTGTTACGATAATAAGTTCTCTCGTCTTGTTGTTCCTCTTGCTCTGCTGTCCTCTCAAAGGTGCTGTCTCTCAGTCTTCCAAACGAACATTCTGGTGATGCAATATTCCTTCCTAACCGGCGATCTTTCTGTAAGGAGAAAAAATCTGGCATTACCATTGGTCCAACTGAGGGGTGACATAGCATCTTTAAATCATGGAAACATGAGTGAGAAGAGAGAGAAAATAAAAAAAACAAAAGAGATAGAGAACAATTCATGTGCATATATACATCACATAACTCGACAATAACCATCAATAAGAAAAGAGAAACAAAGCATTTTTAAACATTTTAAGAAAACATTGTTAGTATTAGAAAAACATTGTCAGACTTATTAGGCTGTCGTATCTACGTGTCTAATGGTCTCCTTGAGCAGTCCCTCCCCACCAGCACTTGCATTATTCCACTGTCTGTATCTGGCCAGAATACATTGTGGTGGATAGGTCATGCTGGGGTTTGGTAGACTTCTGCAAGGACCAAGCGAATATGCAATGTTTGAATTCTTACCAATAATCGTCAGAGATGGGGATAGAGAGTGAGAAAAGAGAAAAACATTTTTCACAAATACATTTACAACGTTTAACCTGGTCATTCCTGTGTCTTTAGTGAATGACCTCCCACTTCATTAACCGTTACTTCAGGCTTGCCTCCATTCCTAATAATCACCTTTCCTGCCTATGTGATCCTTGATTATAATGGTGTGTATTGTAATTTTGCTCATTTCTTGGTCTAGGGGGTCTAACTTTATGTGTGTTATTACAGTTGCTGGCATAATGCCCTTCTCTCCTACAATGGTAACAAATCCTTGGCTCCCTCCACGTGTCAATGACCTGAGGTTTTGGTTGATTTGATGCCTCCTCAAACGCTCGGATGCTCATCATCATCAATCGTTTCCCCTGTACTTCCCTGGTTCCTGGGATACCATGATTATGTCGTTGTCTTTCTCTTGATCTACAATCTCTTGCAATGTGTCCCTTTTTATGACAATGGTAACAGACTACCATATCTGGGTTTCTCGCAGGGGTGTGGGGCTTTTGTTGGGGTGGTCTTGTGGTTTGGGCCTGTATATTTGCTGCCATTAACTTATCTCTTTGTGACTCTCTGTATCTGGTGATATTCTGATCCTGATTGATGACGGCCTCTCTTAGTGCAGTCACCGAGATATCTCTCCAGTTTGGGTTGGTGGTCTGTACCCTTGTTTTTAATTCATCTTTTAAACCATTCATTAATACCTTAACCGCTATTCTTCTATGTTGTGCATTTGTCTTGATGTCCGTGATCCCAGTGTTTCCAGCCATTATTTGCAGTGCTCGATTGAAATAATTAGAAACATTTTCCCTTTCGTTTTGTCTTATGGAGAAAATTTCATTCCACTTGACAGCAGCTGGGAAATATATTCCTAACTGTCGGTTAATCTGCCTAATACATTCCTGATTGTGTTCCTCCGTACAAGGTACCTCTGTGTTTAATTTACAATCAGCAATGAACTTTTCAGGGTCAACCCTGGAGGGCAAACATGCCCTCAGCACTGTCCGCCACTCTTTGTTGGTGGGTTCTGTGGCGTTTCCTAATTCTTTTATAAACCTTTGACATTTGGCTAGATTTTTCCTAGGATCAGGAAATTCAGACACAATTGATCTCAATTCGGTCCGGGACAAGAGACAGCGCATTGCACTGTCCTTGACGGGAATGATTCCCTGATCGTCAGTCTTCCCATTGGGGACTGAGATCACCCTGGCCAGATTGAGCTCAGTTCCATCATCTTGTGTTGGCCTTACAATATGGGGTACATCTGTTTGTGCGTGATATGAAACATTGTACGTACCTGTGGACACGACCTCACCTGACCCTCCGTTAGGGGGTTCGATTATTGCCTTTACCCATTTGGTCGTGTCCACCTGGATGGCTTCTGTGATGGTTGTTGGAAGAGGTGCTGACATCGTTCTGGGCTCACTGTCTTGTTTGTATTCCTGAGGGAGGTTTGACATGGGGTGCAACTGGCACAGGTTAATAGTTGTACATTCAACAGTATTACAATAATCATTGTTACATTTATTACACTTATTCTTATAATCTATATTACAGTTGCTAAGAGCGTTTTTATTGTTCCACCCTTGTGCTTTTCTCTCCGCAATCAACTCCTCTCCCGATGCCATGTCTCTCCTCTCAAGATAAGAGTCAGAAAAGTCAATAGACTCTCTTTGTAATTCACTTTCCTGTTGCCATAACTGTAAATATTCATAATGTTTATTTTGTCTCTTCGTTAGCTCAACGAGACTTATCCTCCTCCTTAAATTTTGTAACACCTCTGGACTGAAGCTACCTATTCTTGGGAACTTGTCCCTGTCTTGTACAGTCATTCTCTCCCATTCATCACAAAAAACTTCAGCGTGATTTCCATATTTCTTACACATCACATATCGTGCCGACCCGATGGATCGGTTCTCTGAATCAACCTGAACCTGGGTTGATCGCCCCCTACCTGAACAAATGGCCCCCATAATCTGCAGGCGTTGCTTATTCCTCCTTGAATATCAAGGCTTTCAGCGCACCCTTACAAACAAACCAAGATGTCCTTGGGCAGGCCGGCGGTGGTGGTTTATCAAGTACCCCACTTACTTCTCGCCCACGTTGGCCTATGCCGCAATCACTGTAAACCAGAGCTGTGGTACCCAACCCAGGGCCCCTGTGAACCTTTAGTTTACTGGAACATATGAGGGTTACCCGCAGGACACTTACTCTTTCCAGTAAAGTTGGGGTTGTTAGATAGTTCCTGAGTGACCAGCGAACTTCCCTTCCAAAAATAAAAAATTACACAAATCACGTCAGAATGTACAGATAGCGTTTGTGACCACTTTACTCTAATGGTATTAGGTCAGATTACTAACTACTGCACACAATAACGTGCGGTCCAATCGTTCAGTATACGAGCACTACTTGTCATGTACTGAAAGATCAATGGAATCGATGTTTCCGGCTGCGATTCCTTCAACCAGAGCTTGTATGGCCTATATGGGTTCTGCACCAACACCCCAGGCGTTGTGCCACTGGACTTTTATAGCGGACCTTTTACCTTACGACCTCCTGGTCTTGTTCCTTATGACCTCCTGGTCTTGTTACCTTATGGTCCGCTATACTCTAATGCTCAAATATTATTTAACCAGAGATGCCTCCCTGGCCACCGTATATGTCACTTACACGTATGTTCCTTAACGAGTACCCGACTTTCCTTTTGGTTCCACCTTAAAGTTATATAAACTTTTGTATACAAAACACACTCACACAACACATGTACACTTTGTTTCTATATCTATTTCTGCGCAGAAATTGTCTTCAGGCCAAGAGTGTTACCAATTAGGAGCAGGATCTGTTAAACTAAATTTCAGATTTTCCAAAAATAGATTTGCGTTATTTACCGCTTCGCGTTATCTACCGCTGTGCGTTACTTATCGCTTTTGCGCTAATTATCGCTTTGCGCTAATTATCGCTTTGCGCTAATTCAACTTTTCGTGACTTGGGCTACGTGGGCGTAACCAGACGCTACGTTGCGTAATGAACGCTGCGTGCGTCTGCCTTTTGGATTGCGTACGCTAGTCTTTGTTAGCGACACGTGTACGCAATGCAAAGGATCCACCGTAACACAATATATATACTTTTATCAATGTAAATGATCCCTGATCATCTACCGCAATCCACACTGACTGCCTTGTATCTCAGACAAACCGTGTGTTTGTTCTATACTTTAACTATTACCTCTACTATTAAATAACAGCAAATCTCCTTTTAGCCCTTTCTATCAACTATAAAATTTGGCAAACAGGAATAGTGATATACGAAAAAATGAAATAGAAATGCAGATATATGCGTGCGTACGCAAGACAAAAGAAAAATAAACAGTTTTAAAAGACACAAGCGTTTTGTTCTTACTTCCGGTTACCGGATTCCTTCAGCACTCTTTACCTAAGCGAAGCAGACGCTTATCCCGTCAGCAACTGCGAGACAACCTCCCACCCTTTTGCTGG